>NW_011888898.1:2990132-3019400 GCF_000151845.1 Pteropus vampyrus
GACTTGGCTCACTTGGCCTCCTTCTCTGGCCCCTGCGAAAATCCTCACAAAATGGAAAGAAAAATAGCCAGGAAAAAGTGTGAGTCATTTGTTTACAGACTAATTAATTACTAAGCTCAAAAACTTGATTTCCATTCTTCCTTTTTTCCCCCTCTCTGCCCTTTGAGAATGTTTGGAATCCACATTGTTTCCCAATGCAAAAGTATGTCAAGTTTATTTTTAGCAAACGCACATGATGGCTGAGACTGTTATTCACCCCCTTTTCCCCCAACCCGCGTCAGTGAGGAGCCACCGCAGAGTGTGCCGGCTGCTTAATGCTCTTCAGATGTGGCTCCTGGGAGGCCAGCGGGTCTGCTATAGTCCTGATGGTGTTGGGGTCAGTGGGACCCTTGGGTCCCATGCTGAGGGACTGGAGATAGAAGTTCCAGGCTGCAGTTTCTCCTCCTGACCAGGGGCAGCGCTGTGGGGGGCAATTTCTCCCAAGCTGACTGAGCAAATGCTGTTTTCCGGAACTAGCAAGTGGAGAATTTGGATATTTCAGCAACTTGTCCCTTCACTTCTTGCCTTAGAAGAGGAGTGGAAGAAGCCTAATTGATTCACCTTTGGATCATGAGGATGGAAGAGTCTTCATGTCCTGTCTAGCTGATAATGTTGTGCCTTCTCTGCTCATTTCTCTAGCCCCACCCCCAATCCCACCCTCCTAACTCCCTCTCACCACCCCTGTCAGCCAACCCTGCCCCGACTCCTGCTCTCTGAGAGCCCAGGGTGGGGAATAGAGACAGTCTTGTGGGAACCTTGCCAGGGGCTTCCTTCCAAGATAGCCACTTCCAGTCCCTGTCTTGGGATGGGGCCCAGCTACCTTAAGGGGATAAGAAAGGACCTATCCTGTCTCTAATAGATACTACCGTCCAGTAATAAAGGTGACACTATAGCTATAAAACAGAAGAGTGTCACCCCCAGGAGGCAGGACTGTACCTATGATGGTGTCTCTGAATTCCCAGTGCTTGGCATACAGTGGGTGCTCAGTAAAGACTTGTTAAATGATTGTGACCTGAATACCAGGCTCACTATGCCATATTAATTAAGTCTCTTGCCTTTTCTGAGCCTCAATATCCCATCTTGCAAATGGGTAACTGACCTCTAACCCTAGAGCAAGAGTTGCAAACTGAGCTGCCTACAGACACCAGGCAGGAACATAAAGGTGAAATGGGTGGGGGGCAAATGTGGCCATGCCGCATCTGTCCGGACAGCCACTCCTCAACTCCAGCACATAGCACTTGAGAGCTCAAAGTTCCTGGATCTTCCCATTTCTCAAGAGAAGCCAGAAATCTGGATGTTTGTGTACAATGTCCTAATTTTTTAGCGTTGGCAACTCCTTTTGACTTTAAGCAAAAGCACCACACAGGCCAAACCCAACACACCTTGAGACTGACCCGGCCCACGGGCCGCCAGCTCGAGTCCTTGGTGGTTAGCGTTTGTGGCTCACTAGGCCTTCAACAGGCCTGTCACACCCAAGCCTGGGACAGGGGGTTGGGATGGAGAAGGCAACGCAAGCCTCACCCCGTGTGGGAGTAGCTATTATCCCAGCTTATGGGAGGGCCAGGCCGGACTCGTTGGGTGCTAGGGCTGTGGGCACTGCCTGCAGAGCTTTGCCTTCCACTTAATTAAGGAAGCTGATAATAATCTAGGTGGAGTGTGGAGATAGGTCGACAATGAGTTAGCACACTGCGGCTGGTTGATTGTACGTATTGTAAAAAGCCCAGATATAATATAAGATTAGTACACTTTGTGTGCCTATTATAACACCGTGTCATTATGGGACGTGTTATAATTAAGGCCCGAGAGGCCCCCTTCTCTCCCTGACTTTGCAGGTCCAGGCACAGCAGCTCCTCTTAACTCCCTCCTGGCCACGACTGGCCTTGCCAACAGGGCATGTGATGCACACCCGATCAGCCAGCCACTGACATACCCCACAGGGTGCCAGGTCCCATGCTGGGTACTGAGGGACAGCCTTGGAACCAAAGCAGACAAAGTCCAAACCTCAGAGAGCTCAGAGTAAAGGGGTAGGGGGTGAGGACCGGCTGATAATAAATATGGAAACAAACAAAACAAGTCAGACTCACAGTGAGCGCTGTCAGGGAGTTGGGTGGTCAGGGGGCCACTTGACAGGGTGGCCAGGGAAGCCCCCTCCAACTGCAGCCCAAAAGAGGGCAAAGTGTGCTTGCAGGCACCATTCTCAAGCTAGTGGATAGTGAAAGTGGGGCTCGCGAGGTTGGGTGAGGCACAATCTAGGCCATGTCACCACTCTTGCCCACCCATTCACCGATTCGGCAAATCTTTGTGGAGCACCTACTGTGTGCAAGTCTGGGCTGAGTGCCAAGAAAGCATCATGAACAGACAACAGTGCCTGCCCTGAAGAAGGAGACATTCTAAGGAAGGAGACAGACATTAAAAAAATAAACACATGTATAACATAGCAAATCAGGAAGAAAGATTAAAGGGCTGGGGGTGACGGTGGAGGTGATACTTTAGCAGGGTATCCAAGGCGGGTTCCCTAAGCCAGTGACTCTGAGATGAGATCTGAATTAAGTGAGGGATCCAACAATATGAAAAAGCTAGAGGAAGAGTATTCCAAGCAGAGGGAACAGCAAGTGCAAAGGCCCTGGGGGTTAGATCATGCCTGGTGTGTCGGAAAAATAGCAAAGAGGCCAGAGCTAAGTGAGCTGGAGCCGAGTGAGCAAGGGAGAGAAAATGGTGGAGATGAGGTCAGAAAGGCAAATGGGCCCAGATGACACAGGTCCCTATAGCCCTTGTAAGGACTTAGGCTTGTGCTCTGAGATGACACTCATGGAGGGTTCTAAGCAGAGGGACAGGATCTGACTTAAGATCCACCTGGATCTAACAGGATCCCTTTGGCCACGTGTGGAGAACGGACTGTGAGGAGTGAAGGTGGGAGCAGCGAGACCAGCAGGGTGGTGCTTTGAATCCAGGTGTGGAAGTAGAGGGGAGAAACCTGGATGTATTCTGGATATATTTTAAAGGTAGAGCTGACAGAATTTCCTAACCAACTATTGGATGAGGGGCAAGAAAAGAATCTAGCGACCCCGAGGTTTCAGCTTGAGCACATGCAAGAATGAAGCTGCCATTTCCTGAGAGCGGAGGGCTATATATAGGAGGACCTAGTGCCCAGGTCTAGCCTTTGCCCACATTCTGAAAGCCCCTGGCTGATCCCCACCCCCGCTTCTCTCAGGTCAGGGTCATGGAGGGAGAGAGTGAGGAGTCGGCCCCACCCAGGCCTCTTGGCAGGAAAGGGGCACCCAAGGCCTGGCCGCAGGATGACACAACACTTAATAATTTCTCCGCTGAGTTTTGCAATGGGCACCCTTTATCGACTGGTGAAGGGGGTGGGATTTTGCAATCGCCTCAACGGGTGATCGTGACTGATGCCAGGCCAGAGGCATATCAGGTCAGGCCATGGGCATCTTCTTGACCCACAAGGATTGCATCCTAAACAGCCCATCCAGGTCTGAGCCATCATGGTGGCCTGGAGGGCAGGGAGCAAGCACTGGCCTCAGAACCCACTGGGTTCGAATCTCAGCTCCTCCACTTAGCTGGAGACCTTGGGCAAGTCACTTCCCCTCTCTGGACCTCAGCTCTTCCTCTGAAGAAAGCGGAGCAATTAAAGGAATTATTTTTAAATGACTTTAAAACTGTTACCGAACACAGTTTAATGTTTATTGAGCACTTACTGTGTACCTGGCCTCGTGTTGAGCACTTTCTGTACATCATTTAATCCTCAGGCCATCCTTGAAACTTATTTTCCTATCGTACGAATGAAGAAACTGAGGCTCAGAGAGATGAAGTGACTGCCCAAGTCACCCAGCCTGTCGGGTACGGAGCAGGGACTCAGACCAAGGCCTGTCTGACTGCAAACCCCACTCTGTTGTTAGAAAGTCACTGTGCTCTCTGAGGCAGCTTCCTCATCTATGAAACAGGGATTACAGCTAAAAGAAACTAAGCAGCTCCTCCCCTAAGGTTGGTGCCCGGCACCCAAGGAGCACTCAGAACACAGTGGCCATTATTATTATTATTATTATTACCAGAATTCTTGCTACCGGCCAGCCTAAGATACCTGTCTCCCCCCCACCTCCCTTCCCCACCCTGCCCCGTGGGACACAGACAGGACACAGGTTCTAGAATCACACCCCCATGGCCTACATCCCTCCTGCCTTCATGCTGCAATCCTAGGTGTGTCTCTCCCTTCCATTGGGGTGACAGCACTCCTGGCCATTTACAGACCAAAGGAGGCTACTGGGTCAATGATGATCTCAGTGTGTTGGGTGCCTCAGGATAGTCCTGTGAAAGAGGGTCATTTACCCAGTCTGGCAGAGGTGGACACCAAGGCTCAGGCTGAACATGTGACTTACCCAGGACATCAAGCCAAAGAGAAAGGGACAGGGAGACTGCTCTGACTATGACAGGGTCTCTGATAAGGTGCTGATACAAAAGACTTCCTGGCAAAGTCTCTCTCTCTGTCTCTCTCCCTGCCTCTTACTTTCTCTGTCTCTCAGATCAACTCTCAAAGCATGTCTCTTTGTGTCTTTCTCCTCTCTGTCTCTTTCCTATGAGTGTCTCTCTCTCCCTCAATGCCTATCTCTCCCTCAGTGTCTCTCCATCTCTCCACTGCATCTCTCTGTCTCTCCCTTGATACCTCTGGCCCAGGCCTCCTCTTCCCTACATTCTCATCCTCTGGCCCTACCCACCTCCTCTCCATTCCTGGCTCTATAAATATTTACTGAGGTGAAGGTGTCTGGCTGCCTAATTTGCTTGAAACCCTCACCCAGCCCCACCTTCCCTCTCGCAGCCACCACCCAAGGGCTCCCCAGTGAGGGAGGACAGGTGGGGGAATCCACAGCCTCAGGGACCCTCAAAATGCCCCCAGGGGTCCACAGCTCACGGTCAGACCCAGCCCCAGCTGGATTCCCTCTTATCTGACAAGGGCAGACTCTGCCCATGGTGCCCTGGGGATGGGGGCAAATGCCGATTGGCCCAAGTCAAATATAGCCCTCTCCTTCCCCTTGCAGTGATTGGCTGAGGCTAGACATGGAATGCATCTGTGGCCAGTGAGATGGGGAAGTCTGCCAAGGGACTTCTGGGAACAGTTTCTTCATTCTTCAGAGGACACATGAGAGCCTTTTCCTGCCTTGGCCATGGCTATGTGAGGAAGAGATGGCAGGTGCTTTGGCACCCTCGTGGAGCTATGAGGAGCTGGGCTGGGAGGAGATGGTAGAACCACAAGATGAGAAGAACCTGAGATATTAATGATGCCCACCCCCCAACCTCTGATTCACATGGCCATTGTTCATCAGTCAGTCGACGAATATTTATTGAGCACCTACTGTGTGCCAAGCCCTGTGATGGGTACCGGGGATGCAGCAGGAGACAGAGTCAACATGATTCTTGCCTTATATTCTGGGGCAGGGGACAGACCTCTATTGAATAATCATCAGAGCAAGTGTAAAAATATGGCCATAATGAGGGCTGGAAGGAGAGGTCCATAGAGATAAGACCAGAAAGGGGGATCCAGGAAGGCTTCCCTAGTGATTTGTCTTAGGTCAGGTTGCCCAGAAACAGAGCCCGAAACAGAGACTGGAATGCATGTGATTCACTGAGGAATGCTTTGGGGAGAAGAGGAGAGAGTGAAGTAGGACAGGAAAGAGCTAAGCTAGGATGTGGTCTCAGCCGAAGTCTAGCTTCAGCCTGAACCCACGGGAAGCTCTGGAGCATGAACTGTACCACAGAGTTGATCCCACTTTGAACTAAGAGGGCTGAGTTTTGTTCCCCTGATCTGATCAGTCATTGGCTGTGTCTGCCTCCGATATTTGGGGCTGAGAGGACCACCCGGATGAGGCAGCTCCTGTTTGGTGAGATAATCTCCAGAAAGGAGATTCAGCTAGGTGCCTGTAGTGGCCAACGTTGCACGCATGGCAGCTGGGTGATGGGTGCAGTGTAAGGGAATCTGGGTGAGTCACCACAGCTCCCACTATAGGAAGTCCCCCCTGATCTGAGATCTGGGCACTAACTAGGTGAGAGAAGAACATTCCAGTAGAGGAAGCAACATGCACAAAGGTCCTGAGGCAGTCGGGAGCCAGATTCATTGAAAGGAAACCAGGGTGGCTCTGGCAGAGTGAATGAGGGGGAGAGTGGCAAGAGATTAGGAGAGGGGTCGGCCATTGGGCAGCACCTGCATGTCAGGGTTAGGAAGTTAATCTTTATTCTGAGAGCAGCAGGAGCCATGGGAGATGGTTGAGCAAGGGAGGATGGTGGTTCAGTTTACATTTTTTAAGGCTCCTTCCGGCAGCACACGGAGAATAGACTGAAACTGGAAGCAGGAGGCCATTCGGAGGCTGTTGTACTCACCGTGGGGACAGGCTGAGGCAAGACCTTAGGAGGTAATAATAATGTAGTTATCGATCACTTCCCACGCTGTTCCAAGCCCCTCATAAGAAGGATCTCATTTAAGCACATCGCTCAGAGGTAGAAACTTATTATTCCTGCTTCGCAATGAGGAAACAGGCATAGCAGGATCAGTAGGTACTCTAGAAATGGCTCAAATCCCCACTTACCAGCACTTTCTGCCCCCCCTCACTTGTGGACCCCCAAACACATAAACCTCAGGCATCCAAGGTACTTTGGGACAGCTCAGTCACCCTGGACTCCCCTCGACCCCCAGTTGGGGGCGTACAGGAATCCCGCCACATGTCGCTACTTTCTTATCATCATTTAATCCTCAGGCCATCCTTGAAACTTATTTTCCTATCGTACGAATGAAGAAACTGAGGCTCAGAGAGATGAAGTGACTGCCCAAGTCACCCAGCCTGTCGGGTACGGAGCAGGGACTCAGACCGAGGCCTGTCTGACTGCAAACCCCACTCTGTTGTTAGAAAGTCACTGTGCTCTCTGAGGCAGCTTCCTCATCTATGAAACGGGGATTACAGCTAAAAGAAACTAAGCAGCTCCTCCCCTAAGGTTGGTGCCCGGCACCCAAGGAGCACTCAGAACACAGTGGCCATTATTATTATTATTATTATTACCAGAATTCTTGCTACCGGCCAGCCTAAGATACCTGTCTCCCCCCCACCTCCCTTCCCCACCCTGCCCCGTGGGACACAGACAGGACACAGGTTCTAGAATCACACCCCCATGGCCTACATCCCTCCTGCCTTCATGCTGCAATCCTAGGTGTGTCTCTCCCTTCCATTGGGGTGACAGCACTCCTGGCCATTTACAGACCAAAGGAGGCTACTGGGTCAATGATGATCTCAGTGTGTTGGGTGCCTCAGGATAGTCCTGTGAAAGAGGGTCATTTACCCAGTCTGGCAGAGGTGGACACCAAGGCTCAGGCTGAACATGTGACTTACCCAGGACATCAAGCCAAAGAGAAAGGGACAGGGAGACTGCTCTGACTATGACAGGGTCTCTGATAAGGTGCTGATACAAAAGACTTCCTGGCAAAGTCTCTCTCTCTGTCTCTCTCCCTGCCTCTTACTTTCTCTGTCTCTCAGATCAACTCTCAAAGCATGTCTCTTTGTGTCTTTCTCCTCTCTGTCTCTTTCCTATGAGTGTCTCTCTCTCCCTCAATGCCTATCTCTCCCTCAGTGTCTCTCCATCTCTCCACTGCATCTCTCTGTCTCTCCCTTGATACCTCTGGCCCAGGCCTCCTCTTCCCTACATTCTCATCCTCTGGCCCTACCCACCTCCTCTCCATTCCTGGCTCTATAAATATTTACTGAGGTGAAGGTGTCTGGCTGCCTAATTTGCTTGAAACCCTCACCCAGCCCCACCTTCCCTCTCGCAGCCACCACCCAAGGGCTCCCCAGTGAGGGAGGACAGGTGGGGGAATCCACAGCCTCAGGGACCCTCAAAATGCCCCCAGGGGTCCACAGCTCACGGTCAGACCCAGCCCCAGCTGGATTCCCTCTTATCTGACAAGGGCAGACTCTGCCCATGGTGCCCTGGGGATGGGGGCAAATGCCGATTGGCCCAAGTCAAATATAGCCCTCTCCTTCCCCTTGCAGTGATTGGCTGAGGCTAGACATGGAATGCATCTGTGGCCAGTGAGATGGGGAAGTCTGCCAAGGGACTTCTGGGAACAGTTTCTTCATTCTTCAGAGGACACATGAGAGCCTTTTCCTGCCTTGGCCATGGCTATGTGAGGAAGAGATGGCAGGTGCTTTGGCACCCTCGTGGAGCTATGAGGAGCTGGGCTGGGAGGAGATGGTAGAACCACAAGATGAGAAGAACCTGAGATATTAATGATGCCCACCCCCCAACCTCTGATTCACATGGCCATTGTTCATCAGTCAGTCGACGAATATTTATTGAGCACCTACTGTGTGCCAAGCCCTGTGATGGGTACCGGGGATGCAGCAGGAGACAGAGTCAACATGATTCTTGCCTTATATTCTGGGGCAGGGGACAGACCTCTATTGAATAATCATCAGAGCAAGTGTAAAAATATGGCCATAATGAGGGCTGGAAGGAGAGGTCCATAGAGATAAGACCAGAAAGGGGGATCCAGGAAGGCTTCCCTAGTGATTTGTCTTAGGTCAGGTTGCCCAGAAACAGAGCCCGAAACAGAGACTGGAATGCATGTGATTCACTGAGGAATGCTTTGGGGAGAAGAGGAGAGAGTGAAGTAGGACAGGAAAGAGCTAAGCTAGGATGTGGTCTCAGCCGAAGTCTAGCTTCAGCCTGAACCCACGGGAAGCTCTGGAGCATGAACTGTACCACAGAGTTGATCCCACTTTGAACTAAGAGGGCTGACTTTTGTTCCCCTGATCTGATCAGTCATTGGCTGTGTCTGCCTCTGATATTTGGGGCTAAGAGGACCACCCGGATGAGGCAGCTCCTGTTTGGTGAGATAATCTCCAGAAAGGAGATTCAGCTAGGTGCCTGTAGTGGCCAACGTTGCACGCATGGCAGCTGGGTGATGGGTGCAGTGTAAGGGAATCTGGGTGAGTCACCACAGCTCCCACTATAGGAAGTCCCCCCTGATCTGAGATCTGGGCACTAACTAGGTGAGAGAAGAACATTCCAGTAGAGGAAGCAACATGCACAAAGGTCCTGAGGCAGTCGGGAGCCAGATTCATTGAAAGGAAACCAGGGTGGCTCTGGCAGAGTGAATGAGGGGGAGAGTGGCAAGAGATTAGGAGAGGGGTCGGCCATTGGGCAGCACCTGCATGTCAGGGTTAGGAAGTTAATCTTTATTCTGAGAGCAGCAGGAGCCATGGGAGATGGTTGAGCAAGGGAGGATGGTGGTTCAGTTTACATTTTTTAAGGCTCCTTCCGGCAGCACACAGAGAATAGACTGAAACTGGAAGCAGGAGGCCATTCGGAGGCTGTTGTACTCACCGTGGGGACAGGCTGAGGCAAGACCTTAGGAGGTAATAATAATGTAGTTATCGATCACGTCCCACGAGTCAGGCGCTGTTCCAAGCCCCTCATAAGAAGGATCTCATTTAAGCACATCGCTCAGAGGTAGAAACTTATTATTCCTGCTTCACAATGAGGAAACAGGCATAGCAGGATCAGTAGGTACTCTAGAAATGGCTCAAATCCCCACTTACCAGCACTTTCTGCCCCCCCTCACTTGTGGACCCCCAAACACATAAACCTCAGGCATCCAAGGTACTTTGGGACAGCTCAGTCACCCTGGACTCCCCTCGACCCCCAGTTGGGGGCGTACAGGAACCCCGCCACATGTCGCTACTTTCTTATCTCACTCGCCCTGAGAAGTCGATGTTATCATATTTAAGGTCTTCCAGCCATGGACCCCATTTCCACCCAGTTCTTGCTCTTTCTTATGGGGTGGGACCTCACTCTGCGTGACCCAGCAACCCATAGAGAGGTAAGGACTTGCTGAAGCCACCCGACATGTCCCTGGTGCAGGTGCCTGCAAGGCGGGGAGGAGAGGGGACATGTTATGCTGTTAGCTGTTATCTGTGGCCAGAGGCAAGAGGCCCAGTGGGACACCTGGCGCCTCTGATATGGTATCCTGTGGTCCTAGCCCCTGTGAGGACAAACAGGCCATGCCCAGCCTGAAGATAATCAAGACCAGATTCTGGCCAGTGATTCATTACAACATCACAGCCAGGGCCGCCCTGTGGAGTCGAAGACTCAGTGGCAGGATCTTCTAGGCCTGGGACTGGGGGAGGGGCAGGGATAGTGGGGGGACCCAAGGGTCAGCAGGGTCCCTTCCTAGAAGGAATCCACACAGCAAAAAAATGTCCAGTTTGCTTCCTGATGGTCACTAGCTAGCTCACGGAGCACCTGCTGTGTGTCAGGTCCTGTGGCACACAATGGTGACCAAGATGCCTATTCTCAGGGAGCTGGCAGCTGCATGGAGGAAGCAGGTATCAAATAAGGAATCTCATTAAGAGAATGGAGAGCGCCAAGTGCTGGAAAGCGGAGGGGCAGGGGACTTCACGGGCATGTTCCGGTGAGGCCTCCCCAGGGAGGTGACTTTGAGCTGAGGCCTGAAGTTTGCATAGGGGGGAGCTCTGGGAAGAGAGGGAGAAAGAGCATGCGAGGAGGGACAGGGCATACGCCAAGGTCCCAAGGTGGACCAAGTGTGGAAGGTTCGAGGGTAAGAGGGCAGAAAGGGAGGGCCAGAGTGATAAGGCAGGAGCAAGCACGGATCGGCAGGCACCCCCAGACAGAGGTGAGGAGCTCGGATTTTAGCTTACAGGCCCTGGTGAGCCATGGAAGGCTCTGGGCAGGGGTCGGGGTAGACAGGATGGGACTGGAGTCCAGTGGCTCTGCTCTACAGGATGGCCTGTAGGGGCCTGAGTAACTATAGGTTCTAAGACGTAAGGAACCAGGCTTCAGGGTCTCCCCCTTTCCAATATTTGGGGCTCTAGTAGCCAGCAAGCAGAGGCCCAGCTGGGCCAATTCCGGGTACCCCCATGGCCCCCTGGCTTCCTGCTCCCACCTGGACCTCCTAGGGAACATTCCAGGCAGCGATTGATTATCTCAGTTCTGAGCACTAATTAGCCCAGTTGCACCTCAGGCCTTCCCAGCTCTGCTCTGAGAGGGCCCCCTGGGGAGGTAGCCTCCAGGTACAAGGTCCCAAGGGTAGACTGGAGGGACAAGAAGTAAGGGGCCCTGAGTAGGTTCCAAGGACTACTCAGACCTGCAGCTGCAACCTAGAGGTGTGGAAAACGCCCTGCTAGGGATGCCTCCAGCACTCTCCGCCCCTGCCCTGCCCCACATCCTCCCTCCCCCAGCACTCCTGCACCTTGGCCAGCCCCAGGCACCTTGCCAGAGGAAGCCCAACCCCCACCAGCACCCAGAGAGCTCCACTGTCTCCTTCCTCCTCACACTGATTCCTTCCCTCTCTAGGCCTGAATCTGGCTGTGGGTGGGTGGGTGCATGGGTGCGTGTGTTTCTCTTTATCTTTTTCTCTCTCTCTCCCTCTCTCCCTCCCTCCCTCTCTCTGTCTCTATGTCTCACGGTCTCTCTGTCTCTTGCGCCCCACCCCAGCTCAATGACCAGTCATTCTTCCCTTCCCCCTGGTCTCCAGCCTGAAGCATGGGCTGGGGGGGATGCTCTTCTGGTCCCGGCCCCTCAGGGGCCCAGGGTGGGGGTGAGTGTCCCCGAACAGCCTCCAGGTGGAGAAGTAAAGATGGTACCAGCACAAACTGCTCCGACCCTGCCGGTTTTTCCAGCTCAGCCCCACCCTGGACTGGGCCTCCCCTTGCCCTGGGACCCACCTACCCTGGGCCAAGTGGGGTTGCTAGAAGGTGAGGCCTGACCAGGAACACCCTGGAAAACAGACACCCAGGCAGGATCAAGTTGCCTGTGCCCTCCATGCCGGCCGAGGCCCAAGCTGGAAACTCTATGGCCCCACTTTCGCAGGAGGAAACTGAGGCTCAGAGAGGGCTTAGGGTTACATAACTAATTAGGATCAGACTTCAAACCCAAGACGCAGGAAGGGATTCAGACATAACTAAGGGTCTCCCTCCTTCTCCTAGTCCCCCAGTTTTCTTCCTCAGAGGCCAGCCACCCTGGTCCCAGTTTCCTGAGTATCTTTCCAGAATTGCCTACACATATCCATATTTCTCTTATTTTAGGAATGTTTTAACACACGTTTTGAAACGATGGGCACTATCCTGTACCTGCTTTTTCACGTAACCATATCTTGGAGGTCTCGTCTTGCTGGAACCTTCCTCCCTATTTCTAACACCTGCTGGGTCCCCTAGGGAGCAGACTAGACTCGAGGCACTTAATCCACCCCACCACGAGACACCCCATTTGTTTCCAGTCTCTCTCTCCCTGCCCCCTCTCTCTATATATATGTACATGTAAAATGTCACAGCAACCCCTGCCCCCCATCACGCAGGCACACATGTGCGCACACACATCCCAGGCTGCTGACCTGTAGGATCCCGTCTCTGGAAGGGGGCAGTGGATGAGCCTGGAATCCTGGAGTGGAGCTTGTTCAAACGAGATTTGGGGGTCTGTACCAAAGCACCTGAAGGGGAAGCTTGGGTGAGGAACCCTTGAATCTGCATTTTTTAGCAAACGCCCCAGAGAGGAAGGACTCATGGGAGGGAGGGGGGTGATAACAAAATCCTAAACCATCCAGCTGGGTCTTCAAGTTGTGTTCCCAGCTTACAGGGCTCCTGGAGGATGCCCCCATCTCTGTAACTTCCTTTTGTTCCATTTATGTGAGGCTCCAGAAAAATGGGGGGGCGGGGGGATGAAATACAGTGAAATAAAAGCAATAATAAACCCGAAAAACCAATAGATGGGGAAACAGAGGCAAGGAGAGGAGAACGAACAAGGCCAAGACCCACAGGCCTTGGTGTTAATATACAGCAGGCTGAACAAGATCAAACTCTTAGGCCGGGAGTTTTCTATTGCATTCCACCCCAGCCCGATCCAGTCTCCCACCAGCTAGCCATCACCTATCCGCCCATCCCACTCAATAATCTGCCCATCCCTCCTCCACCTGTTCTCTGCTCACGCCATCATCCAAGGCACTCCTAGCCGCCCAAGTCCATCCAACCATCTGTCCATCGATACCTCCATGCATCCAACCACCCATTCTCCAGCCAGGATTCAGAGCACCTACTATGTTCCAGGCGCCATTCCAAGTGCTAGGAATACAGCATCAACACAACAGACCTGTTCTCATCTAGGAGCTTAGCACCTATAGGAGAGAGTGACTATAGATGGACAGGCACACACATGCAGACCCCCAAACAGGAGTCCTGGCTCTGAGTACCGTGCACAGTAATGGAGGGGTCACAGAAGCGCTCCTCGGGTAGGAACTCCCTCCTCTGAGATTCAAGCAATGAGTAGGCAAGAACCTGGGAAGAAGGGAAGGAAGTGGCATTTGTCGAGGAGGGAGCAGCATGGGCAAACAGTGGAAGGAGGAACTGCAAGTTGGAAGATTGGGGAGAAGTCAGAGAGAAGGCACAGGTGAGAAGCCCGTCCAGAAGCCCCGGGAAGCTCCACTTGGACCATCCTATCCCCTGCCTCTCTTCCCAAGAGAACCACCCCCAGCCTGGCCTCCTGGCCTCAGAACACTGTCTCCCTGCCCACACCCCGCCAGCTCCCAGCTCCCCATCAGCCCTGGCCTGGCTGCCTCCTCCCACTCACCTGCTGATCCTGCCCCATCACGGGGGCGGGTCTTCCCTCCCTGCCCCCAGCTCATGGGGGCATCAAGCCCTCCATGCGAGGTGGCTGGAGTAGACAGGTCCCCTCACATATCACCCAGCCTACCAGGAACCCCATTAAAGCTTAGCAGGTCACTCCATCCAAAGCCTCCACAGACCCTATGCAGTAACAGAGTGCCATTTACTGAGAACCTAGTGTGGACTAGACTCCGGGCTCATTCTGTTCTCTCCTCTGCCCAAATGCTACACCACCCCATCTATAACCCTGAGAGGAAGAAGTCAAATCACATCCCTTGTCTGCTGAGAGTCCCACCTGCCCCCTACCACACACACACTCCTCTCTGCTTCTCTCCCTATCACTCATTCAGTCCCCACACACAGCCTCCTGCTGCTCCTTAAACAAAGAGAGCATGATCCCACCTCAGGGCCCTTGCACTTGCTGTTCCCGCTTCCCCCAGATATCCCCATGGCTCTCTTCCTTACCTCTCTCAGGCCTTTGCTTAACTATCACACACACACACACACACACACACACACACGCACACACACACCAGCACCCTCTCCTTCCTCTTCTTTATTTTTCTCCGCAGCACTTAATATTTGACTGACTGTTTCTCCCACCAAGAGGATGGAAACTCCATGAAGGCAGGGTTTGGAGCTCTTATTTTCTGCTATTTTCCCGGGCTTGGCACAGTGCCTGGCACAGGGTCCGTGGAGTCACTCCTGGAGCATATCTGCCAGGCTCAGGGTCACAGACACAACAGAGAACAAAACGAAAACATTGTGGAAAGCAGCATCGGAGGCCCTGGGTCTAGGACCTCATGCAGCCACTTCCCAGTCATTAGCCCAACACTCCCCTGGTGCTATCCCACTGGCTCCTTTCAAGGACCCTGGACATCCACAGTACCATCGTCTTTCTCCAGAAAATGCTGGGCTCGGTATTATTGATACCATATGATTCTTGCTTTTACAAGTTTCACAAGAAACTCCAACTGACTGAAATCCACCTCAACGGAGCCCTCAATTACCCAGAACTGGGTTTTTGTTGTTTGTTTTTCCTTTTGCTTCCATGAGTTCCTGTCCCGGCCATTTGTTTACCGGGAACCAATCATGTGGATATCGTGGGGTATCATGGACCCCCCATTACAGACAGAACTGATACCCGGGGACTTGGAAACAAGGGGAGGTGGGCCGGGAAATGGGGAAAGGGTGTGAAGTCACAAGAGGTCATGCTTATGGAGTGGGCCCTCGGGTGGGCTGGGACTGGTGAAAACGTACCAACTCTTCTGGACCCAGGTTACGCGTGCATAAAAAGTTTACATTTTAAAAAGTATAAGAGAAAAAAATGAGAAACGAAGGAAGGAAAGGACACACGGGCGCACTTACGAAAAAGTACTGCACAGACAACAGTCTGGAAGTTCGCACTCCCAAATCATAAACCACCCTGGGCAGAGGCAGGGGCTGGCCCTGGCGCGGGCGGTCCAAGATCGACTTCGCCATGTCCTTATTTCCCCAAGGTTCGCCTTCGCTCAGCCCCTGATGGAAGCTGGGAACCAGAAGCCTTGGGTCCTGCTCTTGTCTTCCTGTGGCCTTGCAGAGAGCACCTCTTCTCACTTCGCAGGTGAGGAAACTGAGGTCAGCAAGGTTAGTGATGGGGATACCTACACTCAAAGAATGTTCCTGTCTAAGGAGACAACTCAGGGGAGAGTGCTTGGTGACCTCGCCAGTTGCCACAGTCCTGCCCAGGACCAGCTCCCGGGAAATGTGGGGCGCCTCATTTGGCCACTGTTAAGTATTTCCATATGCAGCAGCAGGTCATCAAACCAAGCGTGGCCCCTCTGAGCACCAGGCCCCGTGTGGCTACGAGGAAGTGAGCCCAGTCTTGCCTTAGGTTACCAAAAACTTTTTCAAAACCCAGGGTGGAAATTAAGAGAGTTTTCTGAGTAAACTTTAGGCAGTCGGAAAGCTCCTTTCTCTAGAACTTTCCATGCCATGCCGGCCATTTGAACATGCTGGTGCATGTGAGGCCTAAGAGCAACAGGCGCACCCCGCTTCCCATAGGTATCAATAACAACAACAGTGACCCGCAGTATTGAGTACTTAGTATGTGCAGGTGTTGTGTAAAGTTTTGCGCACATTTAACTCCTCCACTCTGCTCCTCAATGCTATTAGGTAATGCTCTCACACGCAGGTTCTGGAAGTGGAAACTGAGGCCCAGAGAGGGGAGCCACGCGCCCCAGGTCGCATGGCCAGTTGGGGGCATAGCTGAGATTCGCACCCAAGCCTGTGAAGACTCCAGAGCCCACACGCTGGCCTAGGAAGGAAGGCAGAGGCCAACGGGAGGCAAACAAGGATGGCAGGGCCGCCCCAGGCCAGGGAGCTGGATGGGAGCTGCTGGCTGGGTCGCCCTCTGTCCCACTGCCTCCCTTCCCACTTGGAGCACCAGCTCTAAGCTTGAATGGTCTTTGCCAGGCGGTGGTTTCACCATCTCCGCCGGGCCCTGGGGAGCCTCGGGGAGCCAAACAGGGCTGTCCAGCCCCAGGAGTCCAAGCCAGAGCACTAGGTAAAGAGCAGGCTCTGGGGTCACCCAGACCCAAGCTCAAATTCCACCTCTGCCATCCACCGGCTGTGTGACCTCAGGCAAGGTAATCTCCCTCTCTAAGCTCGTGACCTTTTTGGTTTTTTCTTCTGAAGCTCAGGCATGAAGGGCTGAGTTATCCGACTCGATTCACAACATGTTGCCATCACTATCCACCCAAGGCTCCCCTCTGGCTTTATTTAATTCTCCTATCAACCTCACCCCCTACTCTATGATTGATCTGTAGCTTTAGTTAATTTTTTTTACTTTGATTTTGAGTTTAACTTAATTATAGTAAAGTGCAGAAAGGAAACTATCCAATAAATTTTTATCTCAAAGAATGTTTATATATGGGTAAATCCATGTGAGCCAGGTCAAGACCCAGAACTTGTGCAGCAACCCAAAAGGCTCCCCCACTCCCCTTCCCAGGCAATAATTCCTCTAACCACAAAAGGAACCACTATGCTGACTTCTAGGTTATTCTGACCTGTTCCCAGAGTTCATGTCAGAGGACTCATACAGTACGCGGTCTTTTGTGTCTGGCTTCTTTCCCCCAGAGCCCTGCTTTTAAGGTGTACCCACAGTGTGTGCGAATCAGTAGCTCACTCCATGTTATTGCTGAACAGTATTCTGTTTATAGAGGTACTACGATTTGTTGATCTTCTCACTTGCTGAAAGATATTTGAGTTGTTTCCAGTTTGGGGCTATTATAAATAAAACTGCTACGAATATGTTTACAGGTCTTTTTGTGGGCACATATGTTCATTTCTCTTGGGTATAGTGAAGGTCATATGTTTTCATTTGTTTTTTCATTTATTTTGGTATAACTTTGGCACTTACAGAAAAATTACAAGACTTACAAGGGACTCCAGGGTAGCCTTCGCCCAGATTGTTTATATTCATCATTTCCCCTCTACTTATATTCTCTCGTCCTGAATTATTTGAGTCAGTTGTAGATATGATGTCCTTTGATCTCTGAACCCTGCAGCATGGATCTCATGACCCCCTGTCACACACACACACACACACACACACACACACACACACACACACACACACACGCAGTACTGTTATCAAATTCAGGACACTTGTCATCGATAAGCACTACAATCGAATCCACATACCATATTCAACATTCATTCCATAATTGTCTCTATAAAGATCTTACTGATTTTTTTCTAGTCCAGGATCACATTTAGCTTCCTTCAATTGTATTTAGGCACTTTCAACAGCTCCTCAGCCTCTCCTTGACTTTCTCACCCTTGACACTTTTGAGAATGGCAGACCAGCTATTTTGGCATATGTTCCCTCCCTTGGGATTTGTCTGATGTTTCCTCATGGTTAAGTTCAGGTCATGCATCTTTGCAAGGATATAACAGAAGTGATGCTATGTTCTTCTTGGGTGTCCTGTCAGGTGGCACACAATTATGATGTCTCATTGCTGGAAAACAGGGATATTAAAAGTTCCCACCTCATAGAGCTGTTACAAGGATTAAATGAAACACAGCCCAAAGCCTGCTTTTGTAATTACTATCTCTCCTGCATTTAGAGGAAGGGCCAGGCATAGGATAGAAGAACAAACACAGGGCTGTCCCCACCCAGACCTGTCTCCTGGGCCCCAATCCTTACCTTGCCTCCTAGAACTTGCAACCAGGATGTGAAGAGAGACAGGAACAGACAGGAGCTGGAATTCCAGTCAGATCAGGCTGGAGAGCCCTTGATGCTGGTTCAGCCTGATCCCCTGAGTGATGCGGACTTGAGGCCCTGAGAGTGCAGAGGGCTACTCCAATGCCACACAGTGAGCCACTCCGCCTGTGGGGCTCAGCCAGACTGCTGCACCCCCACAACAGTACTTTCAACTAAGGGTGGTTTTGCCCCCTGGGGGATACTTGGCAATGTCTGGAGACATTTTTGGTTGTCGTAACTGGGAGGTAGGAGTGCTACTGGCATCTAGAGACCAAGGATACTGCAATGGACAAGACAGTGTCCCACAGCATAGAATGATCCTGTCCCAAATTCCAATAGTGCTGTAGTTGAGAAGCCCTAATCCACACTGAACGAATGACAGCAGGCAATGGGTGAGCCCCTGGCCAACTTATGCTGCCCGCTTTCTCCCAGGGCCCAACTGGCTGCAAAGAAAAGGCAGTTCAGACCTTTCATCAGCATCTAGAGCTTAAGAAGGGGAGTCCCCATTGCGCAAATGGGGTTTTGCTGCCTGTGTCTGATTTTTTCTGAGTCCACGAGGGTTCAAATCAGCACTGTTGGAGAAGGTTTGAGGATGTCACAACCTCTGAAGAGCTGGGGGGATGGAGGTCACAGGAGTGTCAAGAGCTCTGACCCGGAAAAGGAGGGAGTGCGGGGGGGCGGGGTCTTAAACCACCCTTGGCAGCCAGATTACTAGGTGGGAGCACTTACACCCTGAGATCCTGTCATCTTTTCCGGGCTCTGATTTTATAGTGTCTGAGGTTCTGAGTAGTTGTAGTTCCAGGCGGAGAGAGACAGCTAACTCTAGCACATAACAGATTCTCACTAAATGATATGTTGAAAAAATGAATCGTGATAGTAATTGATACTTACTGAGTATTTACTACGTGTCAAGCACTATTCTAAGAACTATTCATATACCATCTCATTTAATCTCACCACACCCTATGAGATAGGTATTATTATTGCCAACCCCATTTTGATGACAGGGAAACTGAGGCACAGAAAAGTTAAGTCGTAAGCTATTAAGAGGAACATAAATGAATGAATAAATGAATGAATGAGTGAGTGCATACCAGTCCCTGTCTAGATTTACATTTTTCCTTCAAATATTACTGAATCAGAAGTTTGGTTAAAGCTCTTCTTAAAGCATAACAACCCCAGACCAAGTCCTCTGACTCCCTGGTCCTCTCCAGGTCAGCCTCCCTCCCTCTCACTGCCTTAGAGGGACTGTGTCCCCAAACGTAAGCCCAAGATAGAGACTTAAGCCATGAAGGCCTGGGGACCTTAATGTAATCAACCCCTTTTGTTTATCGACAGTTTACTTTCCACCACACCCCACATTACACAATAGTCAGGACTGTAAAGAGACCCATTGCACAGATGAGGAAACCAAGGCTCAGAATGGGGGAGGTCACTTATTCCCAGTTAAACATTAAGTGAAAAAACTAAGAACCCATACCTATCTGACTCGCGAGCCTGACAGGGAGATAGTGAAGGGACAAAAAGTGACGATGAGGAGCTGCCTGACATGGGCAGAGGGCCCACACAGAGTCAGCCTCAGTTCCTATCACACCCACATGCTCCCCAAAACCCATCTGAGTATCCAGACAACCTAGCCTGTGACAGAGGCACATTCAATGATGTTCATGATAATAGTGTTTGTGGCTATGGGGACTAGGAGGCAACATCAGTATCCATCGCAAGGGGAATAATTCATTAAAATGTGGCGGATACATACAAAGGAACATTATGCATCAGAACAATGTGGAAACATCTCTAAAACATAGTCTTCCTGGAAAGTATGCTTGTGCAAAAAGTGACCTATTTGATATGGTTGTCTGTTGTAGCATGGTGTGAGCTAGAAAAAGGTCAGAAACAACATAAATGTCCATCAAAAGGGGATTGGTTAAATCATTATGGTATGTCCATACAATAGAATGTTGTATGATCATTTTAAAAAATGAAGCAGCTCTATACTATTGATATGAGCAACTTCCAAAACACACTATTGAATGAAAAAAGCAAAGTACAGACCAATATGGAAAGTGCTACGATGCGTGATGTGTATAAATATCACGTGTGTGTACTCAGACAGACCACGTGAAACAAGAAAAACTGCTGGGAACTGTGGTGGCCTCTGGGAAGGGAACCAGGTGTGTGAAGGCAGGAGGAAGAGGCAGACCAACTTTTCACTATAAACTCTTTTGTACCTTTTGAATTTTGAACACTGAACATATATTATATATTCAAGTTAAATTAAAAATTAGGAAGAAAAATGCACAGAGGCCATGAGGGAGTTGAACTGAGATCATCCACAAGAAAGGGGGTGTGGGGTCCAAAGCAGGGTAAGGAGGGTGTCCAGTTAGGGAAAGAGGGGACAGGGGGTATACAGAGACTGGAAATTGGTTATATATAGAAGATTGGTCAAATAAGTAAATATGTTAAGCATAACAGAAGCCAATGTTCTTTCTGTCGGAAAAGAGAGTTATAAATACAGAAAGAGATAATTAGAATAAACTCTATGGTGCTGGATTGGAACTGAAGGTATCAGTGCAAAGTCATAGTTTTTTTAATAGATGATAGATGGATAGATAGAGAATTAGATACAGAAATAATACAAACATAAATGTGTTTCTATATATACATATATACAGTCCTTAGTTCTGTCCACTGGGAAGGTCTGGGAATAGTGATGCCCCAGTAGCAATAAGCACACTTTGTGTGAGACCTTGGTTTCTAAACACCATTCTCCACTAAAAGGAGCCAGGGCTCCTTGGAGAAACGGCTGACTCCAGGTCTGGGTCAGGGAAAGCATAGATGAGCCTGAAGCACTTCAGGCCAGAAAGTTAAGGAAGTGCTCAAAGAATGGTGGTGACATGTCAAAAGGGCACAGAAGCCAGCTAGAAGGGGCTCCCAGTGGCCATACATGGGAAAAGTCGAGCATATAAATTACTAGTAGTAATAATAATGTACTAAAACCTATTGAATAGAATAAAAAACCATGAGTCCATACAGATAAAAATAAATGGACCATTCAAAATTTGATGAGGAACGGGGTATTTTATGTAATTTCAAAGTACCTCCCCTCGAATACTTATTAACGCAAAGAGGTAAAAAGTAACTTTACAGATTATGAAGCCTGGCAGATAACTCTTCAATCATGTGGTCAAGTGAACACCATCGTTCTCATCACAAGGAAAAACACTGAAGCTAAGTTAGGTCACGGATGTTAACTAAACTTCTTGTGGTGATCATTTAATAAGATATGTAGACAACAAATCACTATGTTGTACACTACAAACTTAAACAATGTTATATGTCAATTATATCTCAATAAAACTGGGAGGAAAAATGAACACCCTCAACAACGGGACAAAGAGAAGAACACAGCATCGCTTCTGTGATTTATCCGCCAAAGATTCATAACCTGAATCTAACCACGAGGAAACAACAGACAAACCCAAAGTGAGGGACATGCTATAAAGTAGCTGGCCTGCCATCCTCAAAAGTGTCAAGGTCATGAACATCAAGGAAAGACTAAGGAGCTGTTTTGGATTAAAGGAGACTAAAGAGACATGGCAACTAAATGTGACACGTGATTCTAAACTGGATTGGGTCTGAGTAAATAAATGGTAGTAATGTGTTGCATTAATTTCCTGATTTTGATGGTTATTGTGGTTTTATAGAAAATGTCCTTGTTTGTAGGAACTATATATCAAAGTCTTAGGGGGCAATAAGGTGACAGGTCACAATTTATTCTCAGTTAAGGGGAAAAAAATGCTCTTCGTACTGTATTTGTAACTTTTCTACAAATTTGAGATCTATTTCAAAATAAAAAGTGCTGTAGGCTGAATGTTTGTGTCCACCAAAATCCATGTATTGAAATAACCCAATGTGATGGCATTCAGAGGTGGAGCCTTTGGGAGGTGATTAGGCCATGAGAGTGGAGCCTCCATGAATGGGATCCGCACCCTTATAAAAGAGACCCTAGAGAGTTCCTCTGCCCCTTCCACCACATGAGGTCACAGCATCTATGAATCAGGAGGCAGGTCCTCACAAGATACTAAATCTGCCAGCAAGTGGATCTTGAGCTTCTCAGAATCCAGAACAGTGATAGATAGATTTGTTTATACAAGCCACCCAAGCCTATGATATTCTGTTAGAGCAGACCAAACTGACTAAGGCAGAAAGGTTTTTTTAAACAGAAAAAAAAGTTTAAAAAAAGAATAAGATCTCGGGTTGAATACCATGATTGGCAATTGAAACACGTAGTCATAGCATTTTCTATGATCCAGCAAGGTGCTCCTGGGTATATGCCCAACTAAAATATGCAGATATGTATTCTAGAATGTTCATCACAGCCCAATTCTAAAGAGCTAAAAGCTAGAAACAACCCAAATGTCTCTCAGCAATAAAATGGGGAAATGTGTATATCCAAGCAATGGAATTCTAGTCAGTAACAAAAAAGGAACCTGATATGTATACTTAACAACTTGGATGAATGTTACAGTTACAACACTGAATTAAAGAAGCCAGACACAAAAGAATGCATATTGCGTGATTCCAGTTATATAAAGTGCAGAAACAAGCAAATTTAATGTTTGCTGTTAGAAATCAGGATAATAGTGACCCTTGAGACGGGGGGTGACTAGAAGGGGCATGGGGGGCTCCTGGAGTGCTGGAACAGTCTGCCTCTTGATCTGGATGCCAGTTACAAGCGTGAGTACATGCAGGCAAAATTCTCTGTGCTGCATACCTATGTCGTGTACACTTTCCTGTGTGTGTATATTTCACTAAGATGAAAAGACAAAAAATAATACAATGATGCGTATATAAGGATGGATATCAACCACATTGCAGTTGGGGGAGTGTGAGAAGTGGGCGGGATGGATGTGGGGAGCTGGGATGAAGGGGAGAAAGAGAACAAAAGGCAACACAAGCCTTGAAAGGACTGATGGCAATCGCATCCTAAGAACTGGGAAGTGGGATTAGCTAAATGCTCCACGCCAAAAGAAAGAAAGGGTCCCCATCACCTGCATGCCCCTACCGCTACCCAAGAGGGTAACAAGGCAAACTTGATGAGTGGCCCCCTTTGGCATGAGAGGACGGAGGCCTGGCTTGAGTACGGCAGCCCAGGTGGCCTGACCTTGCCCCAGTTCTCTCCTCCACAGCCTGCTGACCCCCACCCACCAGTTTCTCTGAGGAGCCTCGCCCCTCCCTAGCCACTTCCATCTCCTCCAGGGCTCCAGGCTGGAGCCTGTGAGGCAGGGATCTGGTGACAGCTATAAAAATAAAAGCTCGCCTGCCCAGCTCCCTGGCCTATAGACTCACCTCACAGAGATCCCAGCTGGGCTGGCCTCAGGCAGGCTGGCAAAGGGCTCAGTGGAGCAGGTGGTGGTGGCAGCGGCATGGGACAGAGGGGTTATTCGGGGTGGTGGGGTATCTGCTCCCGGCACAGCTGCCATCACTCTCTGTGAGCTGGAGCAGGGGCTGACCCTCTCTGTCTCTAAACTGTGATCCTCCTTGGTGGATCGCATATGGAGAATGGGGGGCAGGCTTTGAGTTCACTGGAGTTAGCAGAAGAAATTCTGTCCACTCCAAGGGACTGATTTACGCCTGTCCTGATGCATACTGAGATTTCAGTCTCAGGGGAGACACCTGAGGACAGGCAGAAAATTTTGCATGGCAGAATGTCTCCATGTATTACTTCTGCGATTAAAATGAATTAAAAGAAATCCTTCCACCACATCTGATGCAAAATGTATCAGAAATAGACTCAATAAGCAGAGATTTCTTTTCCTATCATGTGAACAAGTCCAGAGCAAGATAGGCAAGGACCCGTGTGGCTGTTCCGCCACCATCAAGAACCTGAGAGCCTTTTACTTTCTGGTTTCACCACCCTCACTATGTGGTGTCCATGCTTCCATAGTTGCCTCATGGTTCAAGATCGCCCCTGAAACTCCGGCCATCATAGCTAAGTTCCAGGCAAGAAGTAGAAAAAAGTATTGGGGGGCTCGGGGGTTATGGAGGAGGCAGGCAAAAGGGAATGTCTCTCATAGCTGAGCCAGCCCCCTTTGAAGAGCTTTTCTGGAAATCTCACCTACTTCTATTTATATCTCATTGGTCATCCTAGCTGCAAGAGAAGCTGGGAAGTGTAGCTAGCCGCACTAGCACATTCGCTCCAGTAACAGAGGGGTCTCGTTGTTAAGGAAGAAGGTTAGGTGTGAATATCAAATAGGCAACGTTAACCGCAATGAAGAAAAAATGCACATCGAATGAAAATTCTGGCAAGAAATAACAACTGCCACATACAGAGCACTCTCTTCTACAATAACCCTGTGTGAGTTAACCTGTCGAATCTTTACGAAGCTCTGTGAGGAATTTCATTCTCTTCTTGTTACGGATGGGGAAACTGAGGCATGGTGAGATGCAGTCACTTGTTCCAAATCTCACAGCCAGAAAATGGTAAATTTGGAACTAGAATGCAGGCAGCCAAATTCTAGAATCTGAGCCCTTGCCCCACCAAAATGGTAATGATGTTATTAATAATAATAATGGTGACTAACATGGTGTGCTGGCATTGCTCGAAACATGTTACATGAACTCACTTATTTAATCCTCACAACAATCTTCTGAGGCAGGTACTATCATTCCACTTTATAAACAAGGAAACAGGCACAGAGAGGTAAAGTGACTTGCCCAAGGCCGCACAAGTGTTAACAGAGTTTGTTTCCAGATAGTGGAATTATGGGTGCTTTCTCTATCCTTCTTTTATCGATATTCTGCATTCTCCAATCTTCCCACCACAATTGTGCATTACTTGAGAAATCAAATAAAAAGAAAAAAGCTTCCTACTTGCCCCCCAGCTCCCTCCCACTCCCACCCCAGAGGCCCCTGGCCCTGCCTCCCTCTCTAGCCTCGCCTCTCTCCTTCCTCGGTGCCCTCTCCCCTGCAGTCAAGGCTTCCCAAAGAACTCTCCCTCTCTTGGCTCCCAGCCTTTGCTCCTCTGATACCCACCTCCTGGCATGCCCTTCCCCTCATTCCTGCCTGGTGAACGGCCATGGCTCCAGGCCCTGGGTCAGAAGCTCCTCACCCACAAGATCTGCTGGGCCCAGACAGGGGGCCTCCCTGTGCCCTTCACCCACTGCACTTTGCCTCCTCTAGAGGCCAAGAGTCCTGTTTTGTCCCATTAACAAACGTGTCAAAGGCTTACCAGGTGCCAGGCCTTGGCAGGGACACCTAGTTATTCATTCTCAAAACAACCTCTCTCGGCCTCTCCCTGGCCTCCACTGCCTCTGCGTGAAGGACCCTGCAACCACCCGGTCCTCCCCACTACTCCGCCCCTGGCTGCCTCTATCCTATCCACACCTACTCCACGCTCCTTCCCGAACACACTGAGCTCTGTCCTGTCTCAGGGCCTCTACACCTGCTGCTCCTTCTGCCTGAAATACTCTCTGAAAACCCTTCCCAGTCACCCTCTACCACCTCCCCAAGGCCTTTATCACAGTCTGAAGTTAGCTTGCCAGTGCGCTCGTTGTTTGATGCCTGTCTTCCCATCAGAATGTCAGCTCCAGGGGCACAGGGATCATCTTGGGCCTGTGTAGATGCTCCCTTATTGCCGGCTAAGGATGTTGAGTAGAAGCTGGATGCTCTTTCTTCACAGGTGAGGAAGCCCAGGCCCAAACTGACCAAGCATCTCACCTGAGATCACCCAGCAAATAAGAAACAAAGCTCGGAGCTCCACCCCTACCTTACCCCTCAAAGGGTATTAAAATTACAGTTTGCCCATCTGCTCCCCCACAGGGCAGTGACTGGCAGACAGGAAAGTGGCTCAGCCTGGGGCTCAAACAGAGCTGGGTTTGAATTCCAACTTTTTTGCTTTGTAGGCAGGTGACATCCTCTCTCAAAGCCTCAGGTCCCCTCTCTTTGAAATGGGACTTCTACCTCTTAGCCTAGGAGGATACCTGGGAAGGGTTCAAAACTCCAAAAGGCTGGAGCCCCAGAAGCTTCCCCTGATTTCCCCAGCCCACCCTGGCCTCCCTCACTCCCCTGCACATGGCCACAGCCAATGCAAGGTTGAAAACCCCCAGTGAGGGGCCGTGGCCAGCTGGGGCCACTGGGACTCCACCACAAGTCACCCAGGAGGTCAGCCAGGGTGAGAAAGGACTAAAGGAGGGGGCAGGAAAACAGCAAATGAGAGGTTTAGGGCCATGGGGGGAGGCAGGAGGTGAAGGCTTCTCAGGTTCAAATGTAATGCATTAATTCAAATCTCACAGCAGTCATTCACCAGCGGTTGTGCCAGTGACTTTGCCTTTCTATGCCTCAGTATCGCAATTAGAGAAGAGGATGATAAACAGTACCCATATCACAGGGTTATTGTGAGGAGAAAGGCACATAAAGCACAGTAACACCTGGTGAGGAGTGAGCGCTCAACAAACCAAGGCTCTTCCCCGCTCACACCTCACCTCGCTCAGGCAGCTGCTCAGATGCCATCTCCCAGGAGAGGCCTTCCTGGACCTCCCCACCCCTCCCTGCCCCACTTTCCTCCCCTCAGAGCCCTTGTCCCCACCTGTCATTATCTTGTTCCAGTTACTGGATACTTAGTGTCCGTCTCTCCCTATAAATTGTTACCTCCATCTTGGTCACCGCATGTCTCCAGCACTCGGCATAGGTCCTACACACAGCAGGTGCTCAATAAACGGTTGTCCAATAAATGAAAAAGATAATTGGACAAATAAATTTCTCAGAGACAAGGACAAAAAAGTCCCAGGGAGGTTTGGACAGGACTTCAGGGGAGGAAGAAACATTCTCTAGGTGTTTATATGGCTTCTAAACTCCATCTAAAGTCTCCCTTCTCTTTCCTACTTCAAAGTCCACGATTCTTAGCTGTGAAACCTTAAGTCACCTTCCTTCTCTGGGCCTGTTTGCTTAGTAGGAAAACGCCACTAACAAAGCCAAGGCCTCCAAGAGGCTGGGGAGCTGATCAAATTGGCCAGCTCACCCTGAGCACAGGGCCTGGCACCCAGCAGTGTCTCCAGCTTTCATTTCTGATACCCACATTTCTCCTTAGTAAGATCACCAGGCCTTGGGCAATTGAGATGTGAATGTGTTTTGTCAACTCTTCTGCCCAAGCAAATGCTGGCTGGGGTTCCCAGCTAGCCCCAGTGGTCAACCCCACTAAATGGGTCTGTGGTTAACATGACCATCCTTCTCAGGTAGATGGAAGGATCCAGCTAGTCCACTTGTGCCAAAGCCTTGGACTGGTGCTTTGCACACCGTAAGCACTGAACTCGCATCCACTATTACTCCTATTCTTGAGGCGCATCCCTGGCCTCTCGGGCTCCCCTTGTGCTGTACCCTATCCTTCTCTTTCTCGTCTCCCAGCTTTTGAATAGACTGGTCCCTCCTCTCTGCAAGACTAGAGCCTTCCTAGCCTAGTGATCCACAGGGTGGATGTCCCCCAATCTAAGACATTTCCCCAAGTTCTTTGGGCACAGCTCGGTCCACAATGCTCCCACACCAGGCCACCTAGACCACCATCAGAGCCCTCAACCTGTTAACTATTTTTCCCAGACCTCTTTAGGGGCAGTCAGATGGGCTCAGGTTCAAATCCACTTTCTGTTGCTTCCAAACTGAAACCATGTGCAAGTCACTTAACTATGGCGTTTGGGGAACCTGAACTTGGGGCCAGGCAAGGAGTCCTCCAGGCAAGGCTTAGGATTTGCATTGGGGGCTGAAATTACAAGCCAGGCTCTCGGTCCCAACCCTTCCCCAGAGACCTAGGATCTTATACCCAGCTCACCCCTGTTCCACCACGAGCACTAACCCCACTTCTGTGGGCTTCAGTTTACTTTGGTAAAATGGGTATATTACCTTCCGTGGAGTACCTATGTAGATAAAGCAGGACATGAGTGTGTAAAGAGCTGCACTCCATGCTGGTTCGGAGACAGTGCTCCGGAAAGGGAGGCCTGGGTGTCACTGTTTGGCCAGGCTGCTCCCCTCTCACCTCCTTTGTGTCCTCTGCAGCCACCGGACAACTCTCAGTGACAAAGGGGAGAGCAGGGATTGAAGAAATTCATTCCTAAATTATGACCCTCCCCTGCACCAAAGACTGAGCCACCTCCTTCTCTAGGTCTCCACTCCCGGCCTTCGCCCTATAGCAGGTAAGTCTTATAGCAGGTAAGTGGAGCAGATGTGTTGTCGCTGGTACTGGACTGACTCGGAGGCTCCAGGGTCCTGGCCAGGCAGCTGACCGCCCAGGGCAGAGAAGAGGCCTGTCCAGGCCACGCTAGAGGCCCAAGGCCAGAGTAAGGTTGTCTCTGCCCAGTGCTCTGCACAGCACCTGTGCCACAAAACAGGAGATGCTAGCATTAGGGAGGTGGGTTGCCTTGATCCTCAGCTCTATAATGGTGGGAACTGAGTGTCTCTGGCCCCTACAACCTAGGCTCTCGCAGAGAAAGCACAACCTGGCCCCCAAAGGGAAAGGGTGGGAAAAAGCATTCCTCATTCTCAAAACACAAAATCAGCAGCTGCTCCCAAGGATGCCCCAGGCCCTTGGCCAACTAATCTATGAAGCCCCCCACTGACCCCCCACCACCACCACCACTGATGAATTCCTAGAGCAGAGGGACCTCAAACCAGTTTTTTGCTCACAGGAATCTGACAGCCAAAAAACTGTTCTAAAAACAGGCCTGATAATAGTACCCACCTCTCCAAAGGCTGTGACGTTTAAATGAGATGGGGCAGGTCCAGGGTTTACCAGATGCCTGGCCCCTGGCAAGCGCTCGACACACTCCTACTGCACTGCAGACTGGGCTGCCAAATGCCAGGAGCCTCCCAGCAAAAAATAATAACAAGAGCAAAGGCTTATATAACACCTCCTGCGTGCCAGGCACCGCAGGACGCCGTACGTGTATCCACTAACCCCTCTGTCTACATCCTCAACTCTCAGGAATGCCGTTCAGGGCTGGAATGGGGATGTGGGTGCAGTGCAGAGGGGCGGGAGGTTAACAGGGGGCAGGGACGCAGACACCTTGCCAGGGGCCGTTTCTGTCCCAGGGAATCAGGAACAGGGGCCCCAAGTTCAAACCTAGGCTCGGCCACCTTGAACAAGCAGGTGAGGCTGGGCCTCGGTGTCCACATCTGGGCAAAGAGGGCAAGTGGTAAATTTCTCATCCTCCAGAAAGGGAGTGGAAGTGCAGGAACACTCCCCTCCCCCTGACTTCCCTCATCTGGCTCAGCTTCTCCCCTCCTGCTGGCCAGGGACACCCAAACTGGCCAGGGACACACAAACACAAG
>NW_011888898.1:3019450-3021378 GCF_000151845.1 Pteropus vampyrus
TGTGCCACAAAACAGGAGATGCTAGCATTAGGGAGGTGGGTTGCCTTGATCCTCAGCTCTATAATGGTGGGAACTGAGTGTCTCTGGCCCCTACAACCTAGGCTCTCGCAGAGAAAGCACAACCTGGCCCCCAAAGGGAAAGGGTGGGAAAAAGCATTCCTCATTCTCAAAACACAAAATCAGCAGCTGCTCCCAAGGATGCCCCAGGCCCTTGGCCAACTAATCTATGAAGCCCCCCACTGACCCCCCACCACCACCACCACTGATGAATTCCTAGAGCAGAGGGACCTCAAACCAGTTTTTTGCTCACAGGAATCTGACAGCCAAAAAACTGTTCTAAAAACAGGCCTGATAATAGTACCCACCTCTCCAAAGGCTGTGACGTTTAAATGAGATGGGGCAGGTCCAGGGTTTACCAGATGCCTGGCCCCTGGCAAGCGCTCGACACACTCCTACTGCACTGCAGACTGGGCTGCCAAATGCCAGGAGCCTCCCAGCAAAAAATAATAACAAGAGCAAAGGCTTATATAACACCTCCTGCGTGCCAGGCACCGCAGGACGCCGTACGTGTATCCACTAACCCCTCTGTCTACATCCTCAACTCTCAGGAATGCCGTTCAGGGCTGGAATGGGGATGTGGGTGCAGTGCAGAGGGGCGGGAGGTTAACAGGGGGCAGGGACGCAGACACCTTGCCAGGGGCCGTTTCTGTCCCAGGGAATCAGGAACAGGGGCCCCAAGTTCAAACCTAGGCTCGGCCACCTTGAACAAGCAGGTGAGGCTGGGCCTCGGTGTCCACATCTGGGCAAAGAGGGCAAGTGGTAAATTTCTCATCCTCCAGAAAGGGAGTGGAAGTGCAGGAACACTCCCCTCCCCCTGACTTCCCTCATCTGGCTCAGCTTCTCCCCTCCTGCTGGCCAGGGACACCCAAACTGGCCAGGGACACACAAACACAAGTTCGCCCACACACCCAGCCTCCTCTCTTAGAATATATACACACACACAAACTTTTCTAAACAGCCCCCCCCACTACACTTACCAAAAGAATCTGCCACAACTTGGGCTCAGCAGGACCAAGACCTGTACCCCACCCCCAACCCACCCCCACCGCCATCAGTCACAGGCTCTTAAACATTGTGCAGGGGTCACAGACCTCAAGGCCCCTCCAAATCCAAGCCTGGCACTCAAGACCTGCCAGAGGCCTTGGAACTCTCCCCACGCCAGGTTCCCAGCCACTCCTTCCCAGCACCCAGGGACCCTAAGTCACCCTGAAAGCCTGACCCAGCACTCTTCTGCCCCTCCCTCCCAGGTCTGGTACCCCCATCTCTAAGCATAGGCCTTGAGGGGAGTAGAGAAGGAGAAAAACCAGCTGCAACACCCCCACCCAACCACCAAAAAAGCCAAAAGTATCAGCAGCCCCCCCATGCACAGCCCCCCGCACCAGAGCAAAAATGAAATCATAGAAATCCAAAATAATCAAAAGCCAACTACTGCCCCCAAAAGGTTTTAACCATTCTCAAAAAAAAAAGTTTATTAAAAGTGTTCTTAATGCTTGAAACGGAAAAGATTCCCAAATATACAGACGCCTCTTTTCTCATAGAAATAGATTATTTTTTTATAATACAAAAAAAAGACCAAAAAAACAACGACAAAAACAACATCAACAGCAACAACCCGGTAGGAACATCTTTAAGCGATTACTCAGGGCCCGGCTGACAGTTACACGTGGGTTGCGTCAGTCCCGTGTACACACGCGTTCAGCCATGTTTAAACCGATTGCATCAACTTCGAAACCGGCCCGCCCGCCGGCGCCTGGAGAGTGGGCAGAGGGAGAGCTAGAGAGTTTATCATTCATCTGTACACATAGACATTTCTTCTTTAAATACCATGGGCGGGCGCCCCATCTGCATGTGCGGTTGGTTTGGACAAA
>NW_011888898.1:3022264-3044943 GCF_000151845.1 Pteropus vampyrus
GCAGTGCGCCCTTGGCGGCCCCCAGGCGCCCCAGGCTCACGTAGCCGTACTCGGCCGCCTTCTTGCAGTTCTTGCCCCCGTAGTCGTCGGAGAAGAGGTCGGAGAGGAAGTCGTGGTGCTGCCCGGAGGAGGCGGGCGCGGGGGCGGGCGCAGGCGGAGCCGCCTCGAAGGTGTCCGTGGCCGTGGTCGGCGCCGGGGCCTGCGGCGCGCCCAGCGGCTCCAAGTACGGGCTGAAGTCGATGGCGCGCTCGTGGTCGCCGATGCTACCCAGCTCGCCGGCGGAGGGGCGCGGCCCAGGTCTGGCCGCGGGGGGCGCCGCAGGGGCCGCCTTGCCGCCGTACGCAGCAGCCAAGCAGTCCGCCTCGTAGTAGAAGTTGGCCACTTCCATGGATTTAAAGGCAGGCGGCGGCGGCAGGGGTAGACATGCTGGGTCCCAGGCCACCAGGCGTTGCATGAACGCGGGTGCCCGGGGAAGGGGCTCGGCGCTGCCCGCTCCGGCCGGCCCGCAGGTGGCGCGGCCTCCTGGCTGCGAACTGTCGCTGCTGTGTCGCTGCTGCTGCTGCTGCTGCCGCCGCTTCTGCCGCTGCTCTGCCGGAGTGGCCGCTACTAGTGCGGGGGCTGGCGGCTGGACCCTCGAGTGGGTCCCCTTCCCGGTCCCGTGCGCGGCTCTGACTCGCTAAAGTTTCTCCTGAGCCCGGTTATTTATAAGGCGGCCCATGGCAACGGCTGCGTCACGCCTGGCGGCCGCCCCGGCCCCTCCCGCCGCCGCCGGGACACAGCTACACCGTGGCCGCCTGAGACCCCTGGGAGGTCGGTGACCTGACCAGAGACTAGAAGCGCGTCCTCGGGGGTCCCAGGGCTCGAGGGGGGGGCGGCCTCATGCCCCCTGCCCACTCCCACCAGGCGGCCCCCGGATTGGAAGCGAGAAGGGGAGGTGCGACCCCGCCCCCGAACCGCCCCCTCTGGGCTGGAGGCTGTACTGAAAGGGGGGGAACCCGGGGAGGGGGTAATGCTATCGCCTGCCCCCACCCGAAACACGGCGGCGGCCCGCCCCCTGCTGGAGGAGGCGGTGGCTTAAGGACCCGCAGCGTCCAGCCCCCACGCCCCACAGAGGGGCTGCTCCCCAGGCGGGAACCTGGAGAACTCACCCCCCAGCTCTGTCTCCTGGAGTGGTGACCCATCTCCAAGACGCGTCCTCGCTCCTAAACTTGCCCCCATCCCCAGCTCTTAGGAGGGGATTCCATGCCTGTGGCGACTCCCCTCGTAAAGCCACCTCCAACAGGAGGACCTGGGGGGTGGGCGGGCAGGTAAAGGGAAGCGCTCCACTGGGGCCTCTGCCTAGGTAGGCCGTGCCCCCCCCCTCCACCGCCCCACCCACCGCACCTACCCGCCTCCTTAGACCACACCTGAGTCTTCTCCAGCCCCACCCTACCCTGACCTGGGCTCCCAGAAGGGTGGAGGGGGGGCGGGGTACTCTGCTCTGCCACACTGTGTGACTTTGCGAAAGTCGTTTCACTTCTCTGAGCTTACATGAAGGTGTCGTTACTGTTACTTTTAGTTGTATTACTGTCTCCACCACAGACACCCAAACATAAGGCTTAGTTTTAAGTCCACTCTGAGAAGCACATCAGAAAGAAGGGCCTCTCCCAGAGGGTACAAAGAGGACCAGAGGGGGCCTAGCAACCCAATATCACATGGGCTCATGTACCCCTTTAGTCTCAAAAGAAAAGCCCTTTTCCAGGCGCCCCAAGACCTATGTGCCAACCTGAGGCCACAATACCTGTTTCAGAAGCTGGTGGGGAGGAGGTCAAGCCAGGCCCCATTGGGGACCGTGGAGGAGAGAGAAGGGACTTGCCTCATTTTTACTAAGTCCCTGCTGTGCGCTGCGTGTAAGCTTGGACCCACGGTTCACCTTTTCACCTTGCTAGGAGGAGGCTTTTGCTGCCCCTGGTTCACAAATGGGCAAACAGGCCATGGCCCATCTGGATTTGAACATACTCCTGAGGCCCTCCCTGCTGAGTGGACTCAAGCAGCCCCTTTTCCTCTCAAGCCCCATTCCTAGGCCATTTGGGCAGCTCCCTGAGCCTACTGCTCTGTCACTCAGGTCTAGGCAGAAGTTCCCAGCCTGCCTGGGGCTGACCCCCGGCCCACTGACCCCCAGCCCTGGCGGGCAAGCAGGCATTGCTCAACCTTCAACGTTATCTGCTGAGCTAGGGTGACCCAGAGAGCTGTAGAAATGACATCTCTGAGAGTGCCCTTGGGGGATGGGGGGTAGGGAGGAACAAATGAAACACTGGCCCAGCCTGCTGGCTTTCTGGGCCTTCCCAGCACCAGGGAGGGATCTGAGGACCCAGGGCCCCACAGCCAGGCCTTCCAAGATGCAAAGCGGGACACTTAGGGCTGAGCTTGAGGCCCACCGCCTCCAAAAGACCCTCTCTGCTCCACTTGCTGATGAACTTCCTTCCCAGCCCTTATCTCCAGCTACCATTATCCTGGTTGTCTTGACACCTCCCCCCAGACTGCTTGGTCCATGAGGGCTGTCCCTCGAATACTGGAACTCCTGAACTGGGCCTGCCCAAAATTTACCAGTGAATAAATGCATTTGCTGTTCCCTCTGGACCAAGAACACTATTCCCCCAGCTCTGCCTAAGGCTCATGCAAAGGTTACCACCGGGAAGAAGGCCTTCCTGACCTCCCCATCGCAAGTCCCAGGCCCTCAATTGCTCCTTTTACATCCCCCTACTTGATTTCCTTGCCCGTTCTCATTACTACCAAAATTATTTTACCTAATCATCTTGCTTTCTGCCCCTGCTGCCTCCTCCCCATGTCAGCCCCACCTGGGCAGGAATTTTGTTTTCCCCAGTGCCTAAAATCATGCCCGGCACACAGAAGATGCTCAATGGATGAAGAAGGTGAGGTCCCCCATTAACTGGGCTGTGTGACCTCAGGTAAGATAGCTCCCCTCTCTGAGCCTCAGCAGCCTCCTCCCAACTCTCAGGGTTCTGGAGAGATGCAGTGAGACCTGGGGGAGTCTGAAGCTAATTGGAGGATTTGCTGTGTGTCCTCAAGCCAATCTTCCACCCTCTCTGAACCACATTTTAAGCTCTTTGCATGTATTAACTAATTTAATCCTCCTGATTATTTATAGGAATCAGATCATATTATTAAGCTCCACTTTACAAATGAGGAAATAGGCCCAACAGAGCTAAGTGTGCCTGTTCAAGGTCACATTAAAGGGGTAGTAAGGATTAAAGTCTTTCCAGCCTTACCTTCCCCTTTGGGTTTATAATAAATCAAAACAAGTCTGGTAATGTGAACCTCGCTTTCTGAATGGCAAAAAACGAGGCTCAGAGAATGGTGGCCCAGGGTCACACAGTGACTCAAAAGGCAACCCAGACCCTGGGGATTGGCCTCCAAGCATCGGACTCAGCCCTATCACTTGCCCTTCTAGCCTCTAGAATGGAACTGCACCCACCAAATAAACAAACACTGAGCCTCTTGCTTTCCACCCTTCCCTGACCAGGATTCCTCATTCTGGCATGAAAGTAAATTCAGTTCTCACCTCATTGCCACCCCAGGTGTCCTGCAGAGATGTTGCAGTGCCTGCTCAGGTGATGTAAGCCCTTGTTTTTACAAAGCTGTTGCTCAACAGGCCCTGCCTGCTGCTTCACTATTAATGCTCAGCCTTTCCTGAGGATGGGGCTGATGGAAGCTTACCCACTATGGCCCAGAGGTCTAGAGCACACCCCAGTGGTTCTGCAGGCAGCAAGAGCCTAGAAATTAGGACCCACCTGATACCACCCATAATGATCTCTCTCAGTTACATCCCGTGTAGGTATTTGTAGGAACCTAGACTAGGAAGGGTCTCAAACTGGTGGTCAGTGGCCAAATCCAACCCACAGACACTTTCACTTTGACCCCACGGTGTTTTGCTTTGTTTTGTTGTCGTTGTTCCTTTTTTCAATGAATTTATTGTCAACATTTAAAAATCAAGAGACTTCACATGAAAATTCCAATTTCCAGCTTCTCTTTTAAAACCAAAAGCTGTGAGCTGGGCCCACATGGCTGCGAGTAGTGGGCAGGAGCTAGGCAGGGCTGTGGAGGGAACAGACACTTTCCTACCCAATACACGCCCTCCTCTGCCCCCAAACCGCTTTCACAATTCCTCCTGCTAGTCCCTGCAGCTTCTCCTTACCCTATTTTAAGGAGGCAAAAACCAACATGACTTGCCCAAGGGAAGTCCCATTGTTTCTGCATTGAAGGGAGTGATAAAGGTGTTTGCAGAGGGGCTTAGAAATCAGCCAGTGGGTAGAAAAACTAAGGCAGAAAGGGGACCTATGAGAGATGGTCCATGGCGATTGTCTCTAGGGGATTTGGAGTGGGGGACTGCAAAGGTCAGACTTTTGGTTTTGCTCTGTACCCTCCCTGGATGTGACACTCTGGTGTCCCCTTTAGACCTCAGCCCCAGGTCTATAAAATCAGGGTAATATCCCCTCTCTCAGGCATTCTGGGCCTGCTGTTCCCTTCATACTGGCCAGACAAGGCACATGGGAGTGAATCAGACCTCCCCTTATCCCCACAAAAGGCAAGTCACAAAAACCTCACAAAGCAAGCAGATGGCAAACAGGCCCAGAGAGGGTTAAGACTTCCCCCAAGATCACAATGAACTGATAAAAGAGCTGGACTTTAAATGTCTGAGATTTTTCCCACCACGCCTCCTCTTTGAGGCCTCACTTTACCCCTCTGCCTAACGGAGCTGAGATTAGATCCTTAATTGCTGACAAGTGTCCTGGGATCTGGAATTTGATGCGCAGGGCTGACTAGCAAATTTTGCCTTAGCATATGCTGCCACCATGTGGCAGGTTCTAGGAATGCAGGAGTGATTTAAACGAATCTTTGTATGCGGACCTGTTGTGTACCTTGCTATGGGATACAGAGGTCAGCACTGTGGATATTATAGATGCTTGCAGGACATGAGCAGGAAAGGAATAAAATGTCCAACAAAATGTGCTCACTTTGACTTAGTCATTCAGCAAATATTTTTCAGCACCTACTATGGCTCATGCCCTAGAGACATATTCATGAACAAGACAGAAGCGATTCTTCTTCTCATGGAGTTGACATTCCCCTTGGGGAAGACAAACAATAAACAAAATGAGAAAAGTATGCATTTTGTTACATTCTGGTAAGCACCATGGAGAAAAACACAGCAGAGAAGGGGGATGGGAGCGCTGGGGGGTTTTATTTTAATTTTAAATTAGAGTGGTCTAATTTAATTAAATAAAAGAGGCCTCCTAGAGGTGACATTTGAGCAAAAACACGAATGCGATGAGGGAAGGGGCCATTCAGGTTGCTGTGGGGAGAGTGTGCTGGGCAGGAGAACAGCAAGTGCAAAGGCCCTGAGGTAGGAGCATACCTGGCCCATGTAGTTGCCATGGATGGAGCATAGGAAGAGTAGCAGGAAATTATCTCATAGAAATAGTGGGGGTCATATCACACCGGGCTCTGTGGACCATTGTACAGACTGACTGTCAGTCTGGGTTAGCAGGAACCACGGAGAGTTCTAAGCAGAGGAGGGACAGGATTTGACTTAGGTTCGAACAGAATCCCTCTGGCTGCATGTAAGGAATGGACAGTACTGGTGGTAAGGGCAGAAGTAGGGAGCCCAGTGAGGAGGTAGCAGCGGTCATGCAGGAAGAGGGTGGTGGACTCCACCAGTGCGGTGGCCGTGGAGGTAGGGAGAAATAGTCAAAATCTGAATTTATGTTGAAAGTTGAACCTTCACGATGTCTGACAGGTTCAATTATTAGAACAGCCACATCATGGACCACTCCATAGCAATTTAAAGGGACAAGGTATATGATACCAAAAGCACTGGAAACCGAGAGAAGAAAAAAAAAAAAAAACAGGAAATTAGATTACATCAAAATTAAAAACTACTGTGAAGCAAAGGACAAAAATCAGCAGAGTGGAAACGCAGCCTGCAGAATGGGAGAAAATATTTGCAAGTTATATATTTGATAAGAGGTTAATAACCAGAATATATAAAGAACTCCTACAACTTGACCGTAGAAACCCTGATTTAAAATGGGCAGAAGACTTAAAAAAGACATTTCTCCAAAGAAAAATGAATGGCCAATAAGCACATTTAAAAATGCTCAATATCAGTAATCATTAAGGAAATGAAAAATCAAAACCACAATAAGAGACCACCTCACACCCACTAGGTTGGCTACAGTAAAGAAAAACAAAAAATAAGCGTTGGTGAAGCTATGCAGAAATTGCAAGTCTTGTGCGCTGTTGATGGGAATCTAACATGGTAGGGCCACAGTATGGTTGTTCCTCGAAAAATTAAAAATAGAATTACCATATGATCTAGCTATTTCCTAGGTGTACACACAATAGAATTGAAAGCAGAATCTTCAATAGCTATTTGCACACTCATGTTCATAGCAGCATTATGCACAAGAGCCAAAAGGTAGAAGCAACCCAAGTATCCGTCGATGCATGAAGGGATAAACAAAATGTGGTCTATCCACACAATGGAATATTATGTAGTCTTTAAAAAGAAGGAAATTCTGACACATGCTACAACCTGGATGAACCTTGAAGTCATTATGCTGAGTGGAAGAAGCCAGTCACGAAAGGACAAATACTGTATGATTCCACTTATACGAGGTGCCTAGAACAAACTTATAGAGACAGAAAGCAGAATGGTGGTTGCCAGGGGCTGGGAAGGGAGGAATGGGGAGTTAGCATTTGGTGGATATAGAGTTTCGGTTTTGGAAGAAGAAAAAGTTCTAGAGATAACCGTGATGATGGTTGCACAACAATGTAAATGTACTTAATGCCACTGAACTGTCCACTTTAATATAGGTAAGATGGTAATTTTTACGTGAATTTTACCATTTAAAAAAAAAAGACAAGGTAGATCTTCATAAGTCAACATGGAAATACGCCCAGTGGCACTGCGACATGAAAGAAGGTGTGGCAGAGCAGTGTTCCCGTAGAGCTGTCTGTCTTGAAAACCTCTGCCATTACCTAAAAGTTTTTTCATGTGAATAACACAGTGTTGATGAAGGTGTGGGAAAACAGGTGTAACTTATTGAGTTAAGAAAGCCATACACTACATGGTCCTGCCTCCACAGCTTTGCTCATGCTGTTCCCTCTGCCTCTAACACCCTTCCCTTCTACCTCCAGCTAAGAAAAGCCCAGAGAAACTTTCCCTGAATATCCAGGTCAAATTACTCTCCACTTCCTCTGCACGCCCACTCGAGTTAGTTTTATGTAATCTCCCTCTCCTGGGAGCCCCTGAAAATCAGCCCAACCTAGGTCATCTCTATAACACACACACACACACACACACACACACACACACACACACACACACAGGAATCATGCAGGTGCTGAGTAGGTGCTCAGTGATTTGGGGGCCCAACCCAGGAAAATACACACTTGTCTGACCCGCAGTCTCCCCACCCAGCTGGACCCAATGCAGGCACCTGTGGTTGCATTGTCTAGAATTGCCACCAGGTAGCGATGGAGCCCAGCTTCCAACCTCCCCAGCTGCTACCTGAGCTGAGAAAGCAGGGGTAGGTTGTGGGCCTGAGAGGTCAGAAACCCCAGGGCAGGGCGCTCCCAGCCCAGCTTTGAAGAGAAATTTCCCATCCTCATTGCCCACTCCTCTCCTCAACTTCAAAATTTGCTTCTCCCTCCAGCCGACTGACTTTAATTATAGGTGTGCCAACCACTGATAGATGCAATGATCTGGATGACTCTCCAGTCTTGTGCCAAGTGAAAGATATCAGACACAAAATAACACATGCTGCATGATTCAATTTATATGACGCTCTAGAATAAGCAAAATTAATCTATAATGGAAAATAGCAGGACAGTGGTTGCCCCCAGCTGGGGGGATGGGCAGGATTGGCTGGGCAGGAGCACAAAGGTACTTTATTTTGGCGAGGGGTGGTAAATATGCTGTATTAGTTTCCTAGGGCTGCCATAACCAAGTACCACAAACTAAACAGCTTAAAACAACAAACATTTATTCTCTCACAGTTCTGGAGGCCAGAAGTCTGAAATCAAGGCCATGTTCCCTCCAAGGGTTCTTGGGGAGAGCCCTTCCTTGCCTCTTCCAGCTACTGCTAGCTGCCAGCGGTCCTTGGTGTTCCTTGGCTTATAGGTATGTCATTCTAATCTCTGCCTCTATCTCCACATGGCCCTCTTCCCACCATAGGTGTCTGTGTCCAAATCTTCATCTCCTTCTCTTATAAAGGCACCAGTCATCGGACTGAGGGCCCCCCGCCCATTCGGTCTGACCTCATCTTAACTTGGTTACATCTGCAAAGACCCCATTTCCAAACGAGGTCATATTCACAAGTACCAAGGTTTATGACCTGAATATATCTTTTTGAGGGACACAGTTCAACCCACTTCGTGTTCTATATCGTGGAAGGAGTTTGGACAACACAGGTAGATGCATTTGTCAAAAACAATCTAAAGTACACTTAAGATTTGTGCATTTCGCTGAATGTAATACTGACCTCTAGCTAATGATATGCATGCTGAAGTGATTAGGGGTGAGGTGTACTGGCATCTGTAACATACTCTGCATTTAGTTGCCCCATCTCTTTGGTCTCCTTTAATTGGGAGCAGTTCCTCAGTCTTTCTCATGCATAACCTTGACACTTTTGAAAAGTTCAGGCCATTTACCCAAGTGGTCTTGTGTCCTCCTCGGGCTTCCCATCAGGAGGCATCTGAAGGCCATTTATCCCTTTACTGATGATGCTTATATTAATCACATGGTAAAGGTGGCATCTGCCAGGTTTCACCACTGTCAAGTTACTGTTTTTCTCTTTGTATTTTTCTCTTTGTAGGGAGATACTTTTAAACTATTTAAATATCCTGGTCTTCCTCCAGCTTTCACCCACTGATTTTAACATCCATTCATATACTTGCCTCAATCGATCTATTGCTATGTAATAAATGATCCCAAAACTTAGCAGCTTAAAATAATAATCATTTTCTTCTCACTGTTTTTACGGGTCAGGAATTCAAGAGTGCTTTGGCTGCAAGGTTCTGGCTTCGAGTCTTTCAGAAGTTGCAGTCAGGGTGAAAGCTGGGGCTGCAGTTATCTGAAAGCTCAACTAGGGCTGAAGCATCACTATATAATGTGAGCCATAAATGAAAACCACATGCTTAGTTTTAAATTTCCTGGTGGTCGCAGTTTAAACAGTAGAAAAATATACAGGCGAAGTTCATTTTAGTAATATAGTTTATTTAACCCAATATATCTATAATATTTTCACTTCAACATGTTCTCAGTATAAAAAAAATTATTAACAAGATATTCGGCATCTTTTTTTCAAGCTGTCTTTGAAACTGAGTATATATTTAACACAGCATATTCCAGTTTGGAGTAGGCGCATCACCAAGTGCCTAACGTCTGTGGCTAGTGGCTATTGTATCGGACAGCTCAGTGCTCACAACGTGGGCCGCTTCTTAGGGCTGTTCCAGTGTCCTCATGACAGGGAATCTGTCTTCCCCCAGAGAGAGGGGTTGAAGAGAGCAAGAAGGAAGCACATTCCTTTTATGACCTAGTTTTCAGACATAGCATTTCTCCCATATTCTATTCATTGGAATTGAATCACTAAGTCCAGTCCCCACTCAAAAGGAAGTGAATTTGCTTCCACCTCTTGAAGAGAAGCATATCAAAGAATTTGTGGATATATCTTAAAATCACCATGGCCTCATTTATTTTTGTATTCATTTATATCAGTATGGACCTATGGATTTCATTTAATGCTTTCTAAATTCATCGCTACCATTATTTGTTTTGATGCTCAAACCGACCCAGATTTGGCCAGTGTGAGCCCCTTTCAGCTGGCTCCTGTGTCCTTTCACTATGTCCCCATTATTCTTTGAGTATTTCCTTATTTTCTGGCAGAGTAAGATGTTCCAGGCTCAACTGCTACTTTTCTTACCCCTGCCCTGGTTCATTTTAGTGGAGAATGGATTTTGAAACCAAAATCTGGGTGCTGTCCAACTTTTTCATCTTTACCAGTCTCCCAGGTGTAAAGGGATATCTCCTGGTCATTTACATTTGCGTGTCCTCTTGCTAACAAGTTTGAGCCTTCTTCATGCCCTCATGGTTTCCCTCATCTGTAAATTGCTCATCACACCTGCTGCTTTTTTCCATTGCAGTCTTTTCTGTTGCTTATTTGCAAGTTTCTTGTATATCCTAAGGCCTCCAATTTTAGACATTGCAATATTTTCATACTCTGATATCTGTCTATTAGCTTTGTCCATGGTATCCTTTGGCCAGAATTCCTTCATTTTGATGTAATCAAAATAATTTTTTTAAATGTTTTTGCCTTTTATACATTGGTGCTTTTTTTTATTATGATAAATACAAATAACATAAAATTTACCATTTTAGATATTTTTAAAGGTAAAATTCAGTGGCATTAAATACATTCACAGCGTTGCGCAACCATCACTACTACCCATTTCCAGAACTTTGCCATCATCCCAAACAGAAACTCTGTACCCATTAAACAATAGCACCTTCCTCTTCCCCCCAGTTCCTGGAGACCTCTAATCAATTTTGTCTCTATGAATCTGACTACTCTAGGTACCTCATATAAGTGAATCGCATACTATTTGCCCTTCTGTGATTGGCTTACTTCACTCAGCATGTTTTCAAGGTCCATCCACGTTGTAGCATGGGTTAGAATTTCATTCCTTTTTATGGCTGAGTAGTATTCCATTGTGTGTATATAACTTCTACTCATTTTGTAAGTTTGCACTTCATGTGAAGTCTTAATCCATCTAGAGTCCACCTGTGTTTGCAGTGTGAAGGATCCAGTTTTTTGGAGGGTTAGTTTCCCAACACCATCTCCTGAACAAGCCCTCCTTTCCCAGGTGGGCTGTGAGCTGCTCCAGCACCACTGCTCTGCCTTACTGGTCTGCTTTGCCTTGCAATAGCACCCCACTGTTCTTATTATAATAGTATATGATTGCCTTTTAACAATGCTGATAGGGAAGTCTCCTCTTTCCTATTCTTTTTTAAGGTTGTGGTTAAGTTCTTTCCATATCTCATCTCTATCAACGACTGAGTCTCCTCCATGACTCCAGCTCCTGCGAGACAGTCCACTGGGCTTAAGTGACCAGGCCCCAGGCTCCTGTAACTTTTCCTGCTCCCTCGGTCCCTCCAGCTTAGAGGTGGCAATGGCTTTCTGTTGCTGCAAATCTCTGAGCTTCTTTGCAGTCTCTTGCTTGGCTTCTGGGTGCCTCCATCATCTCTGTAACCACTTCCCTTTTGGAAAGTCTCTCTGTTTATGTGCTCAGTGGTTTCCTGATTAAATTGTGATTGATACGATGAAAGGATATGAGAGCAAACCTGCGAGTGGCCAGACCAGGAGGACTCTCTGTCCCCTTCCCTTTCTTATAGATAAAAACCCAGCAGCCTGCAGATGGGGAGAGGCAGCTGGGTGCTGGGAATCAGGAGGTGACCCTAGAGTCAGACAGGCCTCGTTTTATTCCCTCTCTACCATTTGTCAGCTGTGTAAACTTCATCAATTTACTTCCCCTCTGAGGCCTCAATTTCCCTACCTGCCATGTGGGGATAAGGATCATACCCATCAACACACATACACACACACACACACACAACTGTAAGCTCCACAAGGGCAGGATTCAGGCCTTGAGATAGCCTTAGTGCCTCGATGAGATTCTCAATCACCAACATCATAGGTGCTGTGTTGGTTCAATAAACAGTCGAAGGAATTAATTCTCTCACTGAATCCTCCTCACCAGACATCTATGAATTGAACCCCAGGGTTCTCATTTTATAGAAGAAGAAACAAAGGCTCAGAGAAAGTCCCAACCCTGCCAAGCTCATCCTGCTAGGAAGTAGTGAAGATGGAATTCGAATCCAGGCCAATGCTCTCAACCTCGCCCAGGCCCACCCCTCCTTGCCTCGAGCCTGCCTTCTAAATCTCTCCCTGCTCTGTGGCTTCCCAAACTATCCTCACAGCTACCTGGAATTTCTCTTGTTCTGAAAATTCCCAGTGCCTGGCTGTTAGGCTGCAGTATCATTTTGTGCCAGCAAGTGTCACCAGAGAACTCCTCGTGGCCACAGTCAGCAGCTTAGTGCTCCAGAGCCCGAACGTGCCATAATTCATCTAATCACCTTACACCTGCGCACATGGGCGATGAGGTTAAAATTTCCGTGAGAATGGATTCCTAGAAGTGGAATTATATAGCGCAATGAACATCTTTAGACTGCATAGATTCCATAAACTTCTAAGCCTGGTTTACAACCTGGGAGTGTGCAGACCAGAGAGAGCACAGGGAAACACAGCAAGCTAGAAGGGCCACGTTTGAAACTGGCTCCTCCAGCTATGAATTTTTCCACTGCACTTGACTATGCTTCTAACTTATGCTCAAGTTCGGTCTTGGTGAATTTTTATATGTGCGTGGGACTGGATCTGACGGCGCTCTCTGTCATTCTATCAGCCATCCATTCATTTAATAAATGCATTGTTGGGATACAGGATCAATGCTATTAAAAAGGCTCAAATAATAAGTGTCTCCAATACAAGAAAATAGTTAATGTTCCTCTCTCACATCAACCTAAAGGAAAGCAGTCTGGGTTTGGATAGTGGCTTTATGGTGCCAGGGACTCAGACTCTTTCTATCTCATAGCTCTTCCATCTTCAACCAGCAGTTCCCATCTTATGGTCCAAGGTAGTTTCTCTAGCACTGCCATCATATCTACATCCCTGCCAGTGGGAAGTAAAAAAAAAAAGGAAGTAGACAGAATTCAACCTATTTAAGGGCACAAATCAGAATCTTTTGTGCCACTTTCACTCTCATTCTATTAGCCGGAATTAGTCATATGTCCTATACTGCTGCAAGGGAGGCTGGGAACAGTAGTCATTAGCTAACATAGCTGACATATTTTCTGCTAAAACTGAGAGTTCTATTACCACCGAATACATTGTCCATTCTCTGCCATGCATATATTTTCTGAGCACCAAACTGGAAATAGTGTGAACTTTGGAATTTGACCCGTCTTAAGTTTGAATCCCAGCTGCGTCACAACCACTCTGAGCCTCAGCTTCCTCATTTATAAAATGCAGACAAGAGAGTAAGTGTGCTTATCCACGTAGGAGTTATGAGATTTACAGTGTAGACTCAGCATTAAGCCTAGTGTACAGCTGGCACAAAGGAAACGGAAGCTGCTTTTAAAATGAGCCAGACCTTGAGCCAGAGGTGACTCAGCAGAGGCCCTGCCCTGGATTCCAATGGGGAGACATTCTGAGGCGGCCTCCTGTCAATAAAAGCCTGGAGACTTGTCAGCACATAACCCCAATGCATCTATCAGGCATGAGTCATAAGATATGACCATAAGTCATAGAGTAGCAGCTGGGCTCAAGATAATTGGCATCCTTCCAATCCCACCTCTCCAGCCCCATTTTACAGGGAAGCAAACAGCCGAGGGAAGAGCAGGAGGCACAGCAGCAGCAGGCATAGCGTGACTACACTGTTTTATTTTATCAGTCTCCTCCTAACGGGGCATGTGGGTTGGTTCCAGTTTGGAATGATCAAAAACAGAGTTGGCTGGGCGTGCCTATGCCTATAGGAGTGGGGTTTTCCAGGGTAGCTGAGGAGAAACAGAATCCCTGGGGTGAATTGTAGACCCACAGGGTGCTCCAGTTGCAATAGAGGGAGGTGTCTCTCTCCAATTCACTTAAAGGTCAGAGTTTCTCAGCCACAGCCTTCTTGACATTTGGGGCCGGAGAACCACGGTGTGGGGGGCCGTCCTGTGCACGGTGGGATGTTTGGCAGCATTCCTAGCTTCTACCCACAAGATGCCAGCAGCACATCACCACCCCAACTGTGACAACCACAAATGTCTCCAGACATTGCCAAATGCCTCCTTGGGGCCAAAATCATCCCCAGCTGAGAACTGCTGCTCTAGATGTACAGAGCCTGTGAGCAGGATTTCTAAGCCCAGATTCTTAAAAGCAGATTTGTGGATATTATTACTTATTTATGCTGACATTTTGCTATAGGGGATCTAAGTGAAAGAGAAATGGAAGTTTATTGTACTATTCTTGCAACTTTTCTATATATTTGAAATTATTTTAGAAGTTATTATTTAAAAGGGATTTATTTTTAAATCATCTGTTTTCTAGTTTTTAAAACATGGTTTTAACCTATTATTTCCATGTGCCCCTATTAAAAGGAAAACTCATTTCACAATGGTGCCCCTATTAAAAGGAAAACTCATTTCACAATGGTGCCCACTCAGGCCACAGTCCCAAGAGTCTCCAAGAAAAGGATTCTCAGTATAAGTGTATTAGGCAGAAAGACCCTTTACATTTATGCGAGTCTATAAAATACTTAGAAAGAAATTCCACCTAATATTAACAGTGGTTAACAACGGCCCCTCCCCTGCTGCAGTTTTCTTCAAGTGTCCACCCCTCCCCCAGGCAGCCCAGGTGGCTCAGGGAAGTGATCCCAACCCCAGATCTTGGGAGGGCCCGATGAGTCTAAGATAATCTTATTCCCCTGCTAGTGACTGGTCCAGGAATGGGCATGTGATGCAAGGGAGCCAATGAGGAATGAGTGGGGGGCAGGTCCAGGCTGGTCTTTGACTTCTTTTATCAATAAAATGCAAAGAAGTGACTTTATGAAACTTCTGAGCCCAGGACTCTTGGATGTTACCCTGAGAACACCATGTAAGGAAGCCATTCCAGCCTTCTGGAAGATGAGAGACCACTAACAGAACTGAGATGCCCCAGCCAACAATCATCACCCACTGCTGGACTTACGAATAAGGCCATCTTGGACTTTCTAGCACATCTGGAATCAGAATGAAGCTGCATGAATGAGTCCAGGTGAAACTAGCAGAGGAACCACCAGCCAATCGACAGAGTTGTGAGAAGTAATAAGTCAATGCTATTTTAAGCAACTGTTTTTGAGAGGGATGTGAAAATTCGAAGAACTTATAACATGACCTGGCACATAGAAAGTGCTCCAGCATTATTGCTCGCTTCCCAGCATTACAGCTCGCTTCCCTTATCCCGATCACTCCCTCCATTTTTCCCCATCTAATGAAGCACTCCCTGCCATTCTCCACCCATCTCTGCACCCTATTTCATTTCCCCACATCAGTTGTCCCTACCTGACATTAGATTACTTTTTTTTTTTTAACGCCTACAGCACCTGGTATTCCTAGGTGGTCTCCCATCCAAGTACTAACCAGTACTAAGCAGGCCCAAGTACTAACCAGGCTTGGGCACATTCAGGCCGGCATGGCCGTAGACTAGATTATCTTTTTATCTATTTATTTTCTGTCCCTCTTGCAACTGTGAGGGCAGGGACCTCATCTGTCTTATTCACTGCTGTGTTGCAAGCATGTTACACAGCATCTATCCCACAGCAGGTCTCAGTAAAGATCTGGCAAGTAAATGAATGGGGCAATCCATCAACATGACTTGAGGCAAGTCATGGAGGGCTTCATCCCCCAACACTGTGACACTTTGGGGGTGTCTATGTTGGGCAGCTTTGCAGCCTGAGTCTCAGAGCTAAGAGGAGCTAGAGGACAGAGACCTGACCGAGCAGAAGGGGCCAGCCACATGACTCTCTGGAGAGAGTTTGCACTTGCACTCCCCTGACAGTAGACGTCAAAAGAGGAAACTTGAGAGTCAGCCGGACCCAGATCAGCAGGGCCTTGAATGTCAGGGAAGGGGTGGATCTCATCCCACAACCTTCCCAGTCAAGTGTAACTAACAGACAGGGGAAGTAACAAAGATCTATGCAGTGTCTCCTGCTTGTCAGGTATCCCAACTCTCACTGTGCTCACTGTGAACCTTGCAACAAGCCTGTGAAACGGAAGGAAAAAGGACCTACATAGGCTCAGAAACACAGCTGTGAGCCTCCAAGCTTCAAAGGCTAAGCTCCTTCCACTGCCCATAACTGCCCTTGACTTTTGCCCCCATCTTAAGCATGTGATTCTGCCTCTTCCCTCCCTTCTGGCTTTGCTCCATCTTGGTGATCAAAATCATGTATCATTCTCTAGGCCAGAAAAACAACTTGATACCCACTCAACATCTTTATTTGGGATGTCCAACATCCGTTTCATACATAATCTGCCCCAAACAGAATGGATTCCCCCGTCCCCAAACTTGCTCTCACCTTGTTCTTCCCCAACTCAGTCAATGACATCTCTATCTTTCCAGTAACTCAGGCCAGAAACCTGGGAGTCATCCTCGACTTCTCTTTCCCTCACCCCCACATCCCATCAAACAGAAAATCTTGGCCACTCCACCTTCAAAACACACCCAGAATCAAACACTTCTCCATCTCCTCGGTCATCCTGGTCTGACCCTCCATCCCCTCCTACCTGGACTACTGCAGTCACCTCCTCCTTGGTCTCCTGCACGGTCTGAGTCCATTTCCCACATGCAGCCAGAGGGATCCTATTAAAATGTAAAGTCAAGATCACTGTAAAAAGTTTTACAAGAACTGCCAATAGAACTTTCTTCAATAGTGGAAATGTTCTCTATCTGCACTGTCCAACTCATTATCCACCAGCCACATGTGACTACTGAGCACTAGAAATGTGCTTAGTAGAACTGAAAGACTGAATTTTAATCTTACTTACTTTGGCAGCCACGCTTCGTTGGTAAGGCTGTGGGAAGCCAGCACTAATGACACACAACTGGTGAGTATAAATTACTATATGATTCCATTCGCAATATCTACTTACGTACCTACTGATAGGTTTGTCTTTATCTACCAAAATGACAAAAGCATTTAACATTTGTCACAACAATTCTTCTTCAGGAGTGTCCTATTCATCTACCCTCACATGCAAAATGATATTATGTAAAAGGTTTATAACATCACGAAACAGGAAACAACCCAAGTTTCTGTCCATCAGTAGACAACTAGTTAAATGAATTGTGGTCCAGCCACACAGTAGAATACAATGAAGTTGTAAAAAAGAATGAGGACATATGACACCTAAAGCACAAAGAAAAAATAAATTGGACTTCATCAAAAGTAAAAACATTTTTGTGTATCAAAGGACTCTATCAAAAGGTAAAAAGACAACCAATGAAATGAGAAAATATTTGCAAATCATATATCTGATAAGGGTTTAGTGTACAAAATATATGAAGAACTCTTACAATTTAACAATATATTTCTCCAAAAAAATGTATGAATGGCCAATTAGCACATGAAAAGATGCTCAATCAATAGTCACTAGAGAAATGTAAATTAAAACCACAGTGAGATATCAGTTCACATTCATTAGGATGGTATAACCGAAAATGTGGGAAAATAAATACTGGTGTGGATGTAAGCAATTGGAACCTTTGTCCATTGCTGGTAGGGATGTAAAATGGTGCAGCTGCCATGGAAAACAGTCTGGCAGTTCCTCAAAAAAACATAGGTACTCTTTGACTCAGCAATTCCACTGCTAGGTATGTATATACCCGAGAGAAATGAAAACATATGTCCACGCAAAAACTCGTACATTTGAGCCAAGTATATTTGAGCTACAAATGTTCATAGTATTTAAAACAGCCCAAAAGTGGAAACAACTCAAATGTCCATTAACTTAATGTGTAAGCAAAGTGTAGTCTATCCATACAATGGAATGTTATTCAGCCATAAAAAGGAATGAGGTGCTACAACATGGATAAAGCTTGAAAACATTAAGTGAAAGAAGTTAGGCAAAAAATAATGATTCCATTATCTTATATGAAATAATATATACGATTTTATTCTCAAAGCATCCTACATATTGAAAATGAAATTTTTCAGGTATAAATCAGGTTATGTGATTCCTCTATTCAAAACCCTAGAGGGAAGAAACTGTTCAGCTCATTTTAATTAAAAACCAATATCTACTTACCTACCTACTGACTGGACTCTCTAATAAGGTCTTGCCCCATCTGCTCCTCTCCCTTCCTCTCTGACCTTACCTCCTCCCACATCCCCCTCTCTCCTCTAACTCCTCTCTCAGTGGCCTCCCTACTCTTGCTGGACACGGCGAGCATGTTCTGACCTCAGGATCTTTGTCCTTGCTGTTCCCTTGACTTGGAACAATTTGTCCCCAGATATTTGCATTAACTGGCTCCCTCACTTCCTTTGGGTCTTGGCTCAAATGTCACTTTCTTGAACAGGTCCTTCCCTGACCCCGCCTCCTAGGAGACTCTGTCATGTTCCCTGCTATTTCCCTATAACAGTTCCTGGACCAGACTGGTGCTTAATAAATGTATTGAGTGAATGAATGAATGAATGAATGATCTCAGGCTGTCTGCTTGTACATCACCCATCGTGCTGGCCACAAAGATCTCCAGGCAGCAGCCACCAGCCGTAACCAGCCATCCCAGCCTGCTTGGAAGTCTGGGACATATGCAGAGAGCTTCAAGGGGGTGTGTCCCTGAAATCTGAGATCCAGTACCCACCAAGGCAAGTGGCCTTAATTAAGCTCCTGGGTTGAAAATCCAAATGTGTATATTAATATATTAATAAATGATGCAAGGCCAGCCAGTTTCTCCACAATTCACCAGGGCTTGGACTACAATCTGCTCTTGCCATCGAAGCAGACTTTTTTTTCCTGCGAAAAGGTGAAGCAAGGAAGGAGCATGGGCCTGACTGGGAACAGTGGCCACCCATAACAGGAACACTCAGGAAACAGACCTGAGGTGACTGGGGTAACCAGCAGCTGAGGAATCCAGGGCTTAAAGTCTCAGAGAACCAGGACAGGATGTTGCCTCTGAAAGACATTCTAGAAGGGTTCTTACTGGCTCCACCCTCCTCCCCTCAGGCACCTCTTGGTCCTTCCATGGCCTCTAGGGCAGCTCCCATTTGATGACACTGTATGGAATTTAAGAGAACAATTATTGTATACTTTGTCGTCAGCTAGACTGGAGTAAAACCCTGCTCCTGTCATTTACCAACTGAGGTAATAAAAGCATGTGGCTGAGCCTTCATTCAGCAAGCATTTACTGAGGCTCTACCACGTGCCCTACTCTGATCCAGATGTGGGGGCTCAGCTGCCAACAAAGCCAGCCCGGACCCTCGGAAGCTTTTCTTCTGGTGGGGGAGATGTGAACTGCAAGTTCATTGCCCACGACAAGCACTGTGAAGACAAAACAGGGTGATGTCACAGTGCCTGCAGGAGGGGGCAACTTTGAGCAGGGTGGTCAGGAGGGGTCTCTGAAGAGACAACATCATTGGTTAAGAGTAAATGAAATCCTGCGTCTAGCTCCTGGCCCAGCGCCTAACAGATATTAAGTGCTCACCAAATCTTATAGTGACTCCTCGGGTCATTCTCATCAGTTTACTGTCCTCTCTCTCAGGAAAACAGGCGCTCCTGGGGGTTAAACTCAGCGTTTCCCCTCCCCGGGCGCATGACACGAGCTGGCACACAAAAGGTCCTCAGAACGTCTACACGAGGGAGGGCTCAATCAGCCAGGCCGGTGAAAACCGACCCCAATTAGAGAGCACTACTGGAAGTGTCCGTCAAGCGCTGGTTCCCTGGCCCGGCCCGGCGCCGTCACTCGCGTTCCTGGCGCACAGTAGGCACTTGACGGTGCGTGCTGAAGAAATGCCCGTTTGTGGATCCGGCGGCGCACGACCTCGGGCCATTGCAGAGGACGGCAAACCGAACCTGAGGTGGGAGGCGCCGCAGCCGACGCTTCCTTGAGGCTGGCGCCTTGGCCGAGGCCGGCGGCGGAGAGGGGAGGGATGGGACACGCCGCCGCCTTGCGCTTCCGCGCCCAGCTGCGCCCAGCTGCGGCCCTGCCCCCGACGCTCCGTGGTTGGCTGCGGCTCGGCGGCCGCTGATTGGCTTGAACGGCCCCGGCGCGGGCCTTGATTGGCTGTGACGCGCAGCCGGGCGAGGCCCCCGCCGGCGCCGCCACCACCCCCGGCGCTGGGCGGTCATTGGGCGGCGTGATCTCGCCGCGGTTCCGCGGCCCTGCCGCCGCAGCCGCCGCTGCCAGCAGAGCGCACCGGGCGGGCAGGGCGAGTGGCCATGGCGGGCACCGAGGACGGGCCCGGCCAGCAGCCGGAGCTCGACGAAGACGAAGCAGCGTATTGCCGGCGCTGGGGCGCGCAGCACGCCGGAGCCCGTGAGCTGGCCGCGCTCTACTCTCCAGGTAGGACCTCAGGGCCCCCCTTGGGGCCTGCAGTCACCAGCCCCGGCTGCGGACAGCGATCCCGCGTCCCCAGATCGGAACCCCAGCCTTAAGCTCCGATGCAGAACTCGAGCCTTGGCTTCTGTTTGCAAATAGTGCCCTAAGTCGGGGGACCTCATCCTAGCGCCACTTCCAAGCCCGAGCTAGAACCCCAGCCCCGAGGCTTTCGGGATGCACAGACAATCCCCATATAAAGGAACTGCAATATCAGCTCCTCGAGCGACAGACAGAGCTCCCATCGCACCCACAGATCCGGATCCTAGCCACGGGCTCAGTCGCGACTACAAAGAGCGCCCCTGGATTTAGAGACCCCTCACCCTACCCCAGGACCCAGTGCAAGCCGGAACAGCCTCTCTCAGTTACATGCACTTCCCCAGCCCCTACAAGTCGCACTCTATCCCAGGTTCCCCAAATCCGAAATTCACATCCTAGGAAATTCACATCCTGTACCCGAGCCAGGACCCTGGCCTGAAAACTGTGACCTCACCCCCCACATCTGTTCACATCAGCCCCCCAGCCCTGCGAACCCCAACTCTAGAGCTACAAGCTACTTAGTTTCCCAGACGCCCTTCTCCCAAAGCCCCATCCTAGGTATAGTTTCAGTGGCTACAGTCCACCATCCTCTCCCTCCCCTCCTTTAAGCCCTACCCCATTCCAGAATTCCAGGTAGTGAGGGTATTGCAAATCCTACAATTTAAGCTCCTCCCACGCACAGGCCCCAACTCCACCCCGTGCCCCTCCCCCATATGCATATATTAAATCACTCTTTTAGGACTGGGATGTGGAACCCCCATATTCCCCAGACTAGACCACAGCTTAGAGATAATTGCACCAAGATCCCTAGCTTCTTTTCGTGCCTACTATTTATGCTCCAGCAAGCACCAGCCCTCATCCCCTTCTCTGACTTCCTCATGATCCAGGAATCTCATTGCCTGGCCTGAAGAAGGCCAAGTGTCCCCAGGGGTTAAGGAAGTGCCTTTGAGAACTCCAGAGTCAGGTGACTGGGAGCTGCCAGGGGCCCATCTGCTAGACACAGCCATCACACAAAGCTTTGTCAAACATTCTGACATCTTTCCGTTTCCCAAGGGGGCAGCCACCATGCACAGACCTGGCCTGGGGTGGGCATGGGTCCACTACCAGCTTTGGCTTCCAGCCCTGACCAGCCTGGGATTGCATACCATCTCTGCCATAACTAGCTACATGACCTTGGACCGTTTGCTTTCTCATTAAGTCCTAGATCACCAGACACCTTTGTGGACTTGCAAGTCCATGCTCCGGGTGTGATTTCTGACCTGACTTGGACACGTGGCCCATGCTGTCATGGTTTCTTCAGCCTTTTACTAAAACACTCAGCCTGTGAACTAACCCCTGTACTTCCTAGAGCAGGCTGGGCTTGGCATCCTGATTGCTGCCTAGTTGTGTGACCTGGGCCAAACCACTTTCTCTCTCATCAGCCTGTTTCCTCACCTCTAAAATGGGTACAAGTTAATTTGTCCCTTTCTGTCATTAGGAAGAGGAAATGAGATTATCCACTTAGGCACAGACTGGCATACAGTATGTGCTCCCTATTGTTAACCCGATAGTCTGACCTTTCCTGTGAGTCTTGGAGTAAGCTGTCTCACCTCTCTGGTCTACAGGTGGTGACCTGGGAATCAAGGGTAAGGATTCAAGGGCCACCTCCTTTGGTGTCCAGCTCTGCTCAGTCGAGTAAACTCTACCCACTTTCAACCAAATCATACCCGGGCATTCTATGAGCCTTCCCAGGGACCACCATCTTCCCATTCCACTATGATGACATCTTTGTCCGGTTATGGTTTCTCCAACTGCCCCTCACTCTTTGAAGAATAGCCATTGCAGGAATCCAGGGCTGCAGTCAAGGCCAAGGCTGCAGTCAAGGCTATATCTCCTACTGACCTGGAGTTTAGGGGTCAGGGTGAGGAGGGAAACTGGCCAGACTGGTTTCTTCAAATTTCATAGGTCTCCGTCTGCCTTCCTCTCCCTTCCTCTCTCTGTCCCTTCCCTGTGTTGCCTTGAGGAAGTACCTTTGACCTCTTTGGGCCTGACCTATAAAATGAGTGACTAGGCTCAATACATATTGAGCACCTTTGTTCCAGTCTTTGTTCAAGACCCTGGGGGCAAAGCAATGAACAGAACAGAAAAAATGGGACTGGCATTTTAGTAAGTCCGATAATAGAAGGAAAATACGTCACTTGCCCAGTGATGGCAAGCCCAATAGAACAAATATAAAGCAGAAGGGGGAAATTAAGTGTTGGGAGCAGTGACATTTTAGAGAAAGGGGCATTAACATGTCATTGAGCTGGTGACATTTGAACAGAGACCTGAAAGGAGGGAGGCATGAAGACATTGGAGGAAAGATTGGTCTACCCAGGGACACAGCAAGTGCAAAGGCCCTGAGGTGGTGGGAGTGTGCCTGAAGTGTCTGCC
>NW_011888898.1:3046083-3048749 GCF_000151845.1 Pteropus vampyrus
TCCCTAGCTTCTTTTCGTGCCTACTATTTATGCTCCAGCAAGCACCAGCCCTCATCCCCTTCTCTGACTTCCTCATGATCCAGGAATCTCATTGCCTGGCCTGAAGAAGGCCAAGTGTCCCCAGGGGTTAAGGAAGTGCCTTTGAGAACTCCAGAGTCAGGTGACTGGGAGCTGCCAGGGGCCCATCTGCTAGACACAGCCATCACACAAAGCTTTGTCAAACATTCTGACATCTTTCCGTTTCCCAAGGGGGCAGCCACCATGCACAGACCTGGCCTGGGGTGGGCATGGGTCCACTACCAGCTTTGGCTTCCAGCCCTGACCAGCCTGGGATTGCATACCATCTCTGCCATAACTAGCTACATGACCTTGGACCGTTTGCTTTCTCATTAAGTCCTAGATCACCAGACACCTTTGTGGACTTGCAAGTCCATGCTCCGGGTGTGATTTCTGACCTGACTTGGACACGTGGCCCATGCTGTCATGGTTTCTTCAGCCTTTTACTAAAACACTCAGCCTGTGAACTAACCCCTGTACTTCCTAGAGCAGGCTGGGCTTGGCATCCTGATTGCTGCCTAGTTGTGTGACCTGGGCCAAACCACTTTCTCTCTCATCAGCCTGTTTCCTCACCTCTAAAATGGGTACAAGTTAATTTGTCCCTTTCTGTCATTAGGAAGAGGAAATGAGATTATCCACTTAGGCACAGACTGGCATACAGTATGTGCTCCCTATTGTTAACCCGATAGTCTGACCTTTCCTGTGAGTCTTGGAGTAAGCTGTCTCACCTCTCTGGTCTACAGGTGGTGACCTGGGAATCAAGGGTAAGGATTCAAGGGCCACCTCCTTTGGTGTCCAGCTCTGCTCAGTCGAGTAAACTCTACCCACTTTCAACCAAATCATACCCGGGCATTCTATGAGCCTTCCCAGGGACCACCATCTTCCCATTCCACTATGATGACATCTTTGTCCGGTTATGGTTTCTCCAACTGCCCCTCACTCTTTGAAGAATAGCCATTGCAGGAATCCAGGGCTGCAGTCAAGGCCAAGGCTGCAGTCAAGGCTATATCTCCTACTGACCTGGAGTTTAGGGGTCAGGGTGAGGAGGGAAACTGGCCAGACTGGTTTCTTCAAATTTCATAGGTCTCCGTCTGCCTTCCTCTCCCTTCCTCTCTCTGTCCCTTCCCTGTGTTGCCTTGAGGAAGTACCTTTGACCTCTTTGGGCCTGACCTATAAAATGAGTGACTAGGCTCAATACATATTGAGCACCTTTGTTCCAGTCTTTGTTCAAGACCCTGGGGGCAAAGCAATGAACAGAACAGAAAAAATGGGACTGGCATTTTAGTAAGTCCGATAATAGAAGGAAAATACGTCACTTGCCCAGTGATGGCAAGCCCAATAGAACAAATATAAAGCAGAAGGGGGAAATTAAGTGTTGGGAGCAGTGACATTTTAGAGAAAGGGGCATTAACATGTCATTGAGCTGGTGACATTTGAACAGAGACCTGAAAGGAGGGAGGCATGAAGACATTGGAGGAAAGATTGGTCTACCCAGGGACACAGCAAGTGCAAAGGCCCTGAGGTGGTGGGAGTGTGCCTGAAGTGTCTGCCAAACTGGAAGGCTTGTGGGCTGGAGCAGAGTAAGTGAAGGGAGAGTAGGAGACATTCTGGGTTCCAGGACTGGATGTTTGAGAATCCAGGGGCCAGAGGTGAGTTGGCACCATGACAATTGGCAGCAATAATAAGGCAGTTAACATTTATTGAGCCCTGACTACGTGCTGGGCATCTTCCTTGCATGCTCCCATGCCATCCTCATGACGGCTGTCTGAGGTGCACCTTGGCATTGACCCCATTTACAGGAAAGGAAACCGAGACACTCATTAGCCCACCTTGCACACGTTCTTCCTCACACTTGTCCTGTCTGGATCCTGCTTGCATCTGCCCCAGAGGGTAGTCGGCAAGGCTAGGGACAGTATCTGTTTGGTTTTCCTGAAGTGTCTGGCACTTCACAGGCACGTTTCCTGAGGCTTGGCAAAGAGTAGTGACCTGCCCACGCTCACACGGCTAGTTAGCAGCAGGGCAAGAACCAGAACACTGGTGGGGGGCATTCTATGTTCCGTGTTCTTGGTGTTCGCTGTGGGAGCGAGCCAGTCCAGGGCGGACGAGCGGGAGGGAATGGGACCAATGTTCCAGATCAGCAGAGCAGAGAGAGTGGGCCTGGTGTCTGCGGGGAGCTGTGAGTCGTCTGATCAGGGCTGTATGGGGTGGAGGGAACAGCAAAGGGTGAGGCAGCCTCGGCCCGGGTGTCTGGCCAAGGAGGTAGGGCCTGGTCCTGCGGGTCCTGGGAGCCAGAGTCCACTCCACTCTGGGTTTGGGTTTTACAGCAGCAGCCATCCTGTGCCAGGTGCCAGGGTTAGTGAAGGGCCTGGCAGGTGTGGCAGGCCTCCCCTGGTCTCATGAGCAAGCTGGCAGGTGAGGCAGGTGCCAGCTGAAGCTTGCCTAAGTGTGTCTCACTTCTCAGGTGCCCTGGGCTTCAGGGTGGATCCTGAGGGGTCTCTAGAGTCAGCCGTTCATCCCATCCCTCCATCCGACCCCCTACCCCCTCCCCAACTACAGATGCCTCCCTGCCCTGGGGGACATAGGGGCTCTTAGTATGGGGTCAGAGGAAG
>NW_011888898.1:3049939-3103041 GCF_000151845.1 Pteropus vampyrus
TTCCAGAGGCCAAAGAGAGTTTAGATGGGAAAATATTCAGATTTCAGGGATATTTCCCATAGCATGGGGAAAGAGCTGGGCAATCTTCGGAATCAGCTCAGCCCCAAACATTCAGGCTAATATGTCCCATTTGCGAGCCCAGGATCCAAACCAAACTCTTTATTTTCACCCACTGAGCCTTGGTTTCCTCATCTGGGAAATGGGATCATACAATTCTTCCCTGGAGGAACTAAGATTTGAATGAGAGGCTACGCCTCGGGCTCAAACACTCCAATAACTGCAGGGGCCAGCCAGGACTTCCTCCAAGGGAAGCCACCCAATATGAGGCCACTGGGAAGAGAGGGGACCTGAGTGAACTGGGAGCTCTTGCCCGCTTCTGCTGGGGGCAGCCACTGCTGCTCAAGCCTGGTTGGTCAGAGTCCTGAGTTCTCAAGGAAAGCGAGAAATAAGAATCTCACGTGATTTTTTTTTTTTTTTAAGTGTAGCTAATTTTTTTTTAAACTGAGAGCAAAATATGCTGCAGGGAGTGGGTCTATGGCATCTCTGATGTGGGCTAAACCTGGCACCCCAGCTGTGATCGGCCTTAGTGGGTGTCAGCCATTGTTACTGTTATTTGATTTTGTTGCTCTCCCTGTAGGCAGAGACACGCAAGTGGGTTGGCATTGAGAAATAACCTTACTCCCAGCTGCACCCCCTCCCCAGGCTTCTTGCTTCTGAGATGTAGGCCCTGGCCGCAAAGAGGAACCAGAACGGGGAAGGCCCTGCTGGGCCAGATTGTAGTGATCCTGACTGGGGGTTGCTGGGGTGGTAGGGCCATGTGGCCCAAGGGAAACAGACCAAGAAGCAGGACATGAGGGGTTCTGGGCCCTCTGCTACCATATGATCCCTATTGGGGTCCATGCCCTTTCTGGGACTCAGTGTCCTCATCTGTACAAGAGAGGGCCACGGGGATGTGACTCTGGGCATGATCCTTCGCCACTCTGAGCTGTGGTCTTTGCACAGGGCTACGGGAGGGCAGCCGTGCTCTGGCTCAGGGCGCACTGGAGAAGCCCCTCCTCTCTCTCTCAGCCTGTTCTCTGTCAGGAACAATGGGATGCCTACTGTTTCCTTCCCAAGGTGCTTTGCAGAAGGATGCCCAGACACCAGGCCCGGCGCTTTTTCCTTTAGGATCATAGTTGAGAATTTGTTTATTCCACAAGCATTCATTGAGCACCAGCTGTGTGCCAGGGCCCTGGTGAGCAAACCAGACACAGTCTCCCGAGTTCACATTTGAGTAAAGAAAGATGGGCATTACATGGGCAGTGACAGTTCTACATGATGGACTCCATGTTGGGGCAGTGCAGGAGTCAGAGGAGGAATCATGGATAGCTTCCTAGAGGCAGAGGTTCCAGGTCGAGATCAGTAAGAGCAGTGCCAAAGTCATCCCAGTGCAGAGGGTATAAAGAGAACAGCACATACAAAGCTCTAAAGAGAGGAGAGAACAGATGTACAAGGAACCTTCTTTATGTGCCCTGGCCCCTTCTGTTCTTTATCACTCACAGGGGCCTGCCTGGCCCTGTTTTTAAGGTAGCCTGATCCAGAATGTCATCAGGGCCATAAGAGTGATGAGGAATGGAGGCAAAGAACAAGGACAGCAGGACAGGGTCGAGTAAGAGCAGGGTCTCAGGAACCAGACCCTCTGGACATAGGTTCCTAGTCTGTGGCTGACTAGCTGGGTGGCCTTGGGCTACTCCCTTGAGATCACCCCGAATCTCAGATTTCTCATCTGCAAAATGGCATCACCTCAGCAGATACCTGGCACCTAGTAACTGCTCAGTAGATGTTAAACACTAATGATAAGAAAATTATTATCATTAAGGGTCTTCCATGCCCTTAGGACCAGCTGCCTGGGAAAACAGTATTCCCCAGGGGCCCTGTCTCATGTTCTGTATCACCTGGTGTTTTTATTTCCTTTTACTTTTTTAAATTTTAATTTAAAATCATGTGAAAAGATTTTTGATAGTTAGTACATTCACAAATTTTAAATTAAAAAGGGAATAAATGAAAAGCAAGTCTCAACTATATAATTTTTTTTCTTTTTTTTACGTAAATGGCTGCCTGGAGCCCTGCTTGATGGAGGTTGGGGTCTGAACCTCTGGGATTAAAAGATGTTTGTAGCTTCTACCTCCAAGTAATTATCTACAAAAGGGGACAGGTAATGCCATGATGCCAGTTTAAAAAAAAAAAGCTCATTAAAGTTCCCTCATGTGACTTCAGAGAGAGCCCAAAGGGGCCCAGGAGACCAGCATTCTGGTCCTATCTGCCAAAGAATCGGCACACACGAGGCTTGTTTCATGGGCATGTGACTTGTGCACAGGGGCCTGCGTTCTGAAGGGCTTGGTTTACTGCAGCCAGCCCTGAGTGTATGACGTTGGACGGGTGCTTCCCCTTCTCAGGACCTCATGACATAATCTGTGAAATGGGCAGGTGGGGACCTTTCATTCATTCTTTCCCTAAGTTCAGCCTGTGGTGAGCACTATAGACTCGTGGGACACAGGGGAAGAGCCCCCACGGGGCCCAGCTTTGCCTGGCTTTGATCTTCCGTCCTCTGCCCATACCGCCTGCCCAACACACTCACCTCTCACCTGTCTCCCTGCAGGCAAGCGCTTCCAGGAGTGGTGCTGTGTGGTCCTGTGCTTCAGCCTCATTGCCCACAACGTGATCCACCTCCTGCTGCTGGCCCGCTGGGAGCATACGCCCCTCGTAATGCTGGGTGTTGGTGAGTGCCCACAGCTCTGCTGCTTGCCTCGGCTTCCATGGGGGCCAGGGAGCTGCCCAGTGTGGCAGCTTGCACACAATGTATGTGCGTGTGGATGTGTATGCACGCCAGTGCGGTACGTGCTGAGGACCGCGCCTCCCATCTCAGTCAGTGGCACCTGTGTCTTTTCCGCCACTTGGGCCAGAAATCTGGGCATCATCCTCAGCTCTCTTCTTTCTCTCTCATTCCACACCCAAACTATCAGCAAATGCTCTTGGCTCCACTTTCAAAATGCATCCAGAATCCAACCATTACTCTCCACCTGCACTATCTCCACCCTGGTCCAGCCACCATATCTCTTGCCTGGACTATCATGGTAGCCTCCTTCCTGGTCTCCCCGCCTCCAGCTTTGCCCCTACACTGTCTGTTATCCACACACAGCCAGGGGGACCCCATAATAACCGCGGTCAGGTCATGCCATTCCCCTGTCCTCCCTTGTATACTTGGAATAAAACACCAACTCCTCAGCACAGCCTGGCCCAAGCTCCTCCTCAGATCTCATCTCCCTCTGCTGTCCTCTGGCTCACCCTGCTTCCACCACACTGGCCTCCTCACTGTGCCTCCGCCATGCTCTGGACACACTTCTACCTCGGGGCCTTTGCAAATACTGTTCCCTGTGCCTGGAACTTTTCCTGCAGACACACACATGGTTCACTCCCTCATCCAGATTCCTGCTCAGAGGTCACCTCCTCAGGGAGACCGCCCTGATTACCCCTCTAAAACTACAGCCCTGTTACGTGTTATCCCCTCGCCCTACTCTGTTGCATATTTCTTATCTATCTTTCCCCCACTCAAATGTCAGCTCCATGAGTAGAGATTTTTGTCTGTTTATACTGCTGTGTCCCCAGCCCCAAGCACAAAGCCTGGCACACAGCTAAGTGCTCTATAAATATTTATTGAATCAGTGAATGAATGAGCAAGCCGCAACTTATTAGTACCTGCCAAATGTTATCCTTTGATTAGTCCTCATCTGTCCACAACCTGGGAGATGGATGCTCTGGTTGTCATCATTTTTCAGATAAGGAAACCAAGGCTCAGAGACGGGACCGGCCCAGAGTCACACCTCAAGCCAGAAGCACAACATAATACACTCTCTCCACAACCAGACCCTGGGTGACTCCGCCTCCTTCCTCTCCAGATACCACCCCTCCCCTTTTCCCTCTAACTTAGGGCTTATCCCCTCCCCTGTCCTGGGCTCTCCTGACCCACCCTAAGTATTCAGTTCCCACAAACTCATTAAAAGCATTTGGCTGCCTAAGCCAGTAATGCTCAGGCCATCTGGGTCTGGGACGGGGACAGGCATGTGCTAGGGACCAGGCCAACTGGAGGAAGGGGGCATTTATCCATCCAGTGCTGAGGAGCCTGGGCCCAGCCCACAGGAGCCAGATGTGCCCCCTCTGCTCAGGGATAACAGGGCCCTGAAGTCCCATCTAGGGTGTTTAGGAGTTGGCCCCTGCAGACCCGAGTTCAAGTCCCAGCTCCACCACTTCCTGGTTTTGTAGCCTTGGGCAAGTGTCTTTGTGTCTCTGAGCCTCGCCTTCCACATCTTTTAAGTGAAGCTGCTCATAGTACCTGCCTCCCAGGGCTATTGTGAGGGCAAAATGCAGGTATGTGTAACTGCAGAGAAGACCAGTAACTGAATAGAAGTGAGAGGGGACACTGCCCAACATACCACTCACCAGGGCTTGGGCCTTCTGGCTCTCTAGTCAGTTTAACAATGGATATTTCCCAAAAGTCTACAATGAGCCAAGCCCTAGGCTGGGCACTTCTAACCTTTGGTGGCAAGCTAGTAAGGAGGTTCTGATCGCCACCCCCTGAGAGTCCAGGTGACTTGCAGCATCAGAGCCTGGAATCGCATATCCATTCCTGCCTGGCTCCTGAACCGTGGAGTCCACAGCCTTTAGTTAGTATTGGGAGGAGAGGGTGTTCTAGGCAGTGGGCCCAGCTTGGGCAAAGGATCAGCCACATCAGAGCCCAGGTGTGTGTTGTGTGACATTTGTGTGAGCCGGGACAGTAGGTGTCCCAGGCAGGTCACCACCTCCCTTCCCTGGCTGGGACCAGAGCTTCCAGCCCTGGGCCCAGGAGATCTCAACTATCCAGCCAGAGCATCTGACTCCAGCTTCCTAATCTTCTACCTTTGCCTCTGAGCTGATAAGAACGGACAATCCGGATAGTGATGTTTGCGCAGTCCCTAAATCAACTTAAGTAGCTGCTCTGATTTGTGTGTTAACACTCAGGAGGTGAGGGCACTGTGCCAGCCTATAGAGCCCGCTCCCCACCCAACATTATCTCCCCAGAGGTTCTGGTGTCTCTGAAACCAGGGGAGGCAGAGCCTAATTAATAAACTCGAACAGATGGCACAATGCTGGCAACAAAATCAAGATAAGGGAAGAAGTGCAAAGTCACGGACTCTGTAAAAGTGACGCTTGTGTAGACCTAAAGGAGGTGAGGGAGGGAGCAGGCAGATACATCTGGGAGTGGCATTCCATGCAGTGAGAAGAGCTAGTGCAAAAGCCCTGAGGCCGGTGTGTGCCCAGTGCCTTGGGAATAGAAAGGAGGCCAGGGGTTTTATTCCACAGTCCATGAACAGCCAGTGGTGAGTTTCCCCACCCCCTAGAAGGTAGCTGACATCAGCTGATGCTGCAGGGAGGACAAAGTTGGGGGGTGGGGCAGGGAGGGCCAGAGAGGAGGCAAAGATGGTGGCTAAGACCAGTATGGTGGTGGAGGTGGTGAGAAGCTGTGACAGGTGAGCTGCCAGAATGCTTCCAGGTTGGCTGTGGAGGTGAGAAGGAGGGGTTAGTGACTCCAGGTTCTTTGACTTGATTGATGGAAGGAATGAGGAAGAAGCTGGCTTGAGGGGAGATGCCCGAGACGCCTGCCTGAGGGCCAAGGGGAGGTGTCGGGTAGGAAATCGGAAATCTCAGTCTGGAGTCAGGGAAGGCAGATGGAGATGGAAACCTGGGAGGCCTTGGGGTCGAGATGGTGTCTGAGGTTCAGGCACTGGTGGAGTGCCCCCAGGGGCTGAGTGGGAGCTGAGCCCCAAGGCTGCTGGTGCTTTCAGTCTGGGAAGAGGAGGAAGTGGGGGGCGGGCGGCAAGAGGAAAATGTGTTTCTAGAAGACTTGGGGTATAGCAAGGGATCATTGGATCGGCCACATCCGGGTCATCAGCAACCTTGACCAGGACTGTTATCATGAGTGGAGGGGTGAGCGAATGAACAGCTCCAGGAGCCCTGAGCTGTTGGCTGCAGCTGGGGAAAGTGGAGAGTGTGGGTGCTCGTGAGTTGGTCTTTGAAAGAGAGAGTAGGAGTTTCTGGCAAAGTTTTCTGGAGGAAAGGGGGTGCCAGATAGGGGGCACAGCAAGTGCAAGATGGACAGTGAGGTCAGAGGTCACACAGCCTCAGGTCATGGTCAGCCTGGTAGGTCAAATGGGGCATCTTTGTGTGATTCTGAGATGAAAGACAGGATTTGGCCCCAGGATTCTATGGACCAGCCCTCAGCAGTGTCCACTCTGTCTCAGCCACTCTCCGTGTCTCTACACCAGGTCTTGAGTCAGGCAGGGGCGAAGAAGTATCAGCTAGGTGACCTGTGGGGAAATGGGCTCCTAACAAGGGGCCCAGTGACTGTTTCAAGGTCACCCAGTGAGTCATGGTAGCCTTAAGTGAGTCATCCCCCATCCCAATGTCCTGCAGACTGGGAGGCAACCAAGCCAAAGCCATCCCCAGGGTGAGCCAGCCGCCCGCCACTGCCCCTGGCTGGGACAATGAAGCGTCTGTGTGCCTGCCTCTGCCACCCCTGCCCCCATTAAAGCAGCCTCAGGCTGCAGTCTTGTAGTCTAGAAACAGCCACCCGCAGAGGCTGGGAGGACACAGAGCCATTTCCTCTCAGAAAAAGGGGAGAGCTCCTTCTCTCCCAATGTAATTCCTGACCTCTGTCCAAAGCACACATCCTTCCCAGCTTGGCAGCCTGAAAAGGCCGGGTACTGTCATTTACCAGATGCCAAGACTGAGGCTCGGAGAGGGGAGTACTGTTTAAGCTAACTCTAGCTACATTTGGGGACTTCGTACTGTCCCAAGGACCGTGCTAAGCACTCTATCCACATTAGCCCATCTTATTAACTGATCGTAGTTAGGTGAACTGATTACTTATTAATATCTCCATTTCCCAGACTTGGACATGAAGGCACAGTGTCATCGCAAACACCCCTTGTGATGGTCTCTGGCCACTCACCAGCAGCCCTGACTCCTAGCTGCTGTGTGACCCTGAGTGGGCCTCCCCTCTGACTCATTTCCCCCTCTGGAAGTCAGGATGTGGTGGGGCCCATCACACTAGACGTGAAGTGACATAATACACTTTATTTTTGGAACAGTTTTAGATTTACAGAAAATGGGCAGATGGTACAGTCCCCATATACCCTTGCCCCCAGAGTCCCCTATTACTAACATCTTATAGTTTATATTAGTATCACATGCTTGTTACAATTACTGCTCCAGTGTGGATACAGTATTATGAACTAAAGTCCACAATTTATTCAGATCACCTTGGTTTTTACTCACTGTCCTCTTTCTGTTCCAGGATCCCGTTCAGGATTCCACATCACATGTAGCTGTCATATCCTTTTAGGCTCCTCTTGGCTGTGACAGTTTCTCAGATTTTCCTTGTTTTCCATGATCTTGACAGTTTTGAGGACTGGTAGTATTTCGTAGGATGCCCCTCTACTGTTATTTGTCTGGTGTTTTTCTTGGACTGGGTTATGTGTTTCAGAGAGGAAGAGCTCAAAGGTAAAGAGTCATTTTCATCACATCGTAGCAAAGCTATGTACTGTCAACATGACTTGGCATTGTGGTGTTGACCTTGACCACCTGGCCCAGGTAGTGTTGGTCAGGTTTCCCCACTATAAAGTTACTCTCCTCCCCATGTCCGTACTGTCCTTTCTGAACAGAAGTCACTGTGTGCAGCTCATATTTAAGGCGTAGGGAGCTATGCCTCCGATAATGCACTTTCTAACACCTTTGACATAGCACTGGGCACAGGGGAAGTGCTTCAGTGTTAACCGTTACCACAGACATTGTTTTTTCTAATGCAGATGCTCCTCAACGTACTGTGGGGTTACATCCTAATAAAATGTCATTAAGTCAGAAATGCTTTTAATACACCTAGCCTACCAAACATCATAGCTTAGCATAGCCTTAAACGTGCTCGGAACACATTAGCCTACAGTTGGGCAAAATCATCTAACACAAAGCCTATTTTATAATAAAGTATTCAATATCATATGTAATTTATTACGCATATCATTTTCACACCATCATAAAGTCAAAAAACGATAAGTTGAACCATCGTAAGTCAGGACCATCTGTATTGCTTTTATTATTATACCTGAAATCTGTAAGGATTAAATGCTTAGGACGATTAAGGAGATAAGATGTGTAACTGGTTTAGGACCGACCTTGGTACGGTGTATGGATTAAAAGAGAAAAACATTTAAGGTGCTGACACAGGGCCCGGTATCTAAATTGCCCAGTAAATGTTAAGAAAGAAAGGGAGAGAAGGGGAGAGAAAGAAAGGGAGGCAGAGAGGGAGGGAGGGAGGGAGGAAGGGAGGGACGAAAGAACGAACGAACGAACGAACGAATGAACGAACGGACACCTGTACCCAAAGGAAATGGGGGTACGTGTCTACACACAGGCTTGTATGTAAACGTTTTCACAGAACCTGGAAACAACCCAGATGTCCAACAGTGAAAGGGATAAACACATTGTGGGACATCCAGAATACGATTCAGCAATAAAAAGGGTGAACTACTGATACATCAGTTACATGGATGACTCTAGAAGTACTGTGCTAGTGAAAGAAGCTAGATCCAAAAGAGCACATACTATTTGAATCCATTTATATGAAGTTCTAGAACAGACAAAACCAATCAATAACGATGGGAAGCAGATCACCGGTTGCATGGAATAAGAATGGAGAGGAAATTAAGGGGCACGAGGTTACCTGCTTCTCGTGAAGGCAGCATTCAGACGCAGCATTAGTCAGACCTGTCGGTGTAGGGCATCACAAGGTGCCACTCACTGTGCAAGTGAAGATGCTGAGTCTAGAGGGGGCAAGGGGCTTGCCCAGGGTCACACAGCAATATGGTAGCAAGAGATGAGGCCTCCAGTTCTTGATCTAGGTCTACTTAGCTCTTGGCCACATGGTCTCTTGTCCCTCTTGGTAGATACAAGGCAGCATGTGTACAGCATCCTATAGTATGCAGTAAGAGCCCTATTAATGCCCTTGGATCTACTGAGGTACAGTTGAAGGACATGAAAGGGTGCTGGTTTTGGAGACAGGTAAACAAACCTGCCTTTTTTCCATCTCACGGCTGCCGTTTCCACGCCACGGGACTTGGCAGGGAAGGTTGTTCAACTTATGAGAGGGTGGTAATAAATAAAGCCATCTCAGGTGGTGACAAGTGCCGTGTTAGAAATAAAGCAGGGAGACGTGACCAAGAGCACCTACCCTAGAGGTAGGCTTTAGCCAGGGGGGTTGGGTGATGACTGCCCTGAGCTAGAAGGCTGAGGAAGAGCCAGGTAGAGGAACAGCAAGTGTAGAAGCCCTTGGCTTTCACCTCCCTGGCTTCCCTGACCCCCTTCCCCAGGTCCCTCCTCCCAGCATTATCACTGAGGAGCAGGACTGCTCAGCCCTGAGTGGGGCCCTGAGTCCACAGACCCAGTGGGCCCTGCTGAGCCCTGACCTCTCCCCAACCCAGCCTCCTGTGCAGCGTCACCTTATGGCCTCTCCTTTGGCTTCCGCATATCAGGAGGTAGTACCTATCCCCACCTGCCCACCTGTCTTTGTCACCAAGAACTTGCAGGTGCCTTTATATAGCTGTGTCTCCCCTGCCCCCACCATCCCTCCCACATTTGGCATCTGTGGGGCAAAGGCTCCAGGGCCTCTGGAAAGTCTTTGTTCACAGCTACCCCTTAACCTGGGCCCAGGCATCAGAACTGCATGTCCACAATTAGCCCCACGCCCACTCTTACTCCCTCGCTCATGACCCCTCTTCACCAGGGAGGCCTCCAGGGTACCCCAAGGCCCTGGTCTCCTGTCACCTAGGAACTGAGAGCCCTAGCAGAACCCCAAGAACCCTTAAGTGGTGTAGCTGGGCCTTGGACGAGTTCACACAAAGAAACTGAGTCTAGGGCGGGGGAGAGAAAGGGTTTGCCTGAAGTCACATGACCCAGTGGACTGCACCTATCATCACTGAAAACTGCATTCGTTCCCTGCCATGTTTTACAGCTTTCCCCGCCTCGTGTCTCTTTGCCCCGGAGACGGTGAGCTCAGTGTCCAATGTATCTCTGGCTCTAGAGCTCGGTCCACAGCGCAGAGCCTCCCAGAACAACAGCAACAGTAATAATAGGTTTGAGGGCTTACTGTGTGCCAAGTACTATACTTAGTGTTTACATTGATTAATTCAACAAATATTTACTGAACCCCTGGTAAGTGCCAGGAACCAGGAAACAGCCATACACAAAAGACTAGATAAAATCCCTGCCTTTGTGGGGCTGACATTCATAGGTGATGGGGGGGCGGGGGGGGCGGGGCAATAAACAAAAATGAAGTCCAAGGTGACAAGTGCTTGGAGAAAAGGAACAATAGAAGACAGGAAATGCTGGGAGGTAAGAGGGGGTACAATTTTAGATCAGGTGTTCCTAGAGGATTTTTGAGTAAAGGCCTAAAGGAAGTGGAGGAGTTGAGCTGTGTTACATCTTGGGAAAGAATGTTCCAGGCAGAGAGAACAGCAAATGCAAAGACCCAGAGGCATGTAAGTGTGTGCGAGGGAAAGAGAACACGCTAAGAGCGCCAAGACACGGTGAGAGGGGAGCGTGGTGTGGGGTGGCACTGGCGTGTTACCTTGGGCAGGTGATGGCCACTCCACCTCAGTATTCCTATGTGCATAATGGTGGCAGTGCATCCTGCTATGTTAGATTTGGACCTCAGGGCAGGTTAAGAGCCCAGCCACTTGCCATTTATGCCACCTCGGTCTAGTTACTTCATTTCTCCAAGCCTGTTTCTACCTCTATAAAGTGAGAATAAAAATGGTCCCAACTTCTAACAGATGATCAGAATTCACTGAAATCTAACACATAAAGCACTTGCGTGACACTAAAAATGTACTCAATAAATGGTAGCTGCTATGTTTTCTTAATCGTCGTTCCCATCTATCTAGAGGAAACGGGCAGAGAGGATAAGTAGCTTGCCCAGTGTCTCACGGCTAGTGAGAGACAGCTGGAATTTGAGTCCAGATCTAACAGCTCTTAACCTCTGAATCCTCAAGTGAAGGAATGGTGTTGGGGTCTCTGAGGGGACCCCACTCCAAGTCTGAACCAGTTGAGCTCTAAGATAAGGAAAAGGCTGCTGGAGGTCAAATTATGTTTATTGTTGATAAAAGCTAGAAGGGGAGGGGGAGTGTGGTGTCTGTCTCCACCTGAGGTACTTCTTGACACCAAACCCCAGAAGGACGTTTTCATCTAGTCACTGGCAACACTGGAGCAGAGTGAGCTTCCCTATGGGGACCGATTGGGGGTCAGACACAAGGGGTCAGTCAGCTCCTAATAGGGAAAGGTTGGGCTGATCTGAGCATGCCCAGTTTATTCTCTCCAGACTCACCAAGCAGATGAGTTCCCACATCTCCCCTGGGACAGAGCAACTGAAGGGACAGATCCAGATCCAGGCCAGGAGTGTTATTCCTGAGGCTCCGTTTACAGGGAATAAAGCGTTCCAAGTAGAAAAGGGACAGCCTCTCCCCTAACAAATGAGTGAATGACCAAGTGAATGCGTGAATTCCTGATTTGGGGTGGGCAGGAGGGGAGATGTCCCTCTGTATGTCCCCTGCCCAGGCTCACCCTGTTCTTGTCCACAGTTGCAGGGGCTCTCATTGCTGACTTCTTGTCTGGCCTGGTGCACTGGGGAGCTGACACTTGGGGTTCCGTGGAGCTGCCCATCGTAGGGAAGGTACGTATATTGACCCAGCCCAACCTGTCTCCTCCAGAAGGAGGTTGGGCTCTCTGACCTTGGGTGAGTCCCCTTTCCTGTCAGAGCCTCTTTCCCTATCTGAAAGATGGGAACTATCCTTCCAGCCTGACCTGCATGCCCTCCTCCAGGACTAGACCAGGAATATCCTTGGATTTTCTGGAAGCAAAAGCATCAGGCATGGAACAGTCAGAGAGCTTTGATATGTGTCCACCTCACCAGAACCCCTTGCCTTTGGGGGCCACGCCTTGTTCTCCTTTGTCTGTCCTGCTATGCCTCACTGTTTGTTTGTTTTAATTGAACTTATATCAGTCAGACTATTTTGGTTGTAAGTTATAGAAAATCCAATACAAACTGGCTTTACCAAGGAAAGGTACTCATTTGTGTACTGAAATTTTCAGCAGAGCCAAATTAAGGTGTGGCTGGGTTCGGTGGGACAGACAGACCATGTTCTTCAGATTCAGTCTCTCTCCATGTCTGTCTCTGCTTTCCTCTCTCTTGGCTTCACTCTCATGTAGGCTTTCCTCTTTATGGTAAGGTGGCCAAGATGGCTTCCTAGACTTCCATCCTCTCCGCTCAGTGCCCACCTCCAGTGGAAAGAGAACTCTCCTTTCCCATACTTAAAGCCTAAGTCCCATGGCTCACTCCTATTGGCCCAGCTTGGGTCACATGCCCATCCCTCCGCCAGTTGTTGTGGTGGGAGGGATGGAATGCTCTGATTGGCCAGGCCAGGGTCACATGCTCACTCTTAACTAGGCAGTGGTGAGCCCAGCCCCATCAGAACAGCTGTAATAAGAGAAAAGGGGGATGCTGTTACCACAAAGAAGCACTTAGATGCTGGGAAGAAATAGAGGGACCTGTTACTGCAAGGGCCTTCTCAACTGCCTTACGGTGGGAAAGAAGGGTGGAGATCGTCTCCAAGCTCCCTCGCAGCCCAAGCAGGGAGACTGAGGCCCAGACGGGGGCAGTAGCAGCCCAAGGACCCCGCCAGATCATTTCGACCTGACTTCTGCTAGAGCTGCTAGATCTAGACCCTGAAGGCTGGGTGGAATCTGTATCAGTGGCATGGTGGAATGTTCTGGCATCCCAAAGGCAAGGAGGTGAGCTCGAATCAAGTATGTGCAGGAGGTTGTGGGGAGTAGCTGAGCACCAAAGGCTGATGAGTCAGGTGTATCCCCACTCCTGCCTCCCTACCCCACCCCAGGCTTTCATCCGACCATTCCGGGAGCATCACATTGACCCGACAGCCATTACACGTCATGACTTCATTGAGACCAATGGTGACAACTGCCTGGTGACACTGCTGCCGCTGCTGAACATGGCCTACAAGTTCCGCACCCAGAGCCCCGGTGAGCGAGCCAGCTGGTGGTGGGCCTCCAGGGGGCCATCCGGGACAGACACTTGCCTCAATCCCCACGAGCCTCCTGTGGCTTGTGTGCATGTGTTTGGCCCCTCGCAGTGTTATAAAAAAAAGTTCTTTTTTGATCGTTTGTTTTTTCATGCCTACAACACCTGGTAGTCCTAGGTGGTCTCATCCAACCCTACTTAGCTTCCGAGATCAGACGAGATCAAAAAATGTTTTCTTATATTGGAATATATGACATAAAGCTCTGCATTTCCAGAATCTCTGGAACAACCCAATCTGGCCACCCTGGGTCCTTGTTCCCTCTTGGTTTCACTGGGCCAGAACTGAGCTGTGACTGCCCTCTTTAGACAGGACGCACACTCTACAATGTGCCACAGCCCTCACTACTCCCTGCTGTCCTATACCTGGCCCCCTTGCTCATTTGCATTACCTGCCTCGCCCTGAGAGCTTCTGGTTTTGCTGCCCTGGCTTAGTGGAAAGAGCTTCAGCTGTGAACTCAGACAGTCCTGCGTTCAGATCTCTGCCCTGCCTGTTCTAGGGGGAGAACTTGACACAAATCAAGTCACTTCACTTCCCTGAGCCTCAGTTACTTTATCTGTCAGGTGGGGAAAGAGTCCGTCCTTCCTCTGCCAGGTCTTGTTCTAACAACCTGACACCTCGTTGATCCTTAGAGCGCCTCCCCATGGGCAGATGTAATGCCTATCTGTGGTGTAGTGGACATCCTTCTCCCGAGGGATGTAAGCATCCCCTGGCTACAGCCAGAGGTGGCTGCTCACAGCTGCCAGCTGCCTCCTCTGAGAACTGCCTCTCTCCTAGGGATAAGCCTGAAGCCAGTGACAGGAAAAGCCTACAAAAGGCAAGCCCCCTCATTTCTGAGTGGGACCAACTCTGTAGAGCCATTAATGCTTGAGATCCCCCCAAGATCAGGCTAAGGGGAGACTCCCCCACCCCATCTTTGATTAGCTCTCCCCCTGTCCTACTTCCCTCACTCCGTCAGATGTTTTTCCAGAAGCGAGGCTTCCCTGTACTCCCCTCCCCCAGATGAATCATGCACACCTGGATCTCTGTCTCAGGCTGTGCTTCTAGGGAACCTTGACAAAGACCTGTACCCATTTTATTGATGAGGGAATTAAGACTCAAAGAGGCAAAGTCGCTGCCCCAGGCTCATACAGCCAAGAAACGTCACAGCAAGGATCTGAACCCAGCACTGCCTAACTCCAGAGCGCATGTTCTTAACTATTACTTCTGCTTACTAATTAGCTGCCCACTGAGCAGAAGGGGAGTCTGAGCTTGTCTGAGGCCATGTGGGAGGCTGGAAGGAGGCCTGGGTGCTGCCCTGGAATGGGAGTTACCCAGGGTGAGTGGCGAGGGCCAGGCTGGTGATGGGTCCCTGTCCCATGTGACAGCTGTGTGGGCACTGTGGGCATCTACCCTCTCCCCACCCTGCAGAAGCCCTGGAGCAGCTGTTCCCCTGGGAGTGCTTCATCTTCTGCCTGATCATCTTTGGCACCTTCACCAACCAGATCCATAAGTGGTCACACACGTACTTTGGGCTGCCTCGCTGGGTCACCCTCCTGCAGGACTGGCACATCATCCTGCCGCGTAAACACCATCGCATTCATCACGTCTCACCCCATGAGACCTACTTCTGCATCACGACAGGTGCGGCTGTAGGGTGGTGTGGAGTGGGCTGCCCCTGCTCCGCTGCAGCTCCATCCTCAGGGTCGGGAGGACAGATCACAGTGGGAGGTCTTACAGTCCTTGCCCTGTGGGAATGTTGTCTCAGAACACATTTACTGAGTACCTGCTATGTGCCAGGTGCTAAGGGCAGCAGTAAATGAGAAAGACACCCCACACACACACCTCATGGAGTTGTGGTTCCAACCGCCCATCCAGCCGGCAGATATTTATTGAGCACCTACTAGGTGCCAAGCACTGCTCTGGGCTCAGGACACAGCACCAAACAAAACAGGCAATCTAATAGGGGACATCCCAGACAATACATAAATACATGTGACGGTGCTAACTGCTATGAAGGAAAGTAAAGGAGAGGATAGGAAAGGAAACAGGGTGATCGGGGAGGGCCTCACTGAGAAGTGACATCTGAACTGCGGGAGAAAGTCATGCAGATCTGGAGAAGGGACTGCAGGCAGCAGGAACAGTAGGTGCAGAGGCCCTGAGGCAGGGACGCACATGTCTGAGGAGCAGCAAGGAGGCTAGTGTGGCAGGAGTGGAGAGCACGAGGGGCGGAGTGGCAGGAGAGATGCCAAAGTCCAGGTGTGAGGAATGCTGTGGGGAAGAACAGCAGAGTGAAGGGCAGAGTCATGCTGGGAGGAGGTGTTGGTGAGGGGCGAGTGTCTGCTCATATAAGGAGGTCAGAGCGCTGAAAACAGTGTGGGAGGGGCCCCGCAGATAAACAGGGACACATCAGTCCAAGCAAAGGGAACAGCAGATAGAAATGCCCTGAGGCAGGAGCATGCCACGGGTCACTCAAGGAGGACCACATCGTCGTTGGCAGTCAATGGGCCAGGGCCAGAGAGATGAGGTGAGGTGAGGTGAGGTGAGGTGAGCAGGTTTCTGGAGCCAGCTGGGTGTCTTTCAAGGTGAAGTATATCAGAGGTGCTGTTGAGTCAGGCCAGCTTAGGTTCAACATCAGCTCTTCTTTGTGTGCCTTTATAAGACTCAAGCCTCCCTGGATATTGTTTGTCATCCACAAAATGGGGCTGCAGCCACCTCCTTCACAAACCACCTTCACAGGGCTGGGTGTGAATGACAAAATGGCAGATAACAACGGGCTTGGCCTATAGGTCGGTACTTGATAAGCTACAGATACTGTTTTTTAGGGCTTTGTTTTGTTTTGTTTCTTTCTGGAGCCAGAACTGAGGACCACAAAAATATCGTCCTAAAGTCATGCTCTTTGAGAGTAGGTGGAGGAGTTAGACTTTGGGCCATTTTGGAGATCGGTTAGCTGCTTAGCTAGACCTGGCAGCAGCCTTGGTTTGGCCACCTACTAATTGGGAAACTCCTCTCCAAGTCTCAGTCTTCTCATGTGGAAAATGGGACTAATAATAGTGCGTCCCTCGTGGTTTGGGTGGGAGACTAATACAGACTAAATAAGATTGTGAGCAATATTTATTGAGCACCTACTATGTGCTAGGCGCCATTCTAGGCACTGGATCAATAGTGAAAAAATATGGTGTTCTGTTTTTATACCTGATACAAAAACCACAAACCTGGGACGTAGTGAATTAATGAGAATGGTTACATTATCATAAAGGCTATAAAATAGAAGAGGGTGATGTGACAGGCCTGGAGTGCTATGTAACTGGAAGTCAGGGAAGGCTTCTGGGAAGAGGTACCATTTGAGCCAAGTGATAAGAACCACCACCATGCATAGCATATAGTAAGCACTCAGTAAAAAAGTGAATGAGTGAGGCGGCGAAGGCATGTCTGAGCAGCCCCAAAGCCCATTGGTGGGAGGGCCCCATCCCCAGAGTTCTCAGTCAGTCCTTGTTCCCTCCCCTCTCACTCCCGGTCACTCTTACCCCAGGCAAGACCAGCTCTCTCTTTACACCCCCTCTCCCACTCAACACCCCGGTGCTGTTTCTACTGCAGGCTGGCTCAACTACCCTCTGGAGAAGATGGGCTTCTGGCGACGCCTAGAGGACCTCATCCAGGGCCTGACGGGGGAGAAGCCTCGGGCAGATGACATGAAATGGGCCCAGAAGATCAAATAACTCCTCCAGCCTGCCACCTCGTTGCCAACCTTCCCCAGCCCCCCCAAACCGAAGCCATCTGCCAAATTCCAGCCTTCCTTGCGCTGGTTCCTCCAAGTGGAGAGGACACCTCCTGGGCTGGGCCCGGGCACCCCCAGCCCCACCCTTCGTGACACAGAATACTTGAGCCACTGATTTTTCATTTCCTTTTTTTCTGTTTTCTTTCCTTGGCCCCTCCCCAGCCACCTGAGCTGCTCTGTCTGCCAAGCCTGACTATGCAGAAAAAGGAGCCCCATCCTGCCAGGCATCACTTGGGTAGAGGGGAAGCTCACCCACTCCCCACTCCCTCCAACCCTGGCCCCAATGGGCAGCCCTTCAGCGTGGCTAGCATGGGGGCCACTGAGTCATCTTATCTGTCCCAGCGGTCTCCGAGCTCCCAGGCTCACCTCAGTGTTCCTGGAGCATTGCCCTGCCATCGCCCTGCAAACTGACCCCAAAGGCCTAGGTGGGCGGACACCCTCAGCCACCACCTTCAGAAGCCTGGCCTGTCCACCCATGGATAGCAAAGTGCAGCAAAGCTCTGAGGAGAGCTGGCCGGAAGAGGCCAGAATCCCCTGCCCAAGTCTGGACCCCACTCTCCCCCAGCCCTCCCCCTATCTGCCCACGTGATTCCAGGCCAGAGCCGATGTTTCTAATCTAAGGAAGGATGTCATTGCAGGGCATAGCACCTGCAGTGGGTTTTGGTCATTTGGAAGAGGACACAGTGTCCCCTCTGGCCAGGGGTATGTCAGAGAAGAATGAAATAATGGGGCTTTTTTGTTTTGGTTTTTTTTTTAAAGGTGCTTGCTTGTTTAATGTAAATAATAGAAAGCCTTAATATCTTTTCTGTAACACGGAGTAATATTTTAATGTCATGTTTTGGATGTATATAATATATTTATAACAAAGCAGCAAGAATCTACTTAACCTTGGCTGCCTCGTGTTTCCTGGTTGGCTGGGGGAGGAGGGGTAAGGAGCCTGGAGGATGAGGTCCCACCCCTAGCCCATTCCCAGCTCCCCCTCAAACCCAGGGCTCAGGATGAGGCCTCTGTCACCTGAGAAAGTGAATTAAGGTTGACATCTCCAAACACTTTTGGAGGGGACCCACAATTTGGTAAGGAGTGGTCTTCATGCAGATCATGATGATAGAATAATTAAGGCTGATCCCTATTTGTGAATTCTTCAGCAAATGTTTATTGGCACCTGGTATGTGCCAGGCTCTGACCTGGACATTGGGGCACAGCAGTGAAGACAGACAAAGACCCTAGTGGAGTGACCTCCTGGGAAGACAATAAACAAATAAATGCACATGGGCATTCAGATGTTGATTTGTAAAGAGAATCGAAAATAATGGAACAACAATGTTGGAAGATCAGGATGGGGCTGCTTGGCAGGGTGATCAGGGAGAGCCTCTCAGGAGGTTCCTTAAAGTTTGCCCACCCCCACCCCCACCCCACCCCCGGTTGACTTTTGATTTGTGACTGAGGACACCATAAAAGGAAAGGATATTGGAACTCATCAACTCATAAGTGACAAAACTATAACTTAAGCAAAACTTAAGACCTAAAATAATTTTATTAGCTCATAACTGAAAAGTTCAGAGGTGATTCTGACTTAACGTTTGGCACAACTCAGGGACTCACATTCCTCAGAAGCTGGTCTCTCTCTAGCTGTTTTTCTCTTGAGTCGAGACCTGACATTGTACCATCTCAGCAGTTTCAGTGGAAAAAGTCTCCCTTCCCAGTAGTTGCATCAAAAGCCCCAGGGCAGGCTCTTATTGGCCTGGATTGGGTCACGTGCCTACCGCTAAACCAGTCACTGGTGGGGATAGTAAAATGGTAAAGTGTTCTGATTGACCAGGGCTGAAACATGTCCACCTGGAGTTGCAGACACCGGATGAGCACCTCCCAAGCCACGGGATGAGAGGAGGGAGAAATGGTTCCCAAAAGAAAAATCAAGCTGTTATCAACAGTCTACAGCGGATGGGGCAGGGAGCCAAACTCTTTGGAGGGACCAAGTAAGCAGCCTTGGGCTGCAGGGGTTGGTTTCCCATTCCCAGACCTGCTGGGAAGATTTTCCAGGCCCTACCAAACTGTATTAGTTCCCCTAAGCCAGCAAAAACCAGCCTGAGGCCGGAGGGGTGAAGTGACTTGCCCAAAGGTAGTAAAACAGACCTAGGCCTCAGACTCAGACCATCTCCCTGCTCCTGAATCCCAGAGGCTTGAAAAATACTTTTCAAAACCAGGAGGTATGTTTTACACCAGGTCTGGGAATATGCAAGTCATCTGCGAGACGGGAGTGTTGCAAACGTGCTTCTGAGAGGCAGGGAGAAATGTTAATATCTACTGAGCACTTACCAGGTGCCAACCTGCAGAGAGCTCTGTGCTTTGGGTCTCATCAAGCGGTCCCTGCAGCTCAGAGAGGACTACACTTAGCCTCACTTGCAGATGGTGAAACTGAGGCACGGCAGTCATGTAACAGGCCCAAGGTCACACAGCTAGTAGGTGGCAGGCCTGGAATCCGAGCCCTGATCTGACCCAAGCCATTGTGCTTTAACACCCACCTGCAGCCCCAATGGAGGGAGGGAGATGGGGAGGCAGGTGGCCAGTGAGACATGTGTCCCACATGAGAAAAAAGGATAAGAAACAGCAGTTGACGCTGAAGGCTGGGATGCCTGGAGACATCAGGCCCCAAAGGGCAGGTGCTACTCACATCCCCTGATTAAACAGGAGCCAGAAACCCAGATTTTTAAATGCTGGCTCCATTTTTTAAACATACTCTGTGCAGAATAAAACAGGTATACAAGTTGATTTCTGCCCTTGACTTCCCAGCTGGTGCTGGGATGGCCTGGTTTTAGGTGGATTTGTGCTGCTATCTGCTGGTGGAGTGGGGCAGGTGGCACTGCAGGGCAGACGGGGACTTCCAGCTCAGCCTGGAATGTGGTGTATTGTCCTCTGTGCTCACGTCTTAGAGGGGTCTGGGCAGGGCACCTGCCCCCAAATTTAACCCTGCCCCCTTCTGATAAACCTGAAATTTCAAACAAGTAAAGCATGCATATGGTAAAGTATCAATGCAAAAGGATCTACTGAGAGAGGTCAGCTGACTGCAGCCCATAGGCCAAATCAGGCCAGGCTGTTTTTCTACCACCCCATGAGCATTTTTTTAAATGGTTGGGGAAAAAAAAATTTCCTAACACATGATATTCAAATTTAGTATCAATTGCAAAGTTTTATTGGCACACAACCACACTCACTCATTTACATATCGTCTATGGCTGCTTGTTCAATACAACAGCAGAGTCTAGAGATCAAACGGCCTGTAAAGCCTAAAATATTTACTATTTGGCCCTTTACAGAAAAAAAAAAAAAACTTAACCAACTCCTGGTCTAGAATGAAGAGTAAATCGCTCCCCACTCATGTTCCCCCAAGTCCTTGGTTCCCCTCTCCAGAGGCAATCATTTCAACAAGACCCTTGCAAGTCCCATATATAGGCATTGAGGCTTGTCTGTTCCCCCTTTTCACAGGGTAGAATATTATATACACAGTTCTGCATTATATTTCAGAGATATTATTGCATCAATGCTTCCTTACTCTGTGTAGCATTCCAACTTCAGGGTAGGCCTTCCTTTTTAACTCCTCTCTCACTGGATATTGGGTCATTTTCAGTCTTGGGGACTACAAACCACCGTTATGTGCATTGGAGAACTAAAGTCTTTGCTCATAAGGGTCAACAGACCTAAAGGGTCGATCCTGAGGAATGGGCGGGTCCAGGGTGTTTGCGTGTTACATTCTGATAGCTCATGCCACACTGTCATCCGCCAAGACTGTGCCCATTTAAACTCTTCCAGCTTTTAATAGTGCCAGTTTCCTCACACCCTTGCCAACACAGTGTGTTATCAAGTGTTTTGTTCTCTGCCAATCTGATAGGTGGTTTTAATTTGCATTTCTCTTACTGTATTTCAATGAATCTAAGATATCATTGTAAGATGCATCATGATTTCGCAGATATTTGTAAATAATGCAATTTAGAATCACTGAAATATAATATGTTGAATGAGATACGGCATTTTATCCCATTTTCTTACTGCATTTCCTTACTCTGTACATGCCTTTTTCCTATTTTTCTGGGGAGGCAGGATAGTGGTGAATAAGAACTTGGGGTTCAAATCCCAGCTCTACCACTTACAAGCTTGTGACCTTAGATAAGTTACTAAACCCTTCTGTGTCTCAGTTTCCTGATCTGTAAGATGGGATACAAATGATACCTACCTCATAGGTAGTTGTGAAGATTAAATGAATTGATATAAGCAAAATACTATGTTCCTAGAACATACTAAGTGCCCCATAAATGTTTGCTATGATTATCATCTTTCTTTTGGGTTATCTTTTTTCCTAAGCTGCAAGGGCTCTTTATAAATTAAGGAAACTCGCCCTTTTTGTTTTCCCCCAATTCCAAACCCCTGATTTTTATTCCTTTTTCCCTGATCACAAAAGTTAACAGATGATACAGAATTCTGACATTATGGAAATAAATTGTATAGGAAGAAGCCAATGGAAACAACACAGATGTCCATCATCAACAGAGGAGTAAGCGAATGAATTGTATATGATCCCCTACCCACCACTCCCCTTTCTGGTTGTATATTTTAACAACTACATCAAACATGAAATAAAATATCTTAATGCTATATTTCAGACATACCCCAGGGGACATAACTCCATATATATGCCATGAAATGTCACACATCCTCAACCAGATACCTCCCCAGGTATTCCAGTCTCTGTCTTCTGGGTGCCTGGGACACATCCTGTCAACAGTTGATCAGATTTACTTTCTATAGTTTATATCCGTGGTCCCCAACCTTTTTGGCACCAGGGACCAGTGCTCCTATGAGACTCTAATGCTTAAGGATCTGAGGTGGAGCTGAGGCGGTGATGCTAGTGCTGGGAGCAGCTGCAGATACAGATGAAGCTTCGCTGGCTTACCCGCCACTCACTTCTTGCTGTGCGGCCCAGTTCCTAACAGGCCACAGACCAGTACCAGTCCGCGGCCCAGGGGTTGAGGACTCCTGATTTATATTATAAAAGCTATATCGTGAAGTTGGAGTTTTTTTAACTATAAATTGGAAATATAAACAATTATATAATGTTATCCACAACCTTGCTACTCAAAGTGTCGTCTGTGGGTTGGCACTAGTGTCCCCTAGGACAGGGGTCCTTAACCCATGGGTCGTGGACCAGTGTTAGTCCGTGACCTGTTAGGAACTGGGCCACACAGCAGGAGGTGAGCGGCAGGTAAGTGAGCGAAGCTTCATCTGTAATTGCAGCTGCTCCCTAGCACTAGTATCACTGCCTCAGCTCCACCTCAGATCATCAGGCACTAGATTCTCACATGAGCACCGGTCCCTGGTGCCAAAAAGGCTGGGGACCGCTGTCCTAAAAGCTTGTTAGAAAGGCAGAATCCGAGCACCCCCCACCACACAGAACCAGAATCTGCATTTTAAAAAAGATTCCTAGTGGTTTGTGTTGCACAGAGTTTGAGAAGTGTGTATTGCTCTAAAAAATATTGTTTTTGAAATTATATTGTATTTTTTACATTTTGAATATACTATAACAAACTATTCATGCCTTTCACATCCCAGAGATTCCCAAACTGCCCAGATGCTTTCCCACCTTGCTGAGAACAGTTGTTTTTGAATGAATGCTGTGGAACAATCCACATCTATATATATCTCTTGACTAGAGCACTGTGCCAGCTTCCTGTATCTCTTAGATATACTTTTGGCTGTAAACAACATAAACTTACCTTTAGGAGCAGCTTAAGTAATAAAGACACTTATTATCTCGTCTTAAGAAGCCTGTAGGTAGGCAGCCCCAGGATTCGTTCAGCAGCTCAACTACATCATCTAGGTTCTAGCTCTTGCCATCTTTCCATGTGGGCTTCTTTGATGTGTTGGCTTTTTGGCCTCAGGTTTGTGCCTCATGGTTCATTATGATCGCCACAGCTCCAACCATCACAACCTCATATTACAGAAAGGAGAAAGGAGGACAAAAAAAAAAAGGCTTTCTCTTCATCTATTATCAAGGGAAGAAAACTTTCCAAACACGCCCCCTCTACAACTCATTAGCCAGAAAGAAGTAGGTCACAGGCACGCCACTGGACCAGCAAAGGGAAATGGCAGCGAGCGTGATGGGCTTGGATTCACACCTAGATACTGGACCTTCTAGCCTCCTAAACAAAACCAGGCTTCTGTGAGCACAGAAGGACATGGCGACTGGACTGAGAGCCAATAATGTCCAACACACCTCCCCTTTGGACTCCTCATCTCCAGTCTTACTGCCACCCAATTTCAATCTCCTCCAGGCAGCCAGGCTGCATCTGTAAAAATGCAAACCCACTCGTGTCTTGCTTAAAACCTCCTGTGCTGCATATGCCCCATCACAGAGGAAACAACGGGTGCTCCAGAGTTAAAGAGAACTGGATTCCAGACCCGATTCTACTCTTCCTTGTTGTGTGACCCTGGGAAAACCAAATAAATCTTCTAAGCCTCAAGTTTCTTCATCTGACAAATGGAGATAATAGCTACTTTGCAAGGGTCTTTGAGGATTAAATACTAATGGCAGCTAATACTTATATAGCACTCATTCTGTGCCAAACCTTTTTCTAAATTTAGTTCTATTAACCATTTTAATCTTCCTAACAGTCCGTCAACCAGGGCTCTCTTATCCACATCAGTTGAAGCTACCTGCTCCAGCAGGGACTGTGCTCAGGCACGCCAGAGGAATCTCGCACTGGGGGACTGACTAGCTGTGACCTCCAAAGAGGGGGAGAAGCTTCTCAGAGAGAGCAAGAGCCAGGGGAGGACTACAACTCCCAGCAGGCTCTGCGACATCCCTGGACTATAATAACCAGTATGCCCCGGGCAGTCCTGCTTAACCTGTTCCTCCTGAGAGGCACTTTGCATAGAAATTTGCTTTAATGTGGATTTTGGCTTGCCAGAAATTCCCTAAGAGTATCAAGGAATCTATGCAAGTAAACATTTATGAGCATTGTGGATAAGAGGCTTGTGTTTTAATCCCCACTGTTACTTTGAAGACTCAGTTTCTCATCTCTAAGATGGGGATATTCCTAGGAGCTGCCGCATCAAATTCTGAGAATTAAAAGCTGGCTATGATGTCTTGGTAAATGTCAGTTCTTCTAGTGTCCCCTCCTCCCTCTGTGCCAAAGGGTTTTATCAAAGCATTTTATTTTCATAGCAACCCCATGAGGTCGATACTACCATCCATCTTTTCCGAAGGAGAAACTAATGCCAGGTTCAAGTTTCTTGCCTGAAGTCACACAGGAAAGTGAGTGAAGGACTTGAACCCAGAAAATTTCACTCCAAAGGTGAGTCCACTTTAGGAGCCCAAATGCTTCCCACTTGCTACCTGAGGCCAGGACAAATATATTGTTCTTTTCAAGATAAACTTGAATCACGTGAGACCTAGAACAATGTCAAGATGATTGCGAGTGGTCAGTGCTGGGAAGGAGACACACATGGCACTTTGAGAATCAATTATGGCTGAATTTGACCCAGATGGAGAAATCAGGAAAAGCTTCCCTGAGAGGATGATGCTGAACGTGAAAACAGAAGAGTGAGAACAGCACAAAGGTCCTGAGGAGAGCGAGGACACGTTCCTGACGCCTTAAAAGGGCCAGTATAGCTGGAGAGGTACAGCAAGTCTGAGGTGCAGGCTGTGCCATATAGAGGGGAAGTGAAGTTGCAAATTTTAGGAAGGCACTCACAGGGTCATGCAAATGCAGAGCTGGGACCTCAGAGTGAAAGCCTCCTTAAATATGGCGCCTTAGACACCTCGTTGGCCCCATCCTAGTCCTGGCCCTAGGTGCAGGGCCTTGTGGGTAGAGTGGTCATCCACGCTGGTTTGCTCTGGAGTCTTGGTTTCTTGTTGCCCTGACAAGATTACACTAAGGCCCCCTTTCAATCTATGGTCAATTTGTTAAGTCTGTATTCTTATCCCAAGGGAGGGGCGAGCCACTGAAAGTTTTAGCTGAAGGGTTTTTGAGCAGACTCTGGCTGCCATGTGGATGATGGACCATGGGGGCAAGAATGAAGGCTGCTGGGGCCATCTGAGTGGGAGACAAGGGCAGCCTACTCTAAGTAGGAAAGGTGGATGGAGCTGAGAAAAGCTCAGGAAGTACTGATGTCAGAACAGTGGATGTGCTGGGTAAGAGCTTTCCGCTTTCTTGTTTCTGTACCGAAAGTTCTGGTCCTTCCTCTGACAGTGTTTAGCTGTGTGACCTTGAAGCAGTCCCTTCACTTCTCACAGCCTGTTTCCACATCCAAATAAGGGCTTCTCAGACCATTTATGGTAAAAGGAGGAGCTGCTTCATGCAGTTGTTTATTTGCAAATACATGTCCCCAGGGCCTGTAAAGTATCCTCTACCTCCTTCACATCATTCAGGTCTCTACTTAAAAGTGATACCTTAGGAGTCCCTTCCTAACCACCCCCTGCTGCCCCTTCCCTGGTTTACTCTTTATCCTATGGTAATTATGTTTTTTCCTATTTATGTACTTGCTCTCTGTCTCCGACTAGAATGTAAGCGTTAAGAGCAGGGACTTGCTTCTTCAGGGATGTATATCCATCCCTAGCACTTAGCACAGGGCCTGGCACATAGTAGCTGCTTAGTTAAATATTTAGATGAACAAATGGATTGATAAATGAATGCTTTCCCTACCACGTTAATGCCTCCAAATCATTCAGCTGCCCGGCTACAAGCCTCCTCTGGCCCGGGAGCATCAACCCTGAAAGCAAGACAATATGGCCTGGGTTCAAATTCTGACTCAGCCACTTAACAGCTGAGTTTGGATAAATCGCTTAAACCGGCTCAGCTTCGTTTTTCACATTAATCTCGACCTGGTAGGGATGTGGCTAGGATCCAAGTAGACAGCAAAATGCTCGAAGCGAAATAGGCCCATTTTTACAGATTTGTTTTCTTTTTCTCTCTCAATTTCGCCCTCCCAAGTTTGATCACCCCTGCCCTTCTCACCAAGCATCTCTATACCTCCTTCGCACCGAAGCTGGGAGGTACCTGCACGTAGCTGGGCCCTCGCGCAAGCAAACACATCCTCAGACAGTAAAGGCAGAAAAAAACCCCGCATCAGATCGCGTGGTCCGCGGAGCGGGCGTCAGCGGCGGCGACTGCGCGTGCGCGCACGCCTGCGCAGAAGGGCCCGGGGAAACGGGTGGGGGGTGAAGAAGGGGCCGGCCTTCGAGCGACAGCGACGCAAGATGGCAGCCACCACGGGCTCGGGTGAGCGGGGGTGCTGGGCCCGGCTAGCCGAGGGAGCGCGGGCTCAGCCTGGGGATCGGGGACCCGCAAAGGCCTTTGCAGCGGGACCAGGGCCTCTGCGCTGCCTCTGTCCGCTGGGCTCCGCGACGGCGACCCGGCGGGCCTGAGTTGGGAGGAGGAGCAGGCGGCGGCCGGAAGCACGGGCGGGGGCCTGAGGGGCCTGTGGGCGGCGCGGCGAGGCCCAGAGGCTCCCCTGGGTGGCGGGAGGGCCCCGCTGAGAGGAAGGGCCGAGCCTCGCGGCGCTGCTGAGCGGCGGGAGCGGGCGAGGGGCGAGTCCGTAGGCACTCCTGAGGAGATCAGGGCTGGCGGCTCTTTGGTGGAGATCGAGGGGTCCCCTAGAGAAGGAGGAGTCCCCCCAAAGTGGATGGAAGGCTTTTTCTGGGTGCCGTGGGTCTGGGTGAGGGGAGAGCCTTGGGATGGCCGTTTGGCAGCGACTTCAGAGAAGCCAGTCAGGATGGATGGAAGGAGGAAACGGGATCCACAGGGATGACTGAGAGGCTCCCTCATTGGCTAAGGGGATGGCTCCAGCGTTAGTTTTGGGAATAAGGTTAGTTGAGGAAATCTCAGTTGATTAGGAAAGGAGAGGCTTGGGGTGGCCGCTTTGGGAGGGATGAAGGACATCTACACACGGTTAGCGAGAAGGGGAAAAGGATCGCAGATTCCCCAGGGTGCTGGTTGGGGCGGCGGATAGTAAAATGACCTCATCGTTACCAGACCCTTTTTTGAGGACACTGATGTTAGGTTTTAGGAGGCAAGCTCTCATGGGGCAGTTGGTGGGAACTTGCGATATTCAATGAAGAACAGGTGAATTGGGAGCCCTGGAGATGTCTGATTGGTGAGGTGTGTGTGGGGGGTGGGGGGTGTCAGCTGAGGGAAGCCCCTTGCGCTGGGTGGAAATGGGGAAAGGTCAGCTGTCAGAGATGTTACTTTTAGAGAAGAAAAATTTCCTCCTTTATTGGGTGAGGGAAACATACCCTAAGAGTGTCTTTTAGGGAGATTGGCCATTTCCTCCACTCCTTTGGATATTGGTAATAGTTATGTGGGTTCGGCTCAGAAGTTCCCCATTGGCTGGATAGGTACAGGGAGAGGAACAAATGAAATGGGAATTCTTGGGTGACTGATTGGGGTAGGAAGGCTGAGTAAACCCCTACTTCTCCAGGATGGGGAACAAGGAATGAGGGAGCTACACTTTGGGGGAGAGGGGTTCTTCCAGGGCTGTTATGGGAAGAAGCACTTATTTTAAGACTGGATTCTTTGCTCTACACTCTTAAGATGGGCCTGAGGATAAAATCCTGAAGAGTCTATTTCAGACTTAACATCCTGCAATTGAACTTCAGGGGATGGACTCAGATGGCTTTCTTGAGGAGGCAAAGTGAGGATTAGCTCAGGAAGGTCCTCCAGAGGGGCTTATGAGACAAGAGAGTCAGATTCTGGAAGCGTAGAATGTGGGGGTAACAGTGTCCCCCTTCTGGTGAGGAGGCTGGACCCTGAGGCAGTGAAGTCGGCCAAGAAATGATAATGGGTGAGTTCTGATAGAGGAAGTAAACAGGGCCACTAGCCTGGGTACTGAAATCCTCCGGCTATTTAAAGCCAGAGCAGCAGCACTGTTAGAGGAGTTGGTGACCTACAGTGAACAGGGGAATCTATCCTTTGAGAATGCTGCTCCTCTGGTACTGCAAGGCGCCATTCTTATCTTATTGTGTGGTGGGAATGGAAGCAAATGGATGTAGGGGATTCTGGCTGAAGTGACCTACCATAAGCTGCCTTTTACACTCAAAGCAGCGGGGTCTTCCTGGAGGGTAGGGGAGACCATACATTCTTTTCCTAGATTTTGGTTTCTGTTGGAACAATGCTGAGTCAATTCATTTACCAAGATAACTGCCACAGACACTCTCAGAAGAGAGAGGCTGAGTCAAGCCAAACTGCTATGAACTGGAGGGGTACAGTGTGCCCATGGCAGCCAGCGTCGTGGTATTCTAACTCAGCCCTATTGTCAGTCAGTTGAGATTGGTTACCTACGATCCATCCGGTTTAACAGCTACTTAATTCCAACTTCCTGACCTGCCAATTGAAGAGTGCTTCATAAATGCAGTGGTGGTCACACAAAGCAATGTCAGCTCCTGTCTTATGGAATACAGGAGCACTTGGCTTGGTTTAGATAACGTGGAATAGGCTTTGAGGTGCCCTAAAATGAGATTCCCAAAACTCCTTTGTTTATTCAACAGATATTTACTGAGGGCCTGCTGTGTCCACTTGTGAACATTGAACAAGATAGACATGGCCCCTGTCCTTGAGGAGTTTCTATTCTAGTCAGGGAGAAGGCCACTAAAGGAGTAAATAATGAAGACAATTTCAGATAGCAGTAAATGCTATGAAGGAAATTGCATAATGTGATAAAGCATGTCTAGAGGGGTGGTCAGGGAAGGCTTCTCTGAGATGGGACATTTGAACTGAGACAAATGATGGAAGGAGCCAACCCCACAGCGTGTGTCACAGGCAGGAGACGGGGAGACAGTGAGTGCAAAAGCACTGTGGCAAGACCGAGCTTGGCATGTTGAATGAACAAAATAAAGGCCTAAGTGTGCAAGGGAGGCTTGTTAAGGATGATGAGTTGGAGAGAGATGGCTTTGGATTTTATTCAGTGTAAAGGGAAGCCATTGAACAAGTCCCTGCTATGAAGCAGCCATTCAGTACATATTTGTTGAAAGAGCAAGTGAATGAATGAATGAATGAGAGTCTCAAAAAGAGGGAATGACAAGATCTGACATGTGCCCCAGGCAGTGAAAGGGGTATGGAGTGCTAAGAGTGGAAGCAGCAAGATCTTTATTGGGTTAAACTGAAATGAGTGTATAGGCCTCTGCTTTCTAACCCTGAGGAGTCTGAGATGTAGTCAGGGGCCCTGAGGCCTTCCTTAGTCAAGTTTAGAGCAAGCCTCTTGACTAATCAGCCCCTGGTTGCCAGGAAACAGGGTGAAGTCTTTGAGTTCCTGTAAGGGCTGAACTTAGTTTTTTATGGTCACTGCTTTCACACCCAGCTACAACACCTTCCCGCCTCCCTTGGTTCTGCAAGGTATGATTTCTGCATAGATCCTAGAGGGTGCAACTGTTAAAAGCCCACTAGAAGCCCTCCAGATGCCCGGGCTGTGACAGGTGACTTTCTCCTGCCTTGTCCAGGATTACAGGACCTCATACAGTGGCTCTTGGCTGTCAGATCCTTCTTCTCACCCAGCATCCCACAGGCTTCCCTGACGGATAACCAGAAACCAATTGCCAAAAGATTGGGCATAATTTTAAATTTGCATACATTGGAGTGGCCTCATACACTCGGCTTATGAAAATTTAACCATATGGGTAGTGGAGATTAAGTCATCTTCCATTCCATTCCAGGGTGTTCCCCAGAGACGTGGAGGTGGGAGATGAGAACCCGTAAACTCTTAGTTGTTCTCATTCCCTGAGTTTCTCACTGTGTGAGCATCTTGTTGTGCCGGTTGTAGCTAAGTGCCTTTTGTACAGCATGAGCCTTGCATTCAAGAGAACTGCTTCATCTAGTGCTCAGCTGAAGAAACAGCACTCGGCTCAGTGCTGGAGGAGGAGATGCTTTGCTGGGTCAGTACAACCTATTGCTCTCTTTAGGGATTGCCAACGTTAATTTGATGATCATGATTTTCCCCTTCACAATAACTTTAAAACCACCCTCTGCCCCCTACCACATTTTCTCCCTCCCTGTCTCTTTCACCTGAAATGTAGCTCTACAGTAATTCGATGAAAGCAGAACACAAAATGTAAAGTCAGGAGTCCTCTGTTTAATTCTGAAAGGCCCAAGGGAAGTACACAGCAAGCTGCACTCTAAGGTTTACTATGTGATAGACACTGTAGTAAATACATTATCTAATTTCTCAGAGCAACCCTTTGAAGCTGGTATCTACTATGAAAGTAAGGAAACAGGCTCAAAGAGAAGAAATGACTTGCCTGAGGCTCAGAGCCAGTTGCTTGCAGAGCTAGGGTACAGAACCGAGACAGTTCTGCTCCAGTACACATGCTCTTGGCCGTATTATCATTCTTCTTGCCCCCATTGCCTCTTCTTCAGCTAGACGTCTCAAGTTCCTTCAGCCATCAGCAAGTCTGTTGACATTTCTGCCTTGGCTGATTAGTTCTGTCATGGGTAAATACTAATGACTGTCAAGTAGGATTCTCTCCTCTTCCTCACATGTACCCCATCGTCAGTCCATAGGTGTAACCTCAAAATAGATGCCAGATGCTCCCCTTCTCCGTCTCCATCGTTGTCATTCTTGTCCAACTAGAACCATCTTTCTCTCGCTTAAAAAACTACAAAAAGCCTCCTGCTTCCAGTCTTGCCCTTTTTCAGTCTGTTCTCTGTAGAGGAGGCAGAATGATCTTTTACAGACATAAAACAGAAACTGCCACTCACCTGCAGAAAGCGCTTCCCGTTGCCCTTAAATAAAATCAATCTCTTTTCCACGGCCCATAAGGCCTTCCGTAGCCTTGGCCTTGCCTGTCCCCTGACCTCACGTGATACCACACACATCTCTGCTCTTGCTCTTCCCCTTTTGGGAGTGAATGCTCTGCCCCCATATCTTCACATGACTGCTTCTTGTTCTTCAGGTCTAGCTCTCCAGAAAGGCCGTCCCTGACCACCCCATTCAGTGGTCTTCTCAGTCATTATCACATCCACGTTCTGTTTTCTTCCAAAGTGCTTAACCTTATCTGAAGTTTTGTTTATTTTGTTGCATATTTTCTGTGCCTTTCCACTAGGGCAGGATCTGCCTTGTTCTCTGCTATGTCCCTGGCACCCAGCATAGTCCCTGACATGTAGTAGGTGCTCAATAAATATTGAAGTTGCAGTGAATTAATCCAGGTTTCACCTTGATGTAGCCAAATATATAAATTTGACATATTTAGAGAAACAAAAGTGGATGTTTAGCCTTTCAAAAAGGAAAGTTCTTGTCCTGATTAGCTGGTATTTATAAAGGGACTTTAGCATAGCATGACCTCTGGGCTCTCCTTCCCTAACTGTCCTGCCACACTTCCCACATCTTATCCTTTGTCTCCATCCCTGTCAGAGAAAATCTGATCTTTGGCCTTGGTCTCCCTGGCAGCAGAGAAACACAGTCTTGCATTTCGTCACCAGCTATTGTCACATTGTCTAGACGATAAAGAATGATAGATTGCCGCTGTTTCTTCCCCTAGATCAGTGGTTCCCAAACTAGTGTGCGTCAGAATCACCTGGAGAGTTTGTCGGATTGCTGGGCCCCACCCTCAGAGCTTCAGAGTCAATAGTTCTGTGGTGTAGTGTAGTGTTCTAGTGTGTTACCTGAGAATTTGCATTTCTAGCAAGTTCCCAGGGGATGGATGTGTAGGCCGCAGGTGTGGGAACCATACATAGAGAAGGAAAGAAAAAATATGCTCCTGGGCTTGCACAAACTAGGCAGCCAGACTATACTTGCCAGTTGCTCAGAAATAAAAGTTATCTTCCCCTGACTTTATATCCACTTTTCAGGAACATTAAATTCAGGTACATTACCTTCCAGGCCTCCTTACTTTCCAACCAGACACCTCGCTCAATTCACTGTCTTCCCTGAATAGGCAGCCAGTTTTAACTAGCAGTTTTCTTTTCAGGAGACACCTGTAAGGCTCTGCCATTTTCAATCAAGACCCAGGCCACGCCAGGGTTTTCCAAAGATTGGCATACTGTAATAGTTGCTGCTTTGTGGTCATGATTTTCCCAGAAGATGGTTTAAAGGGCTTCAGAATCCTTTTTGTACCACAAATATTTTAATATGTTGCTGTGTTTCAAATGACTGCATTAAATATTTTACTATGACATGATATAAAACCGTATCAGATATTCGAGCTTTTTCAACCTAGTTGACATATATTCTTTGTAATATCCTGCGGCTGCTGACTTTTAAGTTTATATTTAGCCAAGAGAATAACTGATTTTTCATACTGACCTTGGTGAAGTTATCTTAACATTTTCAGTTAACTTTTTAATAGTTATAGTTATAGTCTATTACAATTAATAAGAGTCCCCTTTTACATCCTCTGTATTGTCACTTGAAGCTGTTTTTCCACCTGCCTTTTAGGAGTCATATTCACACAGGAATATTAGGAATCTTAAAATTTAAGTTGACTCTGTGGATTAAAGTGCCATAGGAAGAAAAAATATTTTAGAGTATTCTTGAGCTTTTTTGATCTCCCCTGTTTCTGTATTTGGGGCATATATGGATTTAATTTTTTAATATATTCACTGAAATCTTCTGTTAAAATTAATATATCATAATTTTGAGCTTATACTCTCCATTCGGGATGAGATGGAGTCCTCAGTTGTGACTGATACACTCACAAGGTCTACAGGATCTCTGAACTCCACCAATATTTGGATTTATGTCCCTTGGAGTACCCCTAAAGTTCTAGAACTAGGATGTGGTCAGGCCATTAAAAAATATTGACGTATTAACTTTGTATGCAGTTTCTGCATAGTTTGGAATATCAGTAACATGCTTTCATATTTTATGAAACAGTTCATTTTGTAGTAAAGGATCCTTTGACTTGTATGTTTTGGGTGAAAAATAATTTTTCCCTCATTTAAAAAAAAGTTTCCCTAAAAGTCTTGACTGTACTTCATTAAAAGTAAGACTAAATAAATAAATAAAACTCGTTATCAAATTTTAGTTATCTCAAAATAGAAAACCTTAGGTATCTCAATTATGTGGTATCAGTGTCCAACATTTGGGCCACAATAGGCCACATTAGAGTTTTCAGTAGGAATGGAAGAGATACTATTTAATCAGGAAACAGTTATTGAGTACCATTATATGCCAGGCAGCATACCAGATCCTAGGAGGCAGGACCGAATGAGTCACAGCTCTAACTCGAGAAGCTCAGAGGGTGAGTCAGACAATAAGAGAGAAAGAAAAGAAAATTAAAAAAAAAAAAATAATAAAGCAGAGATATTGTGTAAGAGTAAAGGTTAGATGGGGGAGGGAGGGCTCTGAAAGGGCTTCTGCAGACTGCCTCACTTCTGATTTAAGATTTGTGTTTCTTAAGATCATTATATTCAAATTTTAATGTATAACTTTTCTTGGGCTATTTAAAATCCACACTAAGCCCCTTTGGTGATCTTTATAATATTAGACTTCCCTTTCATAGTGCTATGAATGTTTCCCTGCTGTATTTTCAGAAATAAACCAGAATTTAGAATTTTGTTACATTGAGCATCACTCATTCTGAAATAATATTCTTGGGTAACACCCAGCCACCTATTCATTCGTTCAGCAAGGATTTGAGTGTGTACTCTGACAAAGCACTCTTTGAGAGGTTGGACATTCAGCAGTGAACAAAACAGATGAAATTTTACCCTCATGGAGTTTATGTTCAAATGAGAGAGACAGACAATAAAAAACTAGTGAAGTGAAAATGAGTATATTTAAAATGTCAAGTGGTAATGAGTACTGTGAAGAAAAATAAAGCAAGATAAAGGAGTGAGAAGTTAGACCTTAGACGAGGATTAGGGGAGCCAGCCAGTTATTTACAGCTGTAGGACAGAGAATTCTAGGGTGAGGGAACAGCAAGTGCAAAAGCAAAAAAAAAAAGTCAGGTTACCTATTCAGGATGATGGCTGATGGAGGCTGAAGAGCAGGAGAAAGGATAGCAAGAAATGGTGTTGGAGAAGCAGGCGTGTCTCTGTAGGTGAGGTAAAAAGTTTGGATATATGCAAGGTGCAAGGGGAGGCCAACGGGGAGAGCTTTGAGTGGGGGAGAGGTGGATCTAACTTACCTTTAACAGGCTCACTGTAGAGAATTGACTGTAAGTAGAGACCAGGTAAACTAAGAAACCAGGTAGGAAACTGGTGGCATGGACTACAGTGATCACAGCGAGGATGGTGAAAATTATCATATTTGGGATATATTTGGAAATGGGTTGGATATTGGATATAAGGGAAAGATTTCTCCTTATGACTCCCCAAGATTTTTGGCCAGAGCGATCTGGTAAATGTGCCATATACTAAGACTGAAGAATGGGTAGTTTTTGTTTTTTGAGGAGTGTGAGGGAGTTCTGTTTGGAAGTGTTTTAAGTTGGAGATGTCTAAGAGGCAGTTAATGTAAATGGGAGAGTCATCAGCTCCCTTGGTCTGGGTAGAATCCCGTGGGGAGTAGAGTGGACAAGGAGAAGCAGAGGTCGGTGGGCCGTGCCCTTAGGCCTGGCAGCCAGGCTTTGAAGTCAGGGAGGGTGACACCCAGTAGCCAGTGAGGTAGAAAGAGAACCCGAGTCTAAGGGAAGAATTAAAGGAGGGAGTAACTGGCTGCTGCTGAGAGTTCCAGGAATTTGGGGTGGGAGCTGATAATTGACCCCAGGATTTGGCTAGAAAGTGCTGCTTGGTGCCCCCTGCTGAGAGGAGTTTTGTTGAATGGAATAGGCAAGAAAGGCCGGATTGGAGTAGGTGAAAGTAAGGTGAAGAAGTGCAGGCAGGGAGTCTAGACAGCCCCTTTGGGGTTTTTTGCTAAGAAGAAACAGAGATGAGAAGATGGTAGCTAGAAGGGAACGTGGGTTCAAGTGAGGGTTATTTGTTTTCTTTTTTATGGTAGATAATACAGTGTGCTGATGAAGGTGATTCAGTCTGCCAGATATTACACAAGGTGCTTTACAGATTTTACCTCATTAATTCTTCCTGCCACCTATAGAGGCAAGGAGCATTGGGATCCATGTTTTCTGATCCCTGTTTTGCCGAGGCTCAGGTAACTTGCACAGTCACACAGCTAGATTGCTAGAAAGTTGTGGGGCAGGGACTTGATTCCAAGTCTGTGCTCTTAATCCTGTGTTGAGAGCTTAAAGAATTTTCTCTATAGCATACTATACTCCAGTTCTTATTTGTGGAAGATAACTTAGCTATTACTCTAACCAGCCTTTTTAAAATGGACTGGTAGACCAGCTATCTTATTAGTGATCAAAAAAGGCACCTAATCATTTATGTGAGTCTAATATACAAGGAAGCATGGTTTGACTTTGTTTAGTCTTTGTATAAAAGACTCCATCTTTTATAAAATGCAGTGTGCATACCTTTTTATCCTTTGCTCCGTTTTTTTGTTTGTTTGTTTGTTTGTTTTCCCAGCAAATATTTATCTGAAGTCTACCTTGTGAAGGCCAGTTGTTTTTATGTCACATTGTGAAAATGGCAACTACTACCACAGTCATGTAAATTAAAATGTGCTGTCTCAAACCTCTTACCATTCCTTCTGTTTCCTGCCTACGTAGTCCTGTAAGGGGTTGGTAACCTGTTCTGTCACAGTATTTGCTCTAAGCAAATGCCTCTGGTTTTGTGGCCTGTGGTGTCAGTAGTAGCCTTCTCCCCGTTTTCTTCCCTAGTCTTTATTCCATGCACCTGTGATTCCCTGTTGCCTCTGTATAAATTTCTCTTCTTGTGAAGACATCACAAGATGTCTTTAACATAATGGCATAACAGCCTCACTTTAATGTAATCACTTCTTTAAAGACACTATTTTCAAATAGAGTCACATTTGGAAGTGCTGGGAGTAGGGCTTCAACGTGAATTTGAGTGGGCACAGTTCAGCCCATTACACCATCTGTGAACAAGTACCTCAGATATGAACTAGTCTTCCTATCAGTATGATTCTGTGCTCTTTGAGTATTCATTTTTATTAGATTAGGTTTATAAATTAACTAATAGTAATAGCAATAGGAACGCATAGTGATTTTTTTCCTCCCTAAACCAAATTAGTTAGGATTATTAAAGATTTAGATTTAACTCTTTCTGAACAAAAGATGTTGTATTGTCTGGCTTTTTGCTTATAATGCCACAGACATCCTTCACTTTTGTGTTTGCTGAAGGAGTCTTATTCCAGAATCATTGAAAAATCCAGTTGGATGGAGAATACCAGTGTTTCTCAAACAAGCCATTCAAGTATGCTTTCAGGTTTTTGCTGTGCTATTTGATATTTTTCTTCAATCAATGACTCTCCTGCTTACATTTCTTTTAAAAGGAAAATTTTACCATCATTATAAATGAGAAGTTAGTATACTGTTACTTGCCCTAAATAAGTTATTTTTAAAAATAAATACATGACTGTAAAATCAAGTATTCACTCATGTACCGTCTAAAATCACCTAAAGTGACACTAACGACCCATCCTTCCAGTTGCTCAGACCGAAAGCCTGGGAGCCATAGTTGACTCTTCTTTCTCTCGTGCTTCATAGGCAACCTGACAGCAAATCATATCAGCACAGACCTGTAAATATCTAGAATTGTGCTACTTATCACCACCTCACTGCCATCACCCTGGTCCAAGCCAGTATTATCTTTTGCTAGGATTATTGCAATAGCCTCATAGCTATTTCTGCCCTAGCTCCAAATTGTATTCTTCACACAGCAGTCAGAGAGATCCTGTTAAAAACAAGTTAGATCCTGTCACTCCTCTGTTTAGAATTGCAGTGGCTTTTTGTGTTCCTTAATAACAATCGTGGTCCTGATTCCCTACCGCAGCTAAATTGGCATCTGTGCTGTTCTTTGACATTGTGGGCACGGCCCCACTTCAGGGCTTTTGCTCTTGCTGTTCCCTTTGCCTGGTAGACTCCCCCTCAGCTGTCCTTGAGTCATGCTCCCCATCTTCAGGCCTTTAGTCATGACACCTGATTGCAATAAGGCTTTCCTTGATCACCCTATTTAAAATTTTAACTCCTCCCCCTATTACTTCCCACTCCAGAACACCATCTGTCATCCTACGTAATTTCGGTATTTATTTTGTCTGTTATATGTGTTCCACTAAAATTAAGCTGCATGAGGGCAGGCATTTTTGTTTTATTCACTGCTTATTTCCAGTGCCTAAAAAAAGTATCTGGTGTATAGTAGATAGTAAGATATTTATTCCAATTGAATTAATAGTAGCATGTGCCCCACACTTTGGGAAATTCTGGGACATACTAGGAACACCTTCGACAGTCTTGAGTCCTTCCAGTGGGTCTTTCTTCACAGTCATATGTGAAGAGCTACTTGCCTCTGAGTGTCTGGACAGTCGGGGCCTCAGCATTCAAGGCAAAGAAAGCTTGTAACTTGCCTGGGTCCTGAGCTTTATCTAGAGGAAAATAGTCCAAGTGCCAGGGAAGGAGGGAGAGGTAGGCAGGACTGGTTGGGAGAGCAACGTTAGGAGAATTGCTCTGTGCCCTCCCACAGCCTCAGCCCTGTCTGGCCCTCGTACCCAGGCTCTGTTCTGGAAAGCACCCAGGAACGGCTCAAGCCTCAGCCTGAACTCAAGGATGATGGCTGGAACCTGTGAGATCTGTTCGTATACTTGTCTATGAGCTACTTGTCAGGTGTTGGTATTTTTGGAAATAAGTAAATTAGAGAACTAGCACCCTCTTTTAGCTTTTTCACAGGTTAAGAGAGAAACTATGGTTTAATAGTTGAAAATGTTATCCTTGGCACCTTCGGTTGACTCTCATCAAGAGGTCATTGTTGTTATTTGATGTGGTCAGGGTGACTCTTCCTCCTAAGGTAGTTTGAGTGTCAGGCCAACAATGAGCACACTCTTAGCCTCAGAAATGCATAATACAAACAAAAGAAATAGCTTTTCTTCTAAAGCCTTTTTGTTAGCACTTGATATTGATGGTTTTCATCTCAAATAGTGGACTCAAATTAATCAGCATTTCCACACGTAAACCCTTTATGAAGTTTGTCAAAGCCATGGGGATGAATTGGGGTGTCTTTCTAGTTTTGGTCGTCTAGCCCTGGTTCAGTTGTCGTTTCACCTGTTACAAACCATGCGCTCCTTCCTTCTGGTTGTGCTAGTCAATACATATAGCTTGAAAAGCAGCAAGTTTGATATACAACAACTTACAGCAATTATTTGCATGCTAGCATCTTTATTTCCAGGTAGTGATAATGAGCAGCTAGCTATAGGCTTACAAGTACCCCTGGAGTTGCTAGTATCTTGAATTTCTTTCCATTTATTTTAGGAGTAAAAGTCCCTCGCAATTTCCGACTGTTGGAAGAACTCGAAGAAGGCCAGAAAGGAGTAGGAGATGGCACAGTTAGCTGGGGTCTAGAAGATGACGAAGACATGACACTTACAAGATGGACAGGGATGATAATTGGGCCTCCAAGAGTAAGCGTCGGGCTACGGCTATAAATGTCAAATGTCTTAAATTCACTGTGCCTCCTTTTAAAAAATATTAGCCTTATCACGGAAAAAGCTCACCAATGGTATATTTTCTGAAATGTGGCTATTCTTTTTTGACCAGTTTCAGTTTATATATTTGAACCTCCTCTGATGCTGTTTAATCTCTCTAAATGGTAAGCAAAAACCTGTTTAGACTCGTGTGAATTTACATGACAATGTAGACAATGAAGTTTGAGGTAATTTTACCCTCAGATGTAGTTTGGAACAAACTCTTGGGCTTATCAAATAAAAAGGCTCCAGAGACAGCCAGCGTTCCTGAAGACAGTGTCCAAATGAACTTCAGAAAGCCTTCACAGTTGTGGTTTTTATTTGTTGTTTCCAGTTTTGCCATGCACCTGTATCCTAATTCATTGGGTTATTCAATGAAGGGTCATCGCCTGCCTAGTCTGCTCTGGTCTGTTCCAGGCACCATTAGGCCCTGAGGCCTTTGCAACGAAGATGAAGACCGTGGGGATGGGGAGAGTGACCTCTCAGAGCTTCATGATTCATGAGGATTCCCAGACTTCAAAATACCAGCTAACCATTTTTTATGGCACATTGTAAACCCCGCAGAAATGTCATTTAACTCTCACAAGAACCTGTTGTTAGGTACTACCATTGTGTAATTGCACTCCATTTTACAGATGAGGAAACAGACTCAGAGAAGTAAAATTACTTGTCCAAAGTCATGGCTGATAATACCCAAACCAGGGCTGACTCCAGAGCCTGTGGTCCTCACCTCTGTGCTGCAGTCTCCCTCCCATTAATATTTTGAGCTTTCCTGTTCCCATTATACAATTGTCCAGGATGTCAATTAGTAATTTGATATAGAAGTGAAGAATTAGATTTTCATAATGTGCCACTTTTTTTCAGACAAGCAGTAGGAGAGTCTGCTTGAATATAGCTGGACCTTGCCTGTGTCTGCTTGTGCTTTATGGATGATGTGTTCATTCATTCTTTTTACTGCATGCAAGGCTCTCACCAGCTCTGTGGGAGGTAGAAAATCATGTGGGATGTGGCCCCAGCCGACACAGGAAGAGCATCATGCTTATTAAGCGTTAGGACAACCTGATGTTACCTTAGACTGTCATAAACATTCGTGGTAAATGATTGGCTTTCTCATTGAATGTTACTCCTTGAGTCATTTTTGTGACCCTATAGTTTTAATTTTTGTGGTTTTTAAAAAACTATTCAACCTGTTTTTTTACTCATTGCTTGATTTTTTTTAAAATCTATGAAAACCAGGATTTTCTGGATCTGTTCATTACTGGGGAAAAACCCGATCTGGGAAGCTTGTTTCTCCATGGAGATCATTTTTCTTGCTGTCTCTGAAAGTCCATTGTGTGGTGATGGTTTCCCTTGCTGCATTTCATCCCTTCCTAAGAATGGTGTAGGTTTCTTGAGGATGAAAACTAGTGTTCCCTCCTCCTTACTGTCCAGAGCACCTGCAAGTGACTCAATAGATCTATGAACAAACTGGTTTTTGGTTTCTAGCAAATTTAACAATGAGCCAGTGTACAACGTTGTGAATACACTAAATACCACTGAATTATACACATAAACAAACACATGAACAAATAAAACGAACCACTAAGTTCTGTTGAAAATATTCTGCTTTTCCTAAAACACTTTAGATTACCCTGAGTTTCAGTTTATCACTTTCCATACATACTTTTTTAAAATCACAGCTTTATTAAGATATAATTCACATACCATAGAATTCACTTACTGTAGAATACACTTTTAAAGTGTATGGTTCTGTGGTTTTTATTACACTCAGAACCGTGCAACTATCACTAATCAGAACATTTTCATTACCCCCAAAGAGAAACTCCATCCCCACTGGCAATCACTCCCATTCTGCTGCCCACTCCTCGCCCTCGACAATCACTAATTTACTTTCTATCTCCATGAATTTGCCTGTTCTGGACGTTCTGTGTAAATGGAACCATACAGTATGTGGCCCTTTGTGACTGGCTTTTACTTTGTATAATGTTTTCATGGTTCATCCTTGTCATAGCACTTAATTTTTATGACTGAATAATATTCCATTATATGGATATACTATAATATTTTGTTTACCCATTAATTAGTTTTCCAAAGTAACTGCACCATCTTACATTCCCACCAGCAACACATCAGGGTTTCAGTTTTTCTGCGCCCTCACCAATGCTTGTTATTGCTTGCCTTTTTACCCCTATGGTTTTGATTACCCTCACTCCCCAAGGTTAAAAGCAAAGTCATAAAATCTGCTTCTAGGTGCTTCCTGTGACCAATCTGTTTTCAGATTGGCATACAAGATATATGCCAGGCATTTGGAATATCAACATAATTATTAAAGCATCTAAATAGAGTACTTAACTCATCTCCCTATTATATTTGTGTTATTGAATTTTTCAAAAGAGAATCCATCATAATTTTAAAGGTATATACCGTATGATCCAGCAGTTCTGCTAGGAATTTACTCAGCTTTTCTTGACTTTGTCGCCCAAAAGCCTATATGTACAAAATTAGTTTATGCAGCATTTTCAATAGTAGCAAAATATTGGAAACCACCTCGCTGTCTTTCAATCAACCATCTTATGTACCGTTTAGCTGTTGAAATGGAAGAGACAGACGTGTGTGCTGAAAGGGAATGATCTCCATGGTGCGTAAGTGGAAAAAGTGAGGTGCGAAGCAGCACACAGAGCATGCTGCCGCATGGGCTGGAAGGCAGTGGGGGAGAGGAGGAGCTCAGATGCTTACTTGTGCTTTTGCATGCTGAGAATACTTTTGGAAGAACATAAAAGAAATTGGTGACAATAGTTGCCTTCCTCAAAAGGGATCTGGCCGACTGGGGCCACAGTGGAAAAGAGACTTATTTTTTGTCAGATTTTTTTGTACTCTCTGCGTATACTTTAATTATGTGTCTTAGCTATTTAATGTCTTTTCTAAAAGAGGAGATGGGGAAACAAGTCCTTCAAGCCAAAAAGCAAAGCTTCCCATCCAAGAAGTACCCCCTGCAAGAAGTACCCCCTGCACACGTCCGACTGTCCACAGCTTTACATGTGGAGTATTCCCACTCTCACCATAGAGGCGCTAACAGTAGCCAGGTTATAGAGCAGGGTTTCTCAGCCTCAGCACTGCCGACATACTGGATTGGATCATCTCTTATGATGGAGCTGTCTTGTGCACTGTAAAATGGTTAGCAGCATCCTGGTTTCTACTTGCTATGTGCCGGTAGCACCTCCCTCCCCCAGCTGTGACAACCGTAAATGTCACCAGATGTTGCCTAATTCCCATCACTCCAGAAAGTCATCCTGGTTGAGAAGCAGTTATGCCTCTGGGATTCTCCAAAGTAAGGTTTTTATGTGTAGGTTAGAGCCTGGGTGTGTATTTATACACATATTTATCTAAAAGTACTGTGTACATGTTTAAGAACAAAAGATAGTTACAAGAGTATATGAAGTAAAAGGAAAGTAATCCTTCCCTCATTTCGTTATACTCCCCATAGAATGAAAACTGGTCAGTTGGTGTGTGGTGTGTTTCTACCAACTTTTCCTGTGGCTACACAAACATAAATACATATCCTTTTTAATACAAATGAGACCTTGCTGTGCATAATGTTTTGCAACTTTTTTTCACTTAACAGGTGGTGAACATCTTTCCATAGCAGTGTATGTTGACCTGTCTCTTTTTAAAAAACCTTCTTAAGTTACATGTCTAATGTGTGAATATATTCTCAAAAAATTTTCAAACAATAGAGTATGTAGGCTAAGAAGTTCACTTGTTCCCCTTAACTCTGCATCAGTCAGGAAAAGAGAAACCATACTAGGTATTTCAACAGAGATCATTTAATATAGGAAGTTGATCAAATAGTTGGACTGAAAAAGCCAAAAAAGGTACACTGTGGAAACACAAAGATAACACTAGAGACAACAGTAGCAACTCCCTGGGGCTGGGAGGACAGGCGGGAGGCCAGGGCCAACGAACCTAGCCCTGGAGGGGGCGTACCCTTTGCTGCTGGTCCCTGCGAGGCTGGAGGCACTAGTTGGGCCAGCTCTGGAGACCAGAAGCTAGAGATCAGAAGCAGCTTTTGCTGCCAAAATGATGGGCTCATGCTGGGATGACACTGACAGAAACAAAGCAAATGGGAAGATACAAGGGCCTCTTTTTTAGTTTTATTTTATCTTATGATCATGTGGTTTACTTGATACTTTAGTCTTTAGGTCGTAGAATAATCTGGTGGCACTAGGATTGACTTAGAGAACTGAATCATTAATGTGGCCTCGAGGTGGGTCCTATGGCTCACTCAAAAGGGTACCCCGACTGGTGGAGTAAAGGAGAGTTTCTGTACGAAGGAAAATGTGTCTTGTAACTGTCTAGAGGGGTGTGTGCAGGTAGGTGCTGGTTAGTAAGCTCCAAGCCCACCTTTCTCAGCTCTGGTTTGGATACTGGGGCTGGCATTCTGCAAACTATGTTTTTCCTTTGTCAGCTGGTTTTCTGTTAGGTTCCTCCTTTCAGGACAGGAGAGAACCTGAAAGGCAGAGAGAAAGGACTCGCTTCTTCCCGTTTGCTTATCGATCTGTCTGTGCCACCGGTTAACAGCCCCTCATTCTGGCATCAACCAAGGGTTCCAGCCTCCAACTTTTGAGGGCATGCCCAGCTCTGGCCTCACAGCAACCCCCCCTTCAGAGGTCTTTGTTCATCTCCGGACATCTCTCCTCTGAGCCTCTAAGTCTGCTAAACTGCGGCCTAGTCCCTTTGTTCCCCCGGCCTTGAGGGTTACCACCCGCTCCCTACAGTTGTTACCTCTGCCTTACCTCTGCCTTAGCTCAGGTTCCCTTTCTAGAGCTTTTTTTCAGTCCATTGATACTGATTTAACTGAATTCCTATATTAAGTTCTCTGTTAAAATTCTTAGTATGGTGTCCTTTTCCCTGACTTTCCCCTCACTGCCATATCCCTACTCTCCCCAGATTCGCTGTGAGCAGCAGCCCCTGTGTCTCCTTTGACACCTCTTTCTCTGCATTTACCAACCTGTCTACATCCCGAGTCATTAAGATCTTCTCAGGCTCTACACGGTCTCACTTTTTAGAGGGCCCGCTCTTCATTCTAACATAGCACGTGCCCACATTGCACATTAAACATAATTTTTATATAAGTACATAAGATTTGAACTAAATAGCAGTTGGCTAGTTGACCTAATGTCACCATCTTATATATTAATTTAGATTTTGTAAATTTTTTGAATATTTTTACAGCCAGTGCCTTTTTCCTTTTCTCATATCTCATACATTTAAAAATAAAATTTAATTTATAATACTTTTAGTTTTACAGAAAAGTTGCAACAGTAGTATAAAAAGTTTTCATTTCCCTTATTGTTAACATCTTATATTAGTATAGTACATTTGTAAAAACCAATGAACCAATATTGATACATTATTATTAACTAAAGTCCATAACTTATTCAGGTGTTCTTAGTTTTTACCTTATGTCTATTTTCTGTTCCAGAATCCTACCCAAGATACTACATTATATTTTGTCGTCATATCCTGGGCTCCTTGTGGCTGTGACAATTTCAGGTTTTTCTTGTTTTTGTTGCCCTTGACAGTTTTGAGGAGTACTGGTCAAGTATTTTATAGAATGTCTCTCTATTGGAATTTGCCTGATGTTTTCCCCCATGATTAGGCTGGGGTTACCATATATATATATATTAGGTGCAGGAAATTTTGTAATCTCTAGGCTCTGGGCCTGTAGTACATCTAATGGAGAAACAGCCCATGTGCACACAAATATTCCCAGAGTTGGAGGGAAGCGCCTGTCTGCTTTTTTATCTTGTATATTCTGCAACTTGCTGGCTCTGCCACCAGCTATGTCTCAGCCGTCTGCGTGTGTGTATTTGTGTGTGTGTTTCTGGGCCTTAGCCTCTGAAGAGGCTACTAAATATCTAATTACATGAATATGCCATATTTGTTTAATCTGTCTCTTGCAGGTAGACGTTTAGATTGTTTACAGTTATTTTTGCTGTTGCAGACAATGCTTCACATTTTTGTGCACAAATATGAGTCTGTAGGCCTCATAGAAACGGTCCTGATGGTCTGAGCGTGCCTATTTCACATTTTGATAGGCACTGCCTAATTGTCCCATAAAGCTCAAGCCACACCAACAATGTGGAAAGTGTTTGTTTTGTGATCAAATAATGAATCTTAAGAGCTGTGTTCCTTAGAGAAACAGAATGTTCTAGCAATTCTTCAGGCACATTTCCTTTCTTCCATGAAATCTTTTCAGCAAATCCCTGGAGCACTTACAAAACTAGAGAACCAGAACCCTGTTTCCTACAAAAGTCTTCTCTTTGAGCTTTTTAATGGCCCTTCAGGGGTCTCACTTGACTTGAGGCATTTTATGCCGTTGTTCCAATGAAATTGCCGGTTGAACATCAGTGATCAGAATTCAATATTTATTTTTTTCTTTTTAAGAAGTTAGTCGTAGTATGGATGTTTTTAAATTAGACTTCATAGTGTCAAGAGTAATGTTAAGATTTAATCTATGTTATAATCAGAATCCTATTAATAAGCTGCCCACCTTCTCAGCCATTTTGACACTGCTGTTAATAGATATCAGTGATATTTTATCAACACTGATAAAGCACAAAACATAGCAGCAGATGAATATATTGGTTGCATCAGAGCCTCCAAAATACAATAGCAGATATTTTAAAAGATTTTGTGATTTTGGCAATTACTTTGAGCCCATACCTCCAAGGGCTGACTTATGTGAGACGTTCCATCTCTGAATCATGTAAGAAAACCATTGAGCATGAATCCAGGACTCACCCAGAGAGATGAATTTGGGATCCATGCAGTCAACGGATGCTTAGTGTGTGGGTGCTGATGGAGACGGCTGGGTGCTGAGGAGAGACCTTTTGTAATATTTTCCATAAATCTGGATGGAAATGGTTTCCCTGTTTGCTTCCTACTTGTTATGTGTAGTGAGTGATTCTTTTTTTCCTCTGAGGAAACTCTTTTATGGCAACAAGGTATTCATTTTATATAAGCATGAAGGGCAACCTTCATTCAGCAAACGTTGGAGTACCGATTCTGTTGAGGCCCCTGCCCTCCTTGTTCTGTTTGATGAGAGAGGTCTGACACAAGTCTGCAGGTGGGGGGTCAGGGGTGCTTGTGAGAGGAAAGTTCATTTGAGCTGAAGAGGAGCTGCAGGACCCAGAGGAGCAACTGCTGTAGGGGCCCCAAGCTAGAATTTGGCATGTTTGAACTGTAATAAGGAGGCCAGAGAGTGCAGGTGGGGAGGAAGGCAGGGGGCACAGTGTCCAGTCCAGGAAATCGAGCTTCCTTCTCTAGGTCACCAGGAAGCCATTGTAGGGGTTAGGCCAGCAGGGAACGCTTTTGGATTGAAAACATCAATCAGGCTGCTGTGTGGAGAGCAGTTTGCAGGGGAGAAAGCAGACCCGGGGGATTCAGATGAGGGAAGTGGATGGGTGTGGCCATCTGTTTTGGATGTAAAAGCTGAGACTTTTTGATGACTGGAAGGTAGGGGGTAAGGGAAAAGGGAACTGCGGCCGGCCAGCTAGGTTTTTGCTTTAACTGCTAAATGGTGGTGCCGTTTGTGAGGGAAGAAGAAAGGAACAGGTTTGAGAGTGGGTGGGAATCCAGAGCTGAGTTTTGGTTTAGTTATAATTTGGAGTCTGTTAAGTGGATGTGAAAGTTTTCTGTGGGCATATTATAAATGCCTTCTGAATCTCAAGATACGTTTCAGTTTTGTTTTTTTAATTAGGGACAGGCCACTCTTTAGACAAATGCTTTCAAGGGTTTAAATGACATCCTCTGTAATTTATTGTCCCCAAAGACCTCTAGATGTCGCTGTTTACTCGGGAGTGGCTACTTGAGCAGTGAGCGCTGAGGAAAGGGCACAGGTGCCTGAGATGGAATCCACGGGAGGGTGGCTCCTGCCTTCGCGGGTGCCAGTCTGAGAAGGAGGCCTCATCACGGTGTGCTCCTCAGACACAGTGAGAACAGCCCAATTTCATACAGCACAGAAAGCTGTGGATTGGCCTTCTGTCCTGTGTGATATTTGAACTGGGAGGTGTTTTTGACTATGCGCCTTTTGAGTGGGGCCTTAAAGGCTGCGTGGTAGTGCAGGCGGGGGAAGAGCACTCTAGGCAGAAGGACCAGCAGCGCATTTTGCTGCTTATTGGGTAGAAGTTAAATGAAAAGTTCATTGACATGAGGGATTGGACTTTTCCAGTGTTCCTGACAAAGGCACAGTTGGTGTTTGAAGAAGGACTATTTTTTATGCAGGCCCGGCGTCCTTGGCCCCGCTCCTCACCCACTAAATGCCAGTAGGTTCTCGGGTCATCATAAAGACAGCAGGGAGGGTTGGGACCTGCCCGTTGAGGTCTCTTACACAGTATACAGCCCCAAAGCGATGACGAAGTGGGAAAGCAGCTCTCGTGTCTGCAGCCCACCCCTACGTTGCGCTTAATTTTAGTCCTCTAAAGAGTTGCCTGTTCTGTTCTTTGGACACAGTGGCATTTAATGCACTGGCTGATGATCCTGGCATGAGTAGATGTTTAATGTGGCTTCCCAGAATAGGGAATGCGTTCTGTTATACACGATTTTCCAGAGCATAGGACAGATCTGCAAAGCAGGGAAATCAACACAAAAACAAGGCCATCCGATTGGACTTGACGCTGACTTTAAACCTCAGCAATACTAAACTTTCTGTCTTTTTAGTCCCAGAGCCCAAACTCACAGGCACTAGCGTAGGGACTAGTGGCCACTCGCTGACTGACACCTAACAGATAGACTTCGTGTCATGGGAGCAGATGCACCAGTCCTGCAGTCAGGGGGAACGGGGTTTGAGAAGGTCTGCCTTTTTGAATTCTTTGTTTGTAATTGCCTGACGTCTCTGTACCCTTTTTTTCCAGACAATTTATGAAAACCGAATATACAGCCTTAAAATAGAATGTGGACCTAAATACCCAGAAGCACACCCCTTTGTAAGATTTGTAACAAAAATTAATATGAATGGAGTTAATAGTTCTAATGGAATGGTGAGTTGCTTTATCTGCCCTGCCTGTTCCTCGGGGTTGAGAAGTTGCCCGTTCTGTAACGTTGGGAGCACTTTGGGGTGATTCCCTTTGTCCCTTGGTTATTCGATGATAAAATAGATTGCAGTACGAACATGTGTAGGCTTGGAGCGGGGGCCTGTTTCCCGACTCTATTGAACCATCACACATGCGGCACTTACTGCTGGTTATCACTCCGAGGCGTGAGCTCATTTAGCTCTCACGATGTACATTCATGAGGTAGAAATGAGGACACAGAGGCAAAAAATCTTGCCCAGGGTCACACTTTTACCTCGTGGGCCTTATTCGTACATAATATATTTTCCTTTGATGGCCTTGCGTTTTTAACTTATTTTTACTACCGTTCTGACTACCATAAATGGGAACGGGTCTCACTTGCCATAAGAAGGCAGTAATGACAACCATAACTACTACAGCGTAAAGCAGAGTTGGTCGGATCTTCCTCCACATGTTGCTTTGAGCCCTTGAGGCCTGCTGTCTCATTCAAAGGGGAGATCAGCAGGCGTTCGAGGGTGTCACATGTGATAGATCATGTGAGCTAGGCTTTTATTTCGAGGTATTCAGAAGTCTGGGGAACAAATTGAAAAGAGATGAGCCTCATTACTACATGCTCAGTGTTTACTGTTGAATTGGAGTTTCCCCCTGAAGTCTGGAACTGAGAGCTCAGCCCATGCTCTGGGGAATTTCTTTTAAGGAATGCTGCGTACACTTGGGACAGTATGACTGAGGCAGGCCCTTGTCACTAGCGCTGACGTCCTCTGCCTTTGCTCTTCCTGCTGCCGTTTATCAGCCACCACCTAGGTAGAGAGAGTGGAGAAAGGACAGGGGCTGAGCAGCAATAGCACCCAGCCCAGGAGCGGGTCATTGATTCGGAGCCGGTCGGGCCGATTCTCTCCTAGCGTCAGGCTGTTTCTCTAAAGGCAGCCTTGCTTATCCTTGATCCCCTTCTCCCAGACAGTGAGGGTTTGGGCCACAAAGAAGGGAAAACTGACTGGCGGGAGGGGATCCTGCAGGCATTCTGCATGTCCGATACTGTGAGATCAGCCTATTCACCTTGAAAAATGCATTTTACTCAAGTCTGTACTGTAGCTTAACTCCAGTGTGCAGCTTTTCTTCTCTTTGAGAGCACGACAGTAATTTGTTTTTGTTTGCCTTATTATAGGTGGACCCAAGAGCCATATCAGTGCTAGCAAAATGGCAGAATTCATATAGCATCAAAGTTGTCCTGCAAGAGCTTCGGCGCCTAATGATGTCTAAAGAAAATATGAAACTCCCTCAGCCACCCGAAGGACAGTGTTACAGCAATTAATCAAAAAGAAAAACCACAGGCTCCCCTCCCCCCATTCGATTTAAGCAGTCTTCATTTTCCACAGTAGTAAATTTTCTAGATACATCTTGTAGACCTCAAAGTACTGGAAAGGAAGCTCCCATTCAAACGCAGTTTATCTTAAGATACTGTAAATGATACTAATTTTTTGTCCATTTGAAATATATAAGTTGTGCTATAACAAATCATCCTGTCAAGTGTAACCACTGTCCACATAGTTGAACTTCTGGGATCAAGAAAGTATATTTAAATTGATTCCCATCATAACCGGTGGGGTACATCTAACTCAACTGTGAAAAGACACATCACACAATCACCTTGCTGCTGATTACATGGCCTGGGGTCTCTGCCTTCTCCCACTTCCCTCCCCCACCTCCCTCCCTCCCTACAACAGCCCTCCAGCTCGGGGCGGCTTGCTAGAGTAGATGTGAAGGTTTCAGGTCTCAGCCTGTGGGACTACTGCTGGGTGTGTGGGGGTGCTTTGTCTGTACCCCTGGTTTCTTTTTTTAAGTCTTAAATGACGCTCCCCTTCCAAGCCATCATCCTTTTCCCAATCTCTACGACCACCCTTGGCCGAAGCATAGATTGTAACCCCCTCTGCTCCCCTCCGAAATTGGCCTTTGGTGAGGAATTCAGGGCTTCCCCCATATCTTCTCCCCCCAACCTTTATGTCGAGGGGTGCTGCTTTGTCCTTCCTCCTCAAGCCCCTTTTTACACCATCACCACCCACGCTTTCCATGACACTCCCTCGCTTTGGCCAGAAGCCATCAGGTAAGGTTGGACTCTGAGCTCCCTCCTTTAGTTTTGGAACCACGTTCATTTACTCTCCACCAGCCTAGGAAATGAATATTGGGTCCTCAGCCCTGCCACCCTCTGCCGTCGTCATCAGCTGATGCGTTTTTTTAGCTCAGGTTTTGATAAGGTGAAAAGAACAACAGTTAGCAGGGTTACTCAGACCTGCCGGCTCTCAGAGTCCTTGGTGATTAAGCCTGGAGAAAGGCCACAGAAGACACTTGTAAGCACACACGATCCCTCTGAATGAATTGTTTTCTTTTCCTGTAATTGCTTTTGCTTTTAAAAATTGAAGAAATTTAAAACAGGGCTCTCATTTGGTCATCTTTGCAATCCATTTGGGTCTAGTTCGGAATCTGACAACTGGAACAAAAAGAACCTTGGATTCGGTGCGTACTCTGGTGTTGGTGCTGCTGCTTCTCACGGTCCTCAGCAGGGACTGAGAAAGAACTCGGTGTGCACGGCAGATCCCCGAAGCTGGCGGGCTTGACTTCCTGGCACATGGCTGCGTTTTTCCACTTTTCTGTTCAGGACCACTAAATGCTGAGATGTGGATGCATACCGAAATAAAAGCAATTCATTGTGTTCTAAAGGGGTTTTTTTTTTTGTTCATTTTTTTTTGTAATTTAGCGTTTGTGTAAAACCACCTTTTTGAAGCAGCAACTATCAAGTCTGAAAAGCAATTGATGTTTTCATTAATCTTTTTCTGGGGAAAACCTTAGTTCTAAAGATTTCACGTCCTACAAGTAAAGTTTAACATAACAGTATTCCATAAGCAGCCTTTTTATTGTCGGACCATTGCCTGATTTTAATATAATAAAAAGTGTGCATTAATATTTAAGAAGCCGTGCTCTTCTTCCTCTTGGTATATAACTTAGGAACAGAATTTAATGTTTTAGGTGTTTTGGGATTCCAATGGATGCCCTAATGCCAGGGTTGGCAAACTTTTTCAACAAAGAGCCTAAGTCAGTAAAAATTTAGGCTTTGTGGGCCAAGAGGCAAAATTGGAGATGTTACATAAATATTTATATAACAAAATGAATTTCCACAAAATTATTAATGAAATTCAACGTAAAATAATTGAGTAAAATTTATCTTGTAATGTTACAGGCCTATTGAGGAGAAGATGGAATTCTTTTTTTAGGGAAGAACATTTTGCTTAATGGGGATACAAAGTTAACATTCCTTATCATCAAACTTGGCCCATGGAGCACAGTTTGCCAACCCCTATCCTAAAAGATCATAGTGAAAAGGGGGATGCGGAGCATCCTTCCTCTGATTTAAGTAGCTTTGTGGGGCTCTAGCTATTAAGTCTCCACTGGAAGCTATTCGGTTGAGTTTAGTAGTCGGGGGGGGGGAGGGTTTTCACATGTACTTTCGTCTTTAAAAAGAGACTTTTGATCTGCGATGATTGACAATTTGTCTACCATCCACTGTGTGGGCGGTGGAAACGTCTGTGGTTGCTTTTACCCAGAATTTGAACTTCCTGCTGTGGTTCCAGCCACCAACAGTCACGCCCTTGGTGTCCTGTGGTAGGAGCCAGGCCATTCCCGTGTGGCTGTTGGGTCCAGCTCAGATGTCAAAACCTGGCTGTCTGGAAAGAGCCGAGTTGTTCCTAACAGGCCATCCTCCAGAAGGCGCTGCCCGAATTTCTGCCCTGCGGCCCTCTCAGTCTTCTGGAGTGAATGGCAGCCTTTCAGCTCCCCTGAAAGGGGGTTGGGCCAGGAACATTTGTGGGTTCTTCACCCTCAGTGAACTCTCCCAAGGGAGAAAGGACAGGGAGGTTCTAAAAGTATTTCCAAATGCCGCTGGAAAATCCCAAAGCAAATTCAGGACTAAATCTAAAGATGACGGCTCTGTGCTGAGTGACCTTCGCAGAGGAAACTTGTCCCATCTGAAATCCTGGTGTGCACCTTTCACCTTAGTGGGCTGCAGGGAACTGGGCTTAGAGTTCCCGAAACGCAACTAGAACTTTCCCGTGACGACCGTTTGAATTCGTGATCTGTGGTTAGGGTGTCCCACAGTTGTGGGATCTGCCCTTCATTATTGCTGGTGGGTTTACAGGTGGTTCTGTTCAAGGCTGGAGTTTAGGCCTAAGCAGGGCAGAGAAGAAGCGTGAGGTGCCACTTTCACCAGGTCACCTCCCTGCGTCACACCTCGGTCCCCGGCTCCTGCCAGGTCTTCTGCTCTGAAGAGAAAATACTTCTACTGTGACTTTTCAGTGTAGAACTTTGGAGTGTGAGGATGCACCACAGTGACCTGATGAAGCTGGGGGGTAAAACACCTGCTCTCTCCAACGGCAAACCAGCAAATGGGTCTCCACTGCCCCCTGACCTCTGGCCACAATCTTGGGGAGAGGGTAGGTCCCTTGAGCTGTTGCCTCAGCCAAGAGAGTTCCTGGGCCCTTTGGGCGGGGACTGCCACTGAGGCACTGTTGCCCTTAGCGGTGATGTAGTAACGTGGATGGTGTTGAAGAACGTCACATCAGCCCCTCTGGCTGCCGTGGGTCCCCGCCTGGCTCCTACCCTTTGCCCTTGCCCCTGGAGAGCAAGCAGACACTCAGTCACGCTTCCTTTCCTTGGTGTGCCCGCTCCACACTCTCCTCATCACAGAACCCCGTGAAGGCCCCCGGACGTGGTGTTAGGGGTTTCCTCTCCCTCACTCGGCAATGGAGGGAAGTCAGAGGAAGGGCAGCTTCTGGAAGATGCAGGCGCGGGCCATCACATCGTATGCAGCTCTGAGCTATGGCAACAACAGGGCACATGCACCTCAGCAGCTTTCTTGCGAAGATTACACAAGGTCACCTGCTGCTGTTTTTAGTCAGAGCTGCTGCACATTGGCCGCTGGTGGCCTTGGAAGAAAAAGGAAGATCTCAGTGCTAGAGCCAACCTCATCACCGCTGCTGGTCATGACCCCGCGAACTAGAGAGCACGGGCCCATCTCTGGGGTGCTGCACGTGCCTGATGGCGAGTGAGTGTGAAGCTGCTCCTCAGTGCCAGGGACATGGGCTCAATGAATGCCAGGTCTGATTTTCCAAGAGAAGCAGTGAATGCACATTTTTATGTGAAATCTCCCAACGTTTTGAGTCAACTAATGAACTTCCTTTCCTCCCTGTGTAAAAGTGCTATCACAGCTCTCAGGCCACAGCCGAGACCATCATGGTGGCCTCTGACCTCTGGAAGGCCTGTGGTCCTGGAAGCTCTGGCCAGGGAGGTGCTGTGGGTCCTCAGAACACCGGCAGCACCGCTTGTGGCACAGGTGGAACGTGCCACGTAACAGAATTGCTGCAGGACCCATGGGAAACAGGCCCACGTCTCATCGAGTCTACAGTGCTGTCCGCTGTGAAATGCATCTTAGTGTAACACCAAGAAAAAATGCTCTCAGTTATAAGTGTAAGACACTTGATTGAAAGGAATGTCCCA
>NW_011888898.1:3103892-3118122 GCF_000151845.1 Pteropus vampyrus
GGACATGGCAGTTTTAATTTTGTTATTTTCGAGTTGCCTACGAAGAAGTATCAACTCCCCTCCCGCCACCGAAGCAGAGCAGGTTTCTTCCTTCCCTCTCTCTGTGATCACACCTGCCCATCTTGGAGCTAAACGTGCTATCTCCTAGTTTTTATATATGTATGTTTCTCACGCATGAGCCTAGGTGTCTTTTCTCAAGTTGAAAAGTCGTGTTTTTTTCCTCTCAACCGTGTCATGTTTGCTACTTTTTCCTACCTGATCTGTAACTGATTTCCTACTGATTTATGCCTTACTTAAAGGAGTTCTCACCATCTGAGACAGTCATTTGAAGCATGGGGAGCCACCTTCAGCCATTGAGGGCCTGTAGTACAAGCACCTCAAATTGGAGACCCTTCCCTTGGGGTCACTTGGGAACATTTTCGGCTCCTCCTCAAGGCCCATCCACCTCAGTCCTGCGGATGCGTAGAATTGAAGACAAACATGTGGCCAGCACAGTGGCTTCCTGATACCACACATAGCTCTCTGGGTGACGCTGTGTGCTCTGATGTGCACAGGCAGACAAAGAGGTCTCCTGCCCCCAGCAGTGCTTTGAAAAGTGCTAACCTCGTGCCAACATGGGGCACTAAATGGATACTACAGACATTTCTCCTTCCAAAGCCAGTTCTCCCATCCACCACTATCTTCTTAGCCCAAGTTACTATCACCTCTCTGGCTCCCCGCTTCTCCCTGGGCCCCCGCCCTCACAGGCCATACCCTACAAGTAGCCAAAGGGAACCTCACCCCCATCTGTCCCCTCGGCCTAGAATGCTCTTTCCTCTCTGAGTGGCCAGCTCCCCATTTCCCAATAGCAATGCAAGGCCCTCCCAGCCCCATCACCTGATTGTGGTATTTGTTCATGGCAGTTATTAATATCTAACAACCTGACTTATTGGTTTAGTTGTTACTTTTTCCCTCGCAGAAACGAGCCTCATGCAGACAGGTGCCTCATCTGGCATGTTCACTGCTGTGCCTCCAATGCCGAAAGCAGTGTCTGGCACAAAGTCAGAATGTGTTAAATGAGCGAATGAATTAGTCCCCTGAGCTGGGCCTTCCTCTCCAGGTCGCTGGGGCCTGTCAGGCCATCGGCAGTGACAAAGGAAGCATCCAATGGCCTGCGAGGCCTCCTTGGGCCTCCACCATGTTGGTTGGTGGTAGGACAAACAACAAACAAATGGACTGGCTAAAAAGTGTGGCAATTTCAGGTGAAGTTTGTGAATGGACGAGTGAATGGAAGGACAAACACACATGAGTGAGTGAGTAAAGGTGAGATCTGCAGGTAATCGCTCTACCTTACTGAATCCCAGCACAGGGCCTGGAGTCCCCATAGGCCAGCACTGAGCAGGTTGCTCACCTCTCTTCGCCCTTCGGTATCGCTACTTCTCAGGGTTGTTGTGAAGATAACGTGAGGTTTTACGTGCAGCGGGATTTTTACAGTCCTCGGTACATAAAAACCCTCAGTAAACTTAGTTAGCTACTGTCATTACCCCACTCCAGGAAGAGAAAAGTGCTACTCCCCAGGTGTCCCAGCGTTGGGATTCTCGGTTCTGACTCCGGCCTGCGTGTCCGCCATATGCCAGCAGAGGGCGCGCGCACACTGCGGACCGGTGCGCCGGCTGGGTCCTGAGCCACGTCGGCTCCCAGCCGGCTTCCAGTGCTGCGCGGGGAGGAGGCGACAGATGTGGCCTCTGGGCTGGGAGGCACCACCTCTAAGCAGGGTTCTCAGGCATCTGGGTGTGTGTGTTTGTTGCAAGGGGACCCTACAGGAGACTCGGGGAGAAGGCAACACCCCCATGCCTGAAGGGGCTCTACCCCGTGGTACCAGCCCACTTTTGACCGAGGCCCAGAAAGGGTGCGGCCGAGGTCATGCAGCCCAGGTGTGCACGGAGGGGTGGGGATCGTGCGGTGACTCCATGGCGGGCCCTGCCTGCAGGAGTGGAAATCTCAAAGCCTCAAGGGTCCAATGAGGACGGCTGCGAACTGGAGAGCTGACCATATTTGCCACCAAAATGCCGGTTCTGGGTGGCCAAATCATTTCATTTTTCGAGAGAAAAGCCAGACATCAGGATTTAGTAAAATATCTAAATTTTTACAATGGCAATGAAATAAAGGCTTTTTTATTTTTATCACCAGTTGCCACCCCTGAGCTACTCTTAATTCTCCCTTGGAGGAAGGCATCCCCTCCACCCCCAATTTCTTCACCTGCCCACCCAGTCCCCCTCCTTCAGGCTTCAGTCTACAGGTCGCCTTCTCCAGCTGTGTCTATGGCCTAGAAACTGGCTGAGTCCAAGTGGTTGTGCAGGGGTGCGGGGTGGAGAGGGGAAGCTGAGCTGATACCTGACTTCCCTGAACCAGGTCCGGCGGGAGGTTCCAGGATCACTGGGCTTTCCCTCAGAGGAAGGCTGTGATCTGGGGTCTACAGAAGCCCCCACCCTGCCCTTGTCCTGGGCTGGAGTCCAGTCTGGAGGAAATAAGCTTTTCCTGAAAGGTGGCCTCGTTGGTACATCTAGTCACAAGTGGCACAGAGAAAAGACACGCCTCAGGACCAGCCTAAGAAGGGCTGCCAGCAATTCCTGGTTCTATGGCTTGTAGCATCAGCAGCCTCCTCTGTTGGCCCAGTCTCCCCCACCAGGGTCTGGGAGATGGCAGTGGACACTGCCATGGAGCTCAGCCAGCTCCTGGGGTCCCTGAGCTGCACCCCAGCCTGGAGCAGTGGTCTCCCCTCCCCCAGGAGCTGTGCCCTGGCTGCCGTGCCCTAGCCATTCACAATCTGGGAGCACTGTTGGGTGCTGAACCTCAGGTGGGGCCACCACCTGCCTGGGCCAGCCCTTCCCTTCCCCCTCCCGTCTCCCCCTCCCCCAACGCAGTGACTGGCGCCCAAACCATGGGTTCCTTGGAATGCGATTATTTTTCTTCCCAGATAATTCAGGCCAGAAGACTGGGCCAGCCACTTCCGGCCTCGCCATCCTCACTGCCTTTCTGACCCTTTGCTCCACAAACTTGACACTGTGGTCAGAGGCCTAAAGCCAGACCCAGGAGCCCCCTTGCCCTGGCCCCTGATCAGCGCCCAGCTCTGGGAATCTGACTGTAAACACCCGGGACCCTCAGCTGCCCCTTTCCCACAAACTCCAACTGAGAACATGCTGACCCAGCTCTGGCTCCTAGTGAGTACTGCACTCTACAGTTTGTAGAGTGATTCCAAATCACAGCACTCCCTAGAACCCTAGGGACACAGCACCACCCGCACTTCCAGAGTCAGTTATTTGACAGTATTTAATGAGTGTCCTTAGGAAAAATAGCAGTAACGGTGTCAGCGACAGCACCCGTCATGCCCAGGGGCTGGGCCAGCATATCGCATAAAGTCACTCTGGTCACTTTCTCTGTAACTCTTTGAGGGAGAAACTGTTATTATCCCGGGACCTTTTGACAGATGAGGAAATCAAGGCACAAAGAGGTTAGGCAATTGGCCTGACGTCACACAGTAATGGCAGAGCAGGGACTGGGACCATCACCCTAGGGCCCGGGTACCCACCCGCCAACCACCGAGCCCCTCTCTGCCTCTAACATCAAGCAAAGGGGTTTTCAGTTGAGTTTTCTCGACCATCCTCGAACACTTGAGATTGTTGGGATTCGGACCATTGCTAAAATGGCAGGTGCCCTGTACCTGGCCACTACTCTCCTGCCCAAGGCCCAGGCACCCTCCTTTACAGTGGTCCCCAAAGAGCGGCCAAGACCACTGGGAATTTGACGCCCTCTCCTGCCCCGAGTGACTTCAAAACCCTCCGTGTCCCAAGCCCTGCTCTGATTTCAGGCATTTTATGAGCATGAAATCCAAGCCTTGGTCCTTCTGAAGATATCGAGCTCCTTGGGTGAGGGTGGAGGGTGCTTTATGGGGCCACTGGACAGGCCACGGGACAGGGTCGGGGCTTTGAAAGGATCTGAGGCCGGGAAAGTCTAATGCCCCCTTTAGGATCCAGGGCTGTGTCCCAGGAGAGTGGGACCCCTCCCCTTTGCGAGCACCCATGGGCCAGAGTCCTGGTCAGCCTGGGACCGACTTCGTCTCATCTGTTCTCCACCACAGCTTCCGTGAAGCCAGGAGACTCTCCTCCAATTGCAGACGGGGGAACTGAGGCTGGGAGAGGCGCAGCCACTCACCCATCCATCAGCACAGAGCCAGGCTTCTGGTTCTTCCCCCTGCACCCCAACACTGCCCGGTCTCACACCACAGAGAGAGCGGGACTCAGGACAGGCAGCTGGAGACCTCCCCTCCCAGCAGCCTGGGCTCTGGGCTCTAATTGAAGGTGATGACAGTCGCTTGGGTGGACATCCTGAGGATCATCAAGATTTGGGGACAAGCACTGGCCACAGTGTATCTGAAAAGCATCTGTGTATCTGGAGGGTAAAGCTCCCAGAACGTGGGTGTCCAAGCTGGATGTGAACATGGGCTTCTGGGGACAGGGGTGATGTCTACAGAACCTGATTTCCTTGTCACCTCTGCCAGACAACCTCAGTGGCTCCTCACACTCCCCTTCTCCCCGGCTGGGCCACCTCCAGCACCCCCACGCCACAGGCTCCCCAGAGCGCACACCTCGTCCTAGGGAATGAGGGCAGTCACCTCGCCACACACGACTGGCCCTGGACGGCCACTGGAGCTGGGCTGCTTGCTCTCCGTTCATTCCTTTGCTCACTCGTTCGTCCAGATGAGCAAAATCTGTATGGTTCCTGCGGCTGCTGTAACATTACCACGCAGTCAGCAGCATAAAACAAGAGAAATGTTCTAGATAATTCCGAAATCAAGGTGTCTGTGGGGCCCTGCCCCTCTGAAGGCTCCAGGAAAGAACCTTCCTGCCTGTGTCAGCTCCTGGGCTACCTCAGCGGTCCTTGGCTTGTAGACGCTTCGCAGTCTCTACCTCCTTCTTCACGCGGCCGTCCTTGTGTCTCTGTGTCCTCTCCTTCTAAGGACACCAGTCACTCCTATTCAGTATGATCTTCATCTCAAGATCCTTAACTAATGACATCTGCAAAGACTCTATTTCCAAATACAGTCACATTCTGAGCTTCCATACGGACATGAATTTTGGTTGACACTATTCAACTCACTACAAGCACCTACTGTGTGCTCTGGGCCCGGGGGTGGGCAGAGTGGTGAATAAGCCAGGGTGGGCTCTGCTCACATGGAGCTCCAGTTCAGGGATGGGCTGGGGAGAGGCAGAAATGGGTCACTACAGAAACAACACTGCAATAAGTGCCACCAAGAAACATCAGACGTAGGAGGGGACCTGGCCTTTGGCTTGGCCGGGAGCCAGATCATCAGCGATGCACCCAACCCACTGCGTCCCCAGGTCTGTTTGGTGGCCTCCAAGGGCTCTTCCTCCCCACCCTTAGTCCCCTTCCACACCTCCTGGGGCTTCAGCTCAGAACTCACCTGCTCCCAGAAGCCTCCCCGAAGCCCGAAGTTGCCCCCTTGGGGTTCCCAGGCATCCTGAGCTTCCTCCCAGTGCCAGTAGGTGGTAGAGTTCTATTTTTTCATACTTGGGAATTCTCATGTCTATTTATTTACACAAAGAATGCTTTCTGTAGAAAAAAATTTTTTTAATTAAAAGCATCGATAGAAAAGTACACTGACTTTCTCCTCTCCCTCAGTCTAGAAATCCCCTGTCTAGAAATTCTCCCTCTTCGGCAGAATCACTGGCACACAGTGGGTGCTCCATAAATGTCTGACTACATGCCTGGCAAGTGGTAGGCCCTGGGACAAGGAGTCGTCGACCCCTAGGAACTCACTGGGACACAATCTCTATGCTGCCCAGTCCGGAATGGAGCATACTGTCGGTGCTCCATAAATGCTGGTAGTGGTTGGGGGTTACCTCCCTCAATCTTTGCTACTGTTCATGGTAAGGGGAGTCCCAGGACAGGACCTGGGTGAGGTGGGCCCAGGGGGCTGAGGGGTGGCCACTGGGAGAGGTCTAGGCAGGCTGCCTGGATGTGGGAAATTCCAGCCCACGGCCTTCGGCCTTCCGTTCCCTGCTGCTGCCCAGACATCAGGATCTGGGGGGAGGAGAGGCAGGGCAATGGTCAATCCATTCGCACTTATTGAGCACCTACTGTGTCCCAGGAGCTGCTTCTAAGAGTTGATCGTCTAGAAAATACTTGCCTGAGTCCTCAAAGACACAGACGAGGAGGGTGTAGTCCATGGGCGTGAACCTAAACAACCACCAAGCGGAGCCTGGAGAAAAAGCCATGGTGGCTTCACACAGTAGAGTACTATGCAGCTGTGAAAAAGAATGGGGCTGCATCGTTAAATGAAAACAGCCAGGTGCCAAAAAGTATATATTTTGATACTATTTGTAAAACAAAACAAAATAGGAAAGAGAATAGGCGTGGATTTGTTTATGGCTTCTCAGTCCCTAGAAAGTATCAGAAGACACCCTTAACCCACAGGGCTGAGAGTCAGAAGCAGCAGAAAGAGGTTTTTTTTCCCTACAGTTATTATTCTTTATCGATACAAAAGAGTTCAGGCCTACAAACAAAATATAAAGAATAACATCCGCATCACCCAACGCAAGAAAGAAAATACTGTGGAGATTGCTGAGCTCCTGTGAACCCTCCCAGCTAACTTTTCTCCCTGCTCCGAGGAACTGCCAGCTTGAGTCTGCAACTTGCCTTTCCCATGAGTGTTTTTCTTTAGCTCTTCACTTAGCACCCCTGGAATTGTATTGAGTTTTGCAGTTTTTTTCCTGTGCGGATTACCTTTCCCCCCCTCAGAGATGTAGAAAAATAGATTAAAAAGAGGTTTTCTTGCGTTGTCACCCCTCTGGATTGCTCCTGGATCTTTGGTTTCCTGGAAAGGGGCTTCAGCCCTGGCCTGGGCCACTGAAGGACCCCAGGAGAACAGAAGAGCTGGGCTGTGGAGCAGATGAAGACCTGGGCACAAAAGCCGTGGGCAGCTCGCTGGCTTCTGCAGGCCCAGGGCTCGGAGCCAGCAGGCTGGAGCCAGGAGGCCTCCTGGGCCTCCTCACAGCCGCTTTTGATAAAGCCCCTCTGTGCACGGGGTGGGGGGGCCCGGCCGGCTGGAGCCAGCTCACATCTGGAGGCCAGCACAGGCCTGGGGCAGCCGGCGCGGCTGACAGCGGCGCCACCCTGAGCCACACGCCCAGCCCTGGGTAAACACGCCCGCGCCCACCCAGCAGCTCACCTTTCGCCCACAAGGCTGCCTTTCTTCTCGGACCCAGGCCGAGGCCACCACGAACATTCCTCCCGGCACAAGGCAGAACGGGCCTCTGACCTTGAGGCTGGGCAGACATCCGAATGCAGGCGCTGGGCGATGCAGAGGAGGCCGTGGAAAAGCACTTGGTACGTGCCAGGTGCCCAACGACGGCCCCGGGAGTGGGTACATGTGGTTAAGGGAGTGTGTTCTGGAGCTGGAAGACCCGCGTTCGAATTCCAGCTCCGGCCACGTGAACTTGAGCAAGGCGCTCGACCTCTCTGAGCCTCTGTTTCCTCATCTGTAAAATGGGAATAATAAGAGCCGCTCCCCAGCAGTCGATGGGAAGCTTTAAGAAGTCGCCGTGAGTTAACTGTTCAGAAGCGTGCCTGGCCCACAGGTGCCCAGTGTTATGACTGCTCAGGCCCTCACCCAGCAGAGCTGTCCTGTGCTGGGCATGGAGGTTAAGTTGGTGAAAAACGGGGCCCAGCCGTTGAAGATTTGTGTCTTTGCTCAGCTGAGCAGGAAGAGATGATCAGCAGGGGAACCCCAAGAGCAGATGACCCCCACCTGTTCTTCAGCCTGCTCTCCTGGGACGAGGCTACTGCCCTGCCACCTAAGGGACATCCAGGGCCAGGCTGGATGAGAGTAGGTGGTCAGGCAGGCCAGAGCTCTATACCCCTATCCCTGGGGATCACGACCGAGGACCAGCCTGGGAGCAGCAGGCCTGGGTCTTTACCACAATGTGGGCTCTCCGGTTGGTGGGCGGTGGCCAGAGAAGCAGCCAAGGCCTCCCGACTTCCAACCAGGTGCCAAGTGACTGGACCCAGCATACACCAGTGTACACCAGCACGGTGGGGCCTCAGCACGTCCCGCTGCGTCCGTGACACCCCCCACCCATTTCTTCTTTTGCAGGGGCAAAGGGGTAGGGAGTGGGTAGAGACAATGGCACAGGTACCAGTCGTGCCGTGGTGTTGGGGAGACTCGTGAGAGAGGCCGCAGGAAGGGCACAGTGCCTGGCACAAGGGAGAGGTCTGAGCAGATATCAGGGCGGCTTCCTGGAGGAGGCCGCTGTTCCCTACAGTGGGAGGAGAGGCAGGAATCGAAGCAATAGTGGGGAGAGGGAGAACTGAGCCCCTTCTGCACACGTAGCCCCCCCCGCCACAAGCTGTCCCCCCGAGCTGCATCGCTGACTCTCCTGGCAGTTGACAGGGTTTGTACTCCAGCCATCCCCACTTCACAGCTGAAGACACTGAGGCCCAGGGGCGAAAATAATTTGTTCCCTCAAGGAGTAAAAGCCAGAGCCAGATTTTGCACAGCAGAGCCAATAGTGCCTCCCCCACTTCTCCCTTCTTCCCTACCTGGGGTCTTTTCTGCACCCCACTGTGTGCTAGACTCATGGAGAGGAAGCGAACCCGGTGTCAACCCTCAGGAGCCCCCTCCTCACGTCTCTGTCCACCACCGGCCTTGAACCATCCCTTGTCCCTTCTGGGCCTTGGTTTCTCCCCTCCAAGCAATGGGTTCGACCTCTACAGCCCCTTCTGGCCCAGTGTCCCTGACAGAGCAGCATGGAGGAGCAGCAGCAGGGGCCTCCTTGCCCCAGTGAGGCAGGGTGGGGGTCCTCCACCTGCTGCCACCGCCCCAGTCCCCCGTGAACCTGCTCGCCAGGCTGGAGCCAGCCGCCATCTGGAGCGACGGGCTGTTTATGGAGCCAGGCGGCGGCCCTGGCTCTGACCCGGCCAATCTGGAAGCGATTAGCGGCCCGGGCTGGGGAGCATTTGGAGTTCTCATCAGCCGGTCAGGACCCCCCCCAGCCCCCACACCCCACGCCACCCCGTGCCGAGGCAGCTCTGGGGGTCTCCAAGGAGCCCCCTTTCTTGCAGGGCACTCCAGCTCGGATCCGCTCCAAGGCCTTGAGCTCTGAAAACCAGCAGTGGCGAGACTGGGCCACACACAGGCCAGGATGCGGGGGCGGGGTGGGGACTGGGGTGGGCGGAGGAGGGAGATCTGGGGCCTTCCAGAAAGAAATGTCTTACAGAATTGCTTTCTGGTGTGTTTGGTTTTGAATATACCTACAAGTGCATAGGGAAACACCCCCAACACACAACTCAAATAGCACAAGGGTGTATAGTGTGTAGAGTGGCAGCCGCTTTACAGTTTGTCCTGCCCCTTCCTTCTCCCTCCCCTGGATGAGCGCGTATTTCTACCACTACTGCTAATAATCATGTTAGTAATAGTAATAGCAGCAAAGGTTCCTCTAGTATGTGCTGGCCAGAGTCCCACATGCTCTACGTGGATCATGGGGCGACGTGATCCTATGAGCGAGTGCCATTATTCTCATCATCTCCGTTCTGTGGGTGGGGAAACTGAGGCACGGAGTGGTGAAGCACCTGCCACATGACAGCGACTGGCAGAGCCAGGATTCAGGCCTAGATTGCCAGGCTCCCAGGTCTGTGCTCTGAACCCCTGCATCTCCTGCCTCTCTCGGGCCCCAGAACACTCTGCTGTCTGGGCAGATCCTGGCGGATCCGACGAGGCCTTGGAGATGCACCTTTGGGTTGTTTCCATTTGGGGCTGGTGCCAACCATGCTGTGAACACCTTGTGAGATGTCATGCCACATGGGGTTGGGAGGAGGTGGGTGTCCATTCCGAGAAGGGCCTGGCCTGTCACAGGCATGAGCAGTCCAAGGGCCGAGGGCCACTGCCCTACCCGTCCTCTGTGCCAGAGTTGTTGCTGACGCTTCATCCAGTCCCCTGGGAGAAGAGAGGACGCCTCATCAGCAGCCACATCCTGGGCCTGTTTCCAGGGAAACCCAGGCCCAGCCCAGCACATCGGAGGATTTTAGCTCCTTGGTCTGCGCTCGGCTTGCCCACCACTCCCCTCTGATGGGTGGACAGGGGACATGCCCACCTCACTCCCAGTCCTTGGCTCAGGCCAGTCCCTCCATCTGGAACACCCTCCCCAGCCTTCATCTCCTCATCCTTCCTGTCCGAGCTTACAGCCTTCCCCAAACCCCCAGACCGGGTTAGGCAGGGCCTCCCTGGTTCCCCTCGCCTGGGGCCCCAGTGAATCTTAGCTTGGATCACACTGTCGTCAGATGGCTGTCTCCCCTGATAGAATGTCAGCTCCAGGAAGGTAGAGATTTTTGCCTGTTTTATTCATTTTGGTATCCCTGGAGCCTAGGGCAGAGTCTAGGGCACAGCAGGTGCATAAGAAATGTGTTGAATGCATACATGCAGGAATGAACGCATGAATGTATGAATGAATGAGTCAGTTGGGGGGGGCCGCTGAGAGCAGTGGGGTCCAGGCCTAGCCCAGGGGGATGTGAAGGGGGAAACAAAGAAGAGTTTATAAAGTACCTAGTGTGCATCAGGGCTTTCTCACCCCCACAGCCTGCAAGACTCACCATACAGATGAGGAAACGGAGCCCCCTTCGTTCATTCTGCAAACCCATCCCGTGAGTCTCCAGGCCTTGGGCCGGGAGCTGGGGTGACAGCAGAGAACAATCCAGGCTGGACCCTGGTTTTTCGGAGCTGATGGGGGAAGCAAACCTAACCGGAAGTGGAATGGAATGAACCAGAATTAGCACCTTGGCATGTGACACTACTCCCAGCCAGCCGTTGATGTGAATCCTGGCACCACCACGATAGCTGTTTAAAAGGTTGTATTCTTGACATACGCGATGTCTTTCTGACCCTGTTCTGGGTGTTCAGTGACAATGAGCTCACTATGCACCAGGCCCTCAACTAAACACTTTACACAAATGGGCTCATTTAATTCTCACTGGTCCTCAGGAAGAGGGAGGGCTGTCATCATCCTCATCTTACAGGTGAGGAAACCAAGGCCCAGAGACAGTAAGTGACTTGCTCAGAGACACAAAGAGGTAGACCCAAGAAAGTAACATGAAATTATATACAGAGTCATGGATGCCAAATTCTGGATGAAGTTACCTCTGGAGGGAGGCGGGGGGGCGCACAGTGGTCTCTGCCATGTTTTCTTTCTCTTTTGGATGGAAGCTCAGGCACCCGTCCTCAGCTCTTTTTGCAAGTCAGAAATAATCCGTCACAGCAAGTAGCCACGTAGCCACATTACGTAGAGTGACTAACGGACATGGGGCAGGCCTTTGACCCAGCTCTGTCTGACTCGGGGCCCCTCTCGGCACCCCCTCTGACTCTAGGCCCTCCTGGCTCTCAGTGACGCAGCTGTGGTGGCGTTTGGCAACCCGGGCTGCCCACAGTTACGACAGCCACTGCATCTGCCAGCTGGGGGTGGGGCGAGGGGAGGTGGCCGGGACTTGGGCCTGCCTCTACCTCTTCCGGTTGACCCTTCCTCCTGGCAGCCCAGCTGAGATGCCCAGATGCCCTCCGTCCAGCGACACCTTTCCTCACAGTGCTCTGCACCGCCTGACGCCACGACTGCTTGCAGTGACCAGAAAGGGCGAGAATCATGTCTGAGTTCAATCTCTCCCCAGAATGAGCACGCAGCTGGCACTCAGTAAGCATTCGCTGAATGAACGGATGAAAAACTGGATAAATTATTTGCAGCCCCTCCCTCTTTTTCTTCTTTCCATCCTTCCCGTAGATGTTTATTGAGCACCTACCATTGCGCCAGGCACTATACTAGGCGCTGGGGACACACCTGTGAACAAAACAGGACCCCCGCCCTCACAGAACTGAAGTTCTAGAAAGGACGCTGGCCAATAACGCAGTCACCCCAGAAAAGGCAGCGGAAAGGGCCGGGGAGAGGCTCCTGGGCTGTGCACCCCTGTGGCTGAGGGCCGGCCCGCAGGGAGGTGGGGGTGTCTCCTCCAAGACTGGGCATCTCCTGCATGCCAGCTCAGGTGGCAGAGCCTGCGCCCCCTCGGGAGACTCAGAGAGCAGGAGGAGTGAAAAGACACACGTTATAAAAGAGGAAACCCTTGGTCACTGAGCAAGAGTGTCAGAGCCTGACCTTGCCCTCCAGCCCGGAAGCCGCCCTGAGGAAGTGACGCCCGTGCGGTGCCCGGAACACCGAGGGGATCCAAGTGGCCGAGGAAGAATATTCCGGGCAGGGGCACCAGCCCATGCAAAGGCAGGAAGGCTGCCACACCCCTTAGAAGCTGCTGGCTCCCCTTGGGACGCTCTGTCTCTGGCCTTGGTTCTTTCTTTGTGCGCCCGCTCCAGGCGGGGATGCTGGAAGGTTCTCTGGGAGCCTTTTAGGGGCTGGGCATGGCCCGTGATTTAAATCCTGCATCAGGCTGGCTTGTTTCTCTCCATCTTCCCCACTGGGCTGCGAGCCCTATGGGAGCGGGCACAGCACAGTCGTGCACAGTAGGTGCTCAGGGAGTAAATGAGTCAGTGAGTCTCAGCTTCCTCATCTGTGTGGTGGCCACAGGGGAGGGATGAAATGCTCCTTACGCCTTCGCGTTGTCTCCTCTTTCCACCTGCCTGCTGTAGGTCACACTTCTCTGGATGCCCGAGTCCTCAGAAACGACCCTCCCTGGGGGCTCGGGGGAGAAAGAGAAGAGCGGGTGGGTGGAACGGTTCTCCAGCATGGAGAAGACAGGAGTGGAAAGGCCGCCGGGCCGGGTGCGAGAGCATGCGCAGGGCAGAAGCCGAGGCCAGCACGCCACCCCCAGGAGGGCGGAGATGCAGGAGATCTGGGTCCTGTTTATGGAGAGCTGTGGGGCCAGCGACCACTCCTCACTCACCCAGCAACCTCAGCTGGGCCCTTGACCGAGCACGGCCTCCCCTCTGAGAAGACCTGCCATGAGTTGAAGGCCTACTGGGTGCCAGTCTCCACCCTCAGTGGTTTACATGTTTAATCACTTCATCGAGTCCTGCCGTCAAGTTAGTTTTCTCTCCACTTTGCAGAAGAGAAAACTGAGCCTCGGAGAGGTAGAGTGACCTGCCCGAGGCCACACGACTGGTGAGTGGCAGGGCTGGGGTTTGAACTCAGGGTCCCTGACACTGTAATGTGCCTTCTTGGCCCTGCATAGCTGCCTCCTACAAAAGGCTGTGGGAGGGGCCTCAGTTCCCCATCTGGAAAATCGCACGGCAGGTCAGTGTCAAGACCTCAATGATGCCATCCCTCGGGGCAGTGGAGTACGGAGTTGGCATTTCCCATTTCACCCTCACGATGACTCCATTCGACAGAGGAGGAAACTGATTCTCAGAAGGGTCAGTGATTGTCCCAGGTCATGACCTCGGGCTCTCCTGAGGGCCTGGGACTTTTTCTGAGTCTGTTCATTGAATAGTAAGAATGGGGACACCCAAGGATGAAGGAACTTTAGGACGGGGTGGGGGAACAGGAGCAGGGACACACAGACAACAGGAGAGAGCAGGCCTGGAACCCAAAACACTGACTTCTGGCCTCTGCCCTTCATTGCATCCTGGGGGAAGGTGGGGGCCTGGTCCCTTGGTCCAGGTTCTTTCTTGAGAGCAAGGAGGGGCCATGGGAAGTGTCCCCGCATCTCCCAACTGAGGTCATGCCCGGGGTCCTGCCCAAACAAACAGGAAATACCAGGCAGCCCCCAACCCCCCACCCCAAGGAGTGAGAAGGCTCCCCTAGGGTTCCGGTGAGTCCAGCACTAGCCCAGCCTAGGTGGGGATCAGGGCCCTAGCTGGGCCTATAGGACCTGGGGCGAGGCCCCCTCTTGGGGCCTCAGTCTCCCTCTCGGTGGTCACAGGGTTTGGGTCTGCCACCTCCTGGCTGTGTGGCCTCAGGCAGGTGGCTATCCGCCTCTGAAGGCCAGTGGGTGAGAGTATACACAGTGTACTCCGTCGACCGAGCCATTAGCACCCCGAACCAGGGCACGATGTGGGAGGCCGGCCTGTGAAAAGGTCCCCAGGGCCCTCTGGGAAGGACATCCTGGCTTCCTTGAACTCAGGACCTCTCCGAGTACCTCGCTACATCTCAGTTCCCTGTCTGTAAAAGAGGCAGAGTCGTGACACAGGCTGGACTGCAGGGACTGAGTGACAGGAGAAAGGATCGGCCGGCCAGTGGCCGTGGGA
>NW_011888898.1:3119297-3129988 GCF_000151845.1 Pteropus vampyrus
TCCCACCTTGCTCACCTCCACTTTCCTCCTTCATAAAATCAGAATAGCGACAGTGCCTGCCTCTGGAGCTGAGTGAGGATCCATTCATGCATTCCACAAATACTTATTAAGCACCTACTGTTTTAGGAACTGGGGATACAGCTGGGAACAAAACAGAAGAGAGAAAAAAAAACACCTGCCCTCACGGAGCTGACACTGTCAGAGGGGAGACAGACGACATAAACTGGTGTTTTACATAGCATGTTGGAAGCTGACGGAGCAGGGAAAGCAGCTGAGCGCAGGCTTTACTAGTTTTATGTGGTGAGGCCAGATCTGAGAGTGATGGGGAGGATGTAGGCGTGGTGGGGAGGGCTGTGTTGGGCCTGTGGGCGGGGGGCGGGGGTTGAGGGGGGCTTTCTGTGTGAGGTGGGAGCCTTGGAGGATTCTGAGCAAGAAGGACATGGTCTGACTTAAGTTCCCCTGCTGAGCATGGACTATAGTGGGGCGGGGTGGGAAGCAGGGAGCCCTGGAGAGTGGCACCGCCGTGGTCCGGAGGAGAGAGGATGCAGCTGGGGAGGAGGGTGGGCAGAGAGGTGGAGAGACATGGTAGGATCCTGGGTCTGTTTTCATCTTTAGATCTTCCTCAGGTGGACTTTTATCCCTGTTTGGCATCTGAGCCTCAGAGCCTCAGAGCTGAAGGGCCCCCCAGGGAGCCAGGCAAGCGCTGCTTTACCAAGGCCTTGGGCTGTGACCAAGGCAAGCTTACCCTCGGCCTGGAAATCCTCGCGTCTGGGGCCTCTCCTAGCCCACACCTGCCCAGAAGGAACAGGTGAGGGGCCCAGGTCTCCCCAACAATCCTTGCCTTTGGCCCCACAGACCTCTACCAATCCCGCTACCTGGGACATGACTTCTTACCAGGATGCCTGAGGATCACTTCCGTTATTATTAGATAAGTAACAAGCTACAATTATACATTACAGAAATAAAATTCCCTGGATGTTGAAGGAGATACTATCATTGGCTCCATTTTAGACTTGAGGACAGAGTCTGGGAGTGGTCTCTGCCTAAGGTCACACAGTAGCAGTACTAGGATTTGAACCCCCAGACCTGAGGTTCCAAGGGCCGAGCTTTGGTCAACAACATAGAATGAAACAGGCTGTCCAGAGGTTCTGGTCAGCCACCCTTTCGAGACAAGTGGTGAAACTGAGGCCTGGACAGGCTCAGGGACCCGCCCCTAGCCACAGAGAGACCCCCAAAGCAAGTCCAAGAAGCCGAGAGGCCCTTTCCCACAATCTGGGGGCTCTGGGCCCTGCAGGAAGTGGCCAGCACTAGGACAGGCCTGCAGCTTTGATCAGCTTTATGAGCCGTGGCTGTTTATGGAGGCCGGGCCCCGCCCCCTGCTACCAGGACTGTGTCTCGTCACCGGCACTTGGGATATTGGCAGTCCCAGGAGAGTCCGCCAGCCAGGGTCTTGGCCCCATTTCCTCCAGCCTGGCCCATGCCCTGCCTCTTGGCCTCCACCCCTGGGAACAGGGTGAGGAGGTCCCCTCAGACCAGATCCCCTTGTGGAGGAGCTTCTTGCTGTTCGTCCACAAATACAGAGCAAGCGGGTCCCACCTCCGGGCCTTCGCCCTGGCCCTGCTGGCCGCCTGATGCCCACACCCCCAGCTCTTGCCATGCTGCTGCTCCATGTCACCTCCTCAGAGGTCTCCCTGACCACCCTGGCTGAAGTAGTCCCCACCCCCGTCACCCTCTAGCACAGCCTTAATTTAATTCTTCCTTGCCTGCATCACTATCTGGAATTTTCTGGCTCATTCTTTTTCCTGTGGATTTTCTGCCTTCTTCCCAGGACAGGGACCCCATCAGTCCCACTCATTCCTGCATCTCCAGAGCCTAGCCTAGTTTTGGCTCACGATAGGTGCCCGATGAATGTTTTTTGGGTGCAAGAATGATAAAATGTCTTGGAGAGTGAGCTATGAGCAGCCCGAGGCCCCAAAGCATTTCTCAGAGTCCCCCACTGCCCCGCCCCTCAAACGTGCCTGAAAAATTCACAGGCACAGACATTGCATGCAGAGGGGTGTTTCAGCCCCATTTTATGGATGAGGAAACTGAGGCTCAGAGAAGCAATGTGACTTGCGCAGGGACCCCAGCCCGAAGGAGCAGAGTTGAGATTCGATCCCAGGTCCCACCGCACCAGACCCCACGGTTTCCGACCCCGTTTTCATCTCCCGCTTACGCCCCTCTCAACTTTCACCTCCTCACCTTCTCAGTCCTCTCTCCCCCCGCCCCCTTACCCCAGGCCTGGCTCATGCCTGTGATGGCTCCTGACAAGAAGCAGCTGGGGACAGGTGTCTGACCAGCCAGGCCAGTTCTGGAGCATGTACAGGGGGCTCTCTCCCCACCCCCGGGCAATGCGGAGAGATGACAGTGAACACCTGCTCCCACACCTGCCCCTGCCTCCTCACCCTCATTCAGGCCTTGCAAGTCCCCCAATACCCACAAGGCCACAATGAATGGTTTGTTCTCAGAGACCCCTGATGCCTCTCCCCACCCTCTCGGCTCTGTGACCTGGGGCAGGTGCACCCCACTCTGGCCTGGGGAGGGAGCAGCAGGCGGGAGATTTCCATCCTTCTGTACAGACGCCACTCACAGCAGCCTCCTCACTCACCCCCAACCAGCTGCTGGGGAACCTCAGGGCCCAGGGGCAGGGGGCATGCAGGCACCTGCTGGGGAAGGCTGGCTCCAGTTTTCACAGAATTTGCTAGGCTTCCCAATAACCCTGGAGGCAGTCTGTGGTCATCTCTTATTCTAGCTGAGGCAGTAGAAGCCCAGAGACAGAGAGGGCAGGGCACTCGCCCTAGGTCACACAGCACACGGGACTGGAACCCAAGCCTGTGTGTTTTTCCTATTCCTCTAACTTGTCTCTCCTCGGGCCGTCCATGCCACAAGAGCCTGGGCTGAACACTTAGTACGCGTTGGGCATTCAACCCCGTCCCAATTCATTCAAAACACTCCGTCAGCACATAGGGATTTGCCACGCACTGTGCGGGGTCTGGGCAAGGAGCAGAACGAGACAGGCGCCCCAGTCCTCCGGGGGCTGACCTTCCAATGGGGAGACAGACAATAAATAAGCAAAGGCAGAAACCAGTGGGATTACTCAGCTGTGATAAGGGTGAAGAGATAGAGGGGACTTTAGAGAGTGAAGTCAGGCTGCGGGCGCTCTGAGGAGGGGACGTCTGAGCCCCGAAGGAGGAGAAGGAGCTGCCTTGTGAAGAGGAAGAGGGGCCTCGATCGGGGGCGGCATCCATGAAAGCAAAGCCCCCACGGTGTGGGCATGCGTGTGAGGCAGGGCGGGCACTCCCGTTTTGCAAAAATGTATCGAGTGTCTACTGTGTACCAGGCTCTGATCTAGGAGCTAGGGACACAGAACGACTGAGATGACACAGTCACTGCCTTTGTGGGAGTCTAGACTGAGCCCAAGTGCTCTGACTCCCAGGCCGGTAGCCACAGAGCTGCTTCCAGGCTCACCCCCTCCTCCAGGAAGCCTTCCCTATGATCCTGGCCTGCGAGGACCTGCCTCAGTCTAGGACTCCGTAGGTCGACTCTGACACCAGCCCCCCCGCCACCTACGTGTGCCCAGAGCCACTCCTCTGGAGCTGGCACCCGTCTCAGGATGGCGGGGAGGGCTTAGGCACTGGCAGGATGTTTTATCCATTAAGGTCCTGGCAGACGCCGGGAGACGGGTGTGGTGGAGGTGGGAATGATGACTTGTGCAGGCGGGACGGTGCCTCCCCTGCTGTCCAGGCCTGGCCGTCCCCAGGGCTGTCCCAGCTCTCTACCCTGGGTGTCCCTCGCCAGGCTTGGCCGCGGGGAAACTGGACACAGGGAGTCCCAGGAGTTGTCTAGGCACACAGCACCCTCCCAGCCTCCAGCCTCAGCCCACAGGCAAAGACCTCACACTGGGGCCCTCGGACCAAACCAGATCCACACAGAGACAGTCACTTGGCCTCTACAGGGTTAGAAACAACTAGAATCACCCGTCGATTTCCATCAAAATCCAGGCTTCCCGCTTTCCCGCGGCCCTGGGCCCACTTTCCTGCACGACAGTGAATCCCGCCCTCCACAATCTCCACCAGGCCCCATTGCCCCTCTGCTCATTTAATACCTGCCCGGCATCTGTGGGCACTGGAGTCGTCTGACCTTTATTTAAACCAAGGAAAGAAGAACAAATAGTGGGCTTTCAGGCAGAGATGAGGGGAGGAAGGATTTGGGCTCCCAAAAGCAGCCCCTGGAGGCACTGGAATTTGCAATCCCAGCCTGGAAGGGGACATCCCTCTGACCTTTCCAGGCTCAGCCCACCCCAGGGCTGTCTTTCGACCAGGGCCCTCCATGTTAGAGCGTGCATAGCCCTGCGCCTCTCCCAGGAGGATGAGTGGGCCTGGCACATGCGTCTTGCAGACGTACGTATGTGTGTTTGTGGGCACAGAGGACTCTTAGGGGATGCGAATCTTGGATCTGCCATTTGATGGCTGCATAGCCCTGAGCAAGGGCCTCGCCCTCTCTGGGCCCAGTTTTCTCACCTGTAAAATGAGCCCAGGGCTGGCTCCAAACAGGAGGACGAGTGACTTTAACTATGGAAAGCCAAGTGCTTGGTATCTGTTAACACCTTTGGTCCTCACCCAGGGATGAGGACACCATGGCACAGAGAGGTAAAGCACTTGGCCCAGGGCAGCGATTTATCAATTAAAAAAATTTTCACACCTAACAACAGGAGAAACTGGGCAATCTCTCTACTCCCTATGACCAGCCCCAGTGGGATGTGCTGGGAGGGCAGGACCAGAACCAGCCACCCAGGAACAAAGCCCGGCTCTGCCCATTCTGCCCTTAAATTCCCTGTGCCTCCATTTCCCCATCTGTGCAATGGGGACAGTGACAGTTGTGAGGACAAATGAGACAATTCCAGGCAAGGCTCAAAAAACGGATGAGCCCTCGGTACTTCTTACTGTGTTTGAGGGGGTGTCATCTCCCGCCCCAGAGGCAGCCAGCATTCCCAGCTCCTTCTCCCAGGCTTTCTGGGGTCCCCCGTTGGGCTTCGGCACTTCCCGTGGGCAAGGACCGTGTCTGTCTTGCTCCTCACTGTTCCAACTCAGTAAATGCTGGTGGGATGAATAAACACATGGATGAAAGAATGAAGGAATGAATGAAGCAGTCCCACTGCCCATCACAGCTGGCCCAGCTCAGGAAGACAGCGGGAGGACGTCCGGCAAGATCAGGCCCCACACAGCGAAGGCGAGGCCCAGAATGCCCGGACCCCGCTCAGGTGGTGGGGTTTGCTGCTAAATCTGGCGGGAAGGGCAAAACTATTCTCAGAAATCCTTAAATTGCTCGAAATGCATAGAGGACTTGTCCTGCCACCGGATGTCTTCGACTGCCCCCGTTGGTTACCTGCTTCAACCACACCGGCCTCCTGGCCGTGTTTCGAACCCCCCGGGCTCGTTCCAGCCTCGGGGCCTTCGCACTTGCTGTTACCTCTGCCTGGAATGCTCTTCCTGACCTGCAAATAGTTGCGTGTCTCCCTCCCTTACTTCCTTCAGGTCTCGGCTCAAATGTCACTTTCCCAGGGAGGCCAGTCCTGACCTCAATCCATCCCGCTGCTGGAAGTAGCCCATCCCCCGCCTGGTGCAGCTCTGTCCACGGTTTTTTGCTGCCGCTGTCCTCACAGCTCTCACCCCTACCTGGCGTTGGGCTTCTGTTTCTTGCTAGGAGATCTTGCTTTACTCCGCGTCGTAACTCCAGCACCTAAAACACTTCCTGGCACATAGTAGGTGCTTAAAAAAATATCGGTCACATGAATAAATAAACACAATAGCATAGAGAGGGACGGAAGGCCCTAGAACAGACTGGAACACGTAACGGAACAGAAATCATACAGCGGAATGGCGCGATACACTATGATGACCCACACGACCCCGCAGAGCCAGGCTGGTACTCGAGGCCTCAACGGAACTGGATGAAACAGCCAAGAACTCCCTCCTAAAACTATAATCCAGACCCGGCAGGCACCACCAGGGGCAAGTGGCTGAGAGCTGCCTTTGGACTGGGGGTCTTCCCACGTCGCCTCCGAGCAGCTCTCCTGGTCTGAGGGTTTTTCCACCCACTCAGTCCCTGTTCCTGTCCAGCCGGACAGGTCAGGGGTGGTTTCTGGTCTGGACGCTGGGGTACTGGCTCCTGTCTGGGGTGATTCCTGCTGAGTCACTGGCCATGGCTCTAGATAGGCTCCCATAGGCCTGATCCTGTTAGTGGGGGTGGGGTGGGAAGGTCATGGCCAAAGGGATGAGACAGGAGTCTACATGGCAGCGGGGGTGGGGTGGGGGGGGTGCTGGGCTGGCCACAGGCTGCTTCTCCCACTCACTAGTGGTTTCTGCTTCACCTCTATGCCCAGCCCCCAGCATGGCTCTAGAAAGGCCTAGCCCCCTCCCCACCAGCCACCTCCCTGAACGAGGCCCTGGCTAGCCTGGTGGTTATAAAGGAGAAGGAGGAGAGAAGATTTAGGGTGCACCCCGCAAGGAGCTCTCCGTGAAGGAAAGTCGGCCAGTGATAAGCTATCCTCTGCCCAACACAGATTTCAGCCTGAACTTGGAAGCCCAGTTCACTTGTGGGGTGGGGTCCTGGTCCAAGACTTGGGCCTCATGTCAAAGCAGTGGCAGGGTGGGGGACCCTGCCTGTCAGCCTAGAGGGCTGGGAGGTCCTGATTCCAATCTCTAGCCCTCACCCTAATCTATTGTTGAGACAGGTCAATTCTGCCCCTAAATCTACCTGGAATCTGATTATGTCCCACCACGTCTGTTACACCTCTGCTCACGACCCCACAGGGGCTCCCACCTCACTCAGAGCAAAAGCCTAATCCTCACTGTGGCCTGCTCGATCTGCTCACCCCATTCCCTCGATGAACGCAACCCACCTCGCTTACTCTGCTCCAGCCACGCGGGCCTCCTTGCTGCTCCTCGATTAGGCCAGCCATACTCCTGCCTCAAGGCCTTTACACTTGCTATTCCATCTGCCTGAAACTCTTTTCACAGATACTCACATGTCCTCCTCCCCCACTTCCTTCAAATCTTTACCTGGCATCACTTCCTGAAAGACACCTTCTTTTAGCCCCCATCTGCTGGGGAGACCACCCCCTCTGGCATCCTGACTTCCCCAGCTGTGCTCGAGTCTTCCTTCCTGATCTTTATCACGACTCACTGTACCACATACTCGTTGGTGCTTGTCTGTTTCCTTTGGTAGAACGACAGCTCCATGAGGGCAGGAACAGTGTCTGCTTTGCTCATTGTCTTATCCCCCATCCCCAGAGCAAGACCTGGCCCACAGCAGGTACTCAGTATATTCTAGGTAGATGAATGAACGAGTGGATGAGCTAGAAAAATTGGGATGGGGAATAGGAAGGTGCTCGGAGAGAGCCTCTCCAAAGAGGTGACATTTAAGCCGAGGCCGGAGGTTGAAAGCCAGTCCCTTGAAATGTTCTGAGGCAGAAGAAACAGCAAGTGCAAGGGCCCCGAGGTGGGAATCTGATCCACAAACTCAAGAAACAGAAAGAAGGTCACGAAGCTGAGTGTAGCTGGTATGGATATGAGGGGCTGGTGGGAAGGGGTTAGGAAATTTGGGAGATTGAGTTTGCTGCCTGTAACCCAGGAGATGCAAGGATCCTACTCTGATATCCCAGGAGGCCCTTCCTATCTGACAGATGGTTTTCTGTCTGTCCTGCCAAACAGCGGCCACGACTGGGATCTCAGCTCTCCGCCCACTCCCCACCACACACCGCAGGCTCCCCTCCTCTTCCCCACCTCCACTCACGTCCCCCTTTCCCGCCTGGTGCTGGCAGCAACGGGAAACTGTGACTCAGGAGTCTGGCTGGCTAGGGGCCTCCCTCCCCCCACGTCCGGGCGGCCAGGCAGGAGCCAGCCTTGGCGGACACCAAGGGCCCTCCCACCTGACGTCCACCAGGGCCCAGGCCAAGGGTGTCCTCCCCTCGGCAGGGCAGAAACTCCACGTGGATTCTTATTGGGGGCAGCTGTGGGAGTAAGAGCAGCAGCCCCAACCGCGTACAGTGGTTATCCCCACGTTCCAGGGGAGAAAACTGAGGTTCAGAGAGGCTGTTACATTTGCTCAGGTCACACAGCAGAACTGGTACCCTGGGGATGCAGTGCTGGCAGTGGCAGTGCCCAGCTGGCAAGTAGAGTCAAAACTTTGCCAGTGTAGACAGACCACATGCTTCTCCAGGCACCTCCAAGGTAGGAAGGACCCTGGGCTGCTGCCCTGACCTTGGATCCCAACACCCCACTCTGGAGCTAACTAACCCCCGAGCCACACACACTCACCTAGAAACAACTTGACCAAGAGTCCAGGAAGGAAAATACCCGGTAAACGGGACACAGGGCACTTCCTGGGGTGCCTTTACCTCCTCCCCATTTCCTCCATCAGCAACCTCCCGCCCACCAGCCAGTGACCTCAGCCGGACACTGTCACTTCGTTTTGCAGAACACGAAAGGACATTTTTCCCACCCTTCCCCAAGGAAAACTCACGGTGGTTCAGAGCATGCGCTCCATCCAGATCCTGACCGTCTGGGTTCAAACCCCAGCTCAGCCACTTAGCTGTCCAACTCTGGGCAAGTGTCTTTACATCCCTGAGCCTCAGTTTCCCCATCTGTACAGCAGGGCTTATAATAGTATTGCCTTCCAGGGTTGGTTTGCATGTTGAATGAGTCAGTGCATACAGCAAGCACTCAGTAAATGTTCCCTTGGTTCTCCGACTTAGCAAGCCCGAGTTTGTGCTGAGTTCAGCCTGCATTCAAGTTCATCTGTGAAATTCCCCAGTCATCCCGTCCCTCCCGGTAGAATTACAAGTCCAAGTTAGATTATATTCTCTGGAGCCCACTTAACAAGCCATAGTTATTATTATTTCTGACCTAAAACGCTGTGTGGTTCTGGGGAATTAACGAACCCAGGCTACTTTCTCTTTTGATGAGGTGGTGTCCAAGCACTTCTGGAAAACTGTGTGCTGTTTTCCCATCCGAAACATTCAGCATCAGCATGGACGTGGGACTTCAAGGTGGACACCACCTTCCCCCCTGGGCCGCCCACCCTTTCCAGCCCTGGGCCCTGTTGCCCCACAAGCCTCTCTGGAGAGGAGATTCTGGGAGTCCTGACTTTCTTCTGCCCCCAGCCCCACCCACACCAAGAGCGTGCGATCTCATGCGATTCTCTCCTTAGCACCGTTTAATGGGGAATTAAAGGCCCAGAGAGGCGAACCAGCTTACCCAAAGTCACACAGCCAGAACGGAGCAAGGGAGATTAGAGTCCAAGCAAGTCTAACAGAGACACTGGCTTTTACCTCTTTCTTCAGCTTCCCCTGCAGATGGCAACTCGAGAGGCTAAGAGTGTACTAAAGACGGCCTCGTTCTCACTCTACCCCTCTTCTATTTCAGCTTGGGTTCGAGGTGGTTTGGAGTCCAACGGACCCAATTTCATGGCTTCTTACCAATGTGACCTTGGCTCATGAATGCCACTTGCCGAGTCTCAATTTCCTCATCTACAGAATGGAAGCCATGCAGAGCCTCCCTCATTAGCTCGTGAGAATTCCCCAAGATCACGCACACCTTAAAAAAGTGCTTAGCTGGTAGTTCCTCGATAAATTAAACGTGGAATTGCCATATGACCCAGCAACTCTACTCTGAGGTACACACTCAAAAGAATTGAAAACAGATGTTCGAACAAAAACTCGTACACAAATAGTAGCACTATTCATAATCGACAAAACGTGGGAACAAATGAACACAATGCGGTATATCCATACAATAGACTATGATTCGGCAGTAAAAAGCAATGAGGTCCTGATACGTGGGGGAACATATGAAAGACGCCAGACGCACAAGGCCGCATGCCGCATGATTCCATTAGTATGAAGCGTCCAGAGGAGGCAAACCCATAGAGACAAAAAGTAGGTTAGTGGTTTCCAGAGGCTGGAGGGAAGGGGGGATGGAGAGTGACTGTTTAATGAGAACAGTTTCCTTTTGGAGAGATGGAAATGTTCTGGAACTAGATAGCGGCGATGATTGCACAACTTCGGGAATGTACTAAACGCCACTGAATTGCACGCTTTAAAATGGCTAACATGGTAAAATCCATGTGTAATTCACCACAATAAAAAAAAAAAAGTGCTTAGCACAGTGTCTGGTGTACAGCAAGGACCCAGTGAAAATTAGCCATGATTATTATCATTATTTTAGGAGAATCTCAGTACTCAGGGCTTGGTTTCCAGAATTGGCTTGTGAGGCTTAAATGGAGTCAAAACTACAACCCGCAGAATGCGGGACCCATTTTCCCTGCCACCCATCAACGGCACCCATGCTCGGGTCCTTGTGGCCCTATTTTCCATGCCACATGGCAGCTAACTTTGGGTGATCCTGCCTGGTTGACATTGTAATAGTGGGGAAAGGAAACAATACATCCCCATACACCCGATAGAGAGAGATTATGACGCCGCGTACATCGCGTTATGAGAAAGAATGAAACAGGCTAATTTAACCAAGGTCAGCAGAGAAGACTCCGCAGAAGAGGTGAGTTAGGGAGCAGAAGTCTGAACGAAGCGAGAGAGGAGCCAAGAAGATCTCTAGCTGTGATGTGCACAGCCTCGCATCATCCGCCCTCTCCCA
>NW_011888898.1:3132313-3136766 GCF_000151845.1 Pteropus vampyrus
GGCCCCTTCTTTGTGTTGGCTGTAAGGAAAAGTGGGTCAGATGATGTGTGTTTAAAAAGCCCGACACACAGCAAGTGCTCATGTAACTATCCTTCACCTCCGAGCACTAACTGTGTGCTTGGCACCAGGCTTAGCCCTGTCTGGCCCGTGAGGGAGACAGGATCACACTAGGAAAGCAGAGTGAAGAAGGGACCAGGAAGTCGATGAACCCAGCTAATGCCCGTGGGCGTGGACCGCAGTGCCAGGAGCGGTCCCAGTGTTCTCCCAGCAGGACCATCGCCATCCCTGCTACAGACGGTGGGGAGAGAGGACCAGGATCTGACGCCCACAGGACTGACACCTGCTTCATATCTCCCACATTTAGGGAGAACGAACAATTACAGAGTACCTATTAACGGAGTCAGCTCCCTTCAATGGGCAATCAATCCACTTATTCATTCGACAGATGTTTATTGAGACCTACCATGGATGAGGCACCGGGCACGCAGCAGTGAATGAAGTGAATAAAGCTAAAACTCTGTACAGTACTGGTCAGAGCACAGGGTCCGGAGCCAGATGCCTGGGTTCGAGTCCCAGCTCTGCCACCCACCAGGGGTGTGTCCTTGGGCAAGTAACTTGATCACTCCGAGCCTCAGTTTTATCTTCCGAAAAATTAACAATAAGAGTACCCACTTCATGGAGTCGTGAGGATTCAATATACTCCTCCATACCTAGTGCTAAGCTCAGAGTCTGATATGCAGTAACAGCTCAACACATATTGAGTATTTTTCTTTTTAATCTCCATTTTCAATGAGTAAACTGGGTCTCAGAGAAGGTATGTCATGTGCTCAGTGTGAAAAGCTAGCTGAGTTGGAAGTTGAATCTAAATGGCCAAAGGACTGACAGAGCCCCATCTTCGAGGCCCCATATTCCAGCTCAGAGAGGTCCAGCTCCCAGCCCCCTTCTCCTTTCTCAGCACGACTTTTAACCTTGGTCTTCAATGCCCTACAAGGACATGTACGTGCAGTGTCCCAAGGACCACCTGCATTTAAATCTTCACTGGATGTTCATCTCCACCAGCCCCATTCCAGATGCGCAAATATGCCTGTGTCCATTCAGGGCCCTGGGGTCTGTGTTTTCATAAGGGTCCCTGGTGGTTGCTGCACTGGGGACTAATGCAGCCAACTAGGCCTGGAGCAGGGCTGAGATGGAGGTCATCAGGTGGAGAGGGAGCACAACCTGGATGTGAGGTGAGCTGGAAGCGGTTTTATTTCAGACAGGAGGAGGGGGTGGGAAGGATGAAGGAATTAAAGAAGGAAGGAAACAAGAGAAGAGGAAAGGGAGGGAAGGCACAAGGAAAGAGAGAAGGAGAAGGCGGGGGAGAGAGAGAGAAGAAAGAAAAAAGAAAGAGAGAAAGGAAGGAAAGGAAGGAAGAAGGGAAGGAAGGAAGGAAGGAAGGAAAGAAAGAAAGAAAGAAAGATAGATAGAAGAAGATAGAAGAAAGACAGAAGAAAGAAGAAGAAGAAGAGGAAGGAAAAAATTCTCATCTGTCTCAAGTTTGCCCAAACTGAGTTTGGGGCCAAACCACAGGGCTCTCATTTCTCCCCTGATTTTTCTGCCAGAGGCAGGAAACATTCTCCCTTGGGAGGCTCAGAAATAGCTGAGTTCAAAAACCATGCTGGGTGAGAGGGTTCCAGGCTGGGGGGAGGGATTTACACCAAAGGGCTCCGTGGAGTCTAGAGGTTCAGGGCACAGCCACTGGCGCCAGTCGGCCTGGGTTCAAATCCCCACTCTGCTGCTTCCTAGCTGTGTGACCATGGATTTGGCCTCAGTTGCTCACCCGCAAAGTAGGAACCATAATGGTACCAGGCACGACTGCACGTAGGTATTCAAATTTCATCATCACGACTCACTTTCTCTCTATTTTTGCTGGCTCCACTCTCATTCAAGCTCTCCTCCTCGTTAAAGCAAGATGAACCCCACACTCCAGGATTCCACCCAACCAGCAATCCCAATAGAAAGAAAATGCCTCATTCCTTCCCCGGGCCAGCCCAAATCCCAGGCCAGCCAAAATCCCAGGCCAGCCAAAATCCCAGGCCTGCCTCTGACTGGCTGAGAGGATGCAGTGCTCTGATTGGCTAGTCCTGGGTCACATGCTCCCCACTAGCGATGGAGTTGACTCCACCCAAAACCCTGGGACTGAGGATTAGAGTTGGGCAGTGGGTCCTGGATAGGAACCAACAGACATCTTCTGTGGGGGCCACAAGGGACAAAATTTCGAGAGAAGGTGGACTTGACACATAGCATATGCTACTTTATTTACTTGATCCTATTAAGCTTCCCGACAATCCCCTTTGGAAAATATCCTTTGGGGTAGGTATGGATGGGGTGAACCAACCCGGCCAAGGCCACCAGAGCCGGCCTCAGCGACTGAGCCCTTCCCTCCACCCCTGACCCTCTCCAATCTCAACTTGCAGGAGAAAAAAAAGTAACAGGGACGATTTATAGGATACTTGCCCGAAGAACAGTCGCGTCCACTTCCTCATCTCAAACCCTGTCTCCACTGTCCCTCCCCACACCTCCTGAGGCTCCCAGAGGTCTGGGCACTTGCCCCAGGTCACACAGCAGGGAGAGGGGAGCCAGGGTCTGGGCCTGGCACTGCCTGGTTCTACTTGGGGCTTAGAGGCAGGCTGGCTCTCACTCACGGGGCCAAGGCAAGGGTAGGGGTAGCTGGACCCTCTGAAAGGCAGTTGGGAGAGTGGGCTCTAGGGATAGGAGGCTTGGGTTTGATCTCCCTGAAATCCTGTTGGCCCCAGGAAGGCCTGAGTGCCTTGGCTTTCTGGGTCTCACTTGCAAAATGGCCCTAAGCCCAGGAGCTGTCCCCTGGGGCTGTTGAGAAGTTCCTGTGAGCTAATGCTCCCAACTAACACTTACTAAAAGGCTATGCCACATGACTCTGGGACCCCGAGCCTGGCCAGCAGTGTGGGGCTGGCTATGTGGTGAGCACTTAACCCAGATTATCTTCTTCTTCATGACCGCCTGGAGGGAGGGGGTGCTATTATTATTATCTCCATTTTACAGAAGAGAAACTGAAGTACAGAGAAAAGTGACTTGCCCAGAGTCACATAGCCAGGAAGAGACAGAGCAGGAGATTCGAACCCAGGCCAGTCTGCTCCAGAGCCCACCTCTTAACCACCACCCAGTGCCCTGCACACGGCCGAGGCTAGCTAGCTGCCATCACTGCCGCTGCCACTGTGAGTATCTGCCCGACTTTCTGTAGTTAGCGTTCTACCTTGAGTTGGGAAATAGGGAGGCCCAAATTTCCCAGTATCCTGTCCCAAACAGCCACCCCATTGTGATCCTGCTGGGGAAATTGAGGCACAGAGTGGGTGTGTGTGGTGCCCAAGGTTGCACAGCCCTGGGATCAGCTATGCTTCACCATGCAGCCAGTGTCTCCTGGACCACCCCCAACACACACACACACACACACACACACACACACACACTCTCTCTCTCACACACTCCCCTGTGGGGCAGGGGTTGCCTCCCGCCTTCCCCGGCTCCACGCTGGCTGAGGGACATTTGTTACTGTGTCAGTTCCAGCTCCCACCCTGATGGGGGGCCAGCAGGCAGGGGGCTTCCTGGCTGCTCTGAGGGAGGAATGCGCCCCCACCCCCAGCTCCATATGGCCTCCATCCCAGCCCCATCTGCTTCCCATTGCCTGACGCGGGGCCGCCGAAGCCCGCCTGCAGGGGTGTGAAGTTTATGTGGCTGGGCCTGGAGCTGGCGGTGACAGGGCCACACACGCTCACACAGACACACACTGGACACCCCCACCAACCCTGATGTGTGTGCACACTCATGCACACACACAATATTCACTCTCCCATTTGTCCCCAAATATACCCACATTCTCATACTCACATCAGAGCCTCCCCACCCAGACACAGACACACACCAGAGACCTCCAACTCCCACACAAACATACACAGGAGCCCCCCCACCAAACACACACACACACCCCAATCCACTCCTAGACTGGAGCCCCCCATATACCCATTCACAAATAGACTCACAGACACAGTCACACTGGACTGGGCCACCCACTGACACAGACAACCATACCTTCCCAATATGTGACCCCACAAATACACACACACCCCTGCCCCAACACCCAGACACATACACACTCACCCAGATTATACAAACACAAAACAGTGATCTATACATGGGCTCAGGTCCCAGAGAGGCCACCAGGCACAGAGTGGTCACTCTCCTCTCTCACCCACCCCTGCATCTCCTGCAACCCCCAAACCTGGGAGCTGCTTTCTAGGGCCAGACCCCTATGACCAGCATCTGACACTTGCTGTCCTGCCTCATCCTATTCCTTCCTAGTGGCCAAGAGTAGGAAGCCCGCTGAGGAATGAATGAATGAATGAACGAATGAATGAATGAACAGAGCTAGGCAGTAAGA
>NW_011888898.1:3137756-3138875 GCF_000151845.1 Pteropus vampyrus
TGAATGAACAGAGCTAGGCAGTAAGAGACAAAGAAAGCCTCCCCTTTCTTTCTGGTGACTCCATTTCTGGCTTGTAGAGACAGGCAGCTACTGCCTGAGGCCATCCAGAGCCTGCCGAATTAGGGCCCAGATCTGGGGGGCTGCATTCAGATCTCTCTCTAGAACACCTGAGGGTGTCTACACCTGACTCACCTGGGCTCCTGGGCCATCTCTAGGGAGACCTTTTCCCTCACCACCACCCCGAGGGCCCCTTGGTGGAATTCAGGGACCCATGAACTTGGACTGGGAAAGAAAGGTGCATCTTGACCTCACTAACCTCCCCCTGAAATTCAGCATTCCCTCCCCTCACGGGCGGATGTGGGAAACGACCCAGAGCCGCAGTAGCTGGACTATGGCTTTGTCACTCAGAAATCAGGTATTTCCATGTCCCTCTACAGTGTCGCAGAAGTGCATTTACCCCTTTCTCAACTTCAAAATTACCCCGGGTATTAGGCCCACTGCCAGATCTTGTCATTAAATGCATTAACAAAGAGGCACAGCTGTTACCATATCAAACATCTGGCTATTAAATATTTTAATAAATCTAGTTCAATATAATTGGTTTACTTTTAATCTTATACACTTTAACTTATAGATTTAAATCTAAATTTTATAAACATAAAGGGGTCCATGGCACAAAAGCAGATGAGCCCCTGAACTAGCCCAGGTACTACATTATTTCACACTTTTACCATTTTTATACCTTTTTGTGGTAAGGACCACAGTGAGGATGGGTAGCTTGGCCAGGATCACATACAGCTCTAAATGGCTGAGCTGGGATTTGAACCCAGGCCGGCTGGCTCACCCGTGAGTTTTATACTATCCTATCTGGAAACCCAAGGCCCAGGCCCCACCCCTAGGAAGAGGATCTCAGGGTCTAGGAGACCCAACCATATATACCACCCAGTCTGGGGACCCTGGGAACCTCCCGGCGAGCCCAAGGCAGATCCAGCCTGCAGCCCCAGCCAGAAGGGAGTGGAGGTGCACTTACAACGTGAGAGTCCTCACCCGGTCTGTGACAGGCAGGGCAGGCTCCCAGCTTCCAGGCCTGCCTGCCCTGCTGGGGCTGCTGCTGCAGCC
>NW_011888898.1:3138925-3162862 GCF_000151845.1 Pteropus vampyrus
GGTCTGTGACAGGCAGGGCAGGCTCCCAGCTTCCAGGCCTGCCTGCCCTGCTGGGGCTGCTGCTGCAGCCAGATAAAAATGAGCTTCCCTCTGCAGGGCCCTGGAACCCGTTCCTCTGCTCACCTGACCCTTATCTGCGTGTCTTTAGCTTAAGAAACCTGTTCCCTACAAGCCAGAAATGGAGTCACCAGAAAGAAAGGGGAGGCTTTGTCTCCTCCTGCCTGGCTCTGTTCATTCATTCATTCATTCATTCATTCATTCCTCAGTCACTTATTGAGTACCTATTGTGTGCCAGGCAGAGACCGGAGGCTACAGCATTCTCATCCAGCTCACAGGCAGCTGGAGGACACTGAGGAGAAACAAGTGAATAACAAGACATATAATAAAATAGGAAAAATAAATCAGGGACGGAGGGCAAAGAGAAGGGCCTGGGGGTGGGGGTGTGTTTAGACAGTGGTTCGGGAAGGCCTCTCTAAGGAGGGAACCTTTAGGAGAGGCTGGAGGAAGTGAAGAAAAAGCTGGGGGGACACCCCGAGAAGGAACAGTGTTACACATGTAGGGAAAAGGAAGTCTGAGGTCTGGTTGCCCTGAGCTCTGCTTTCTGCCTTTCTGGAGTCTGACTCCGAAATTGGGCCTTCGGGACCTTGCCCCCTCTCCACTTCCCCATTCCAGGGTCATCTGCTTTCCCTTCCTCCATTCTTCCTCCCATTCCTCCCTCCCTCTTGCTCCTTCCAGCCCAAAGGCTCAGGATGTTCATTGCATAAGCACGTGTGCGACTATTTCTTTCCATGAATCCCTCAGTTGCCCTGACTGGAATGGAAGCTTGGGAGTCCACAGGCTGGTGGTTCTGCTCCCTGCCCTTCCCCCAGCATTTGGCACAGTGCTTGGCAGATGAGAAAACTGAGGTTCAGGGAGACACCAAGGCCGACTCCAGCCTCACCATGGCAGTCTTGGGGCTGGGCACTCAGCTCTGCCCCACTCCAGGTCCTGGGCCCATAACCTTGACCCGAGGGCCTCCTCTTCTGGATGCCCTGATTTCAAGCTTAACTCAGGACTCATCCCAAGTGGTGGGGAACAGCCCCAAAATCTGAACGTGCCGCCTTTCCTGAATATCTCAGCCTCAACTTGTGGCTGATGAAATCATGTGAATCGTATCCCTCAACGCCTAGCTTTGTCCAGGGCTTCCCATGCGCTGGCCACCAGTGCACGTATCAGCTCATTTAATCCCGCACCCAGCAGAGGAGGCTTGGACCCATTTTACAGGGGAGGAAGTGGAGGCACCGAGAAGCAAGGCGCCTGGAAGGGAGTAACCAGGGGCAGTAATGAGCCGGGCTGAGCTGCACGGTGCTTCCTGCTCCCTCCACCTGCCAGGCGGTCGGTGGCAGGGGGTGGGGGCGTCGGGGAATGCGCGGGGGTGGCAGCCCGAGAGCCCGGCTCACGTTTCCGCCCGGCCCCGCAGCCCCCTCCGCCCCTGGCCGCCGCCGCTGCTGGCGGCCCCCTCATTAAGGCGCCTTGCCTTCCACCTCCGAATTTTCCACGCAGGGTTAGCCTGGCGACGCGCTGTCTGCGGGCCCCATAAAGGCCGCCGTGTGCTGCATTCGTCTCGCTGGAGGCCGGCGGGGGAGGGGCCGGCGGCCTGGAGGGGCGCCCGGCCTGCGAGGGTGGGGGCTGCAGCCGCGGGGCCCTGGCCTGCTCCTTGCAAGCAGGGCCCCCTTCCCGAGATGCAGCCTGGAGAATTTGCACATTGATAAACATACATTTAAAAACAAAACAAAACAAAAACACCAGCCGGCATTTATTGAGCTCTTCTAAAAGTGCCAAGAGAACTTCAGAATGGCGTGTCTCATGAGACGCCCCCCTAGCAAACTCAGTGTGAGAAAAGCGTCTCTGAAGCCCGTTTTGTAGGAGAGAAATCATGTTCCGCGGAGTTGAAATAAATTGTCCAAGGTCACACAGGAGGGGGTGGGGTCACTATAATGAGACTGAGCACAGCTCAGGCTTCTCTGAGGAGCACCTACTATGTGCCAGACACTGTTCTAGAGATCAGGATATGGCAGTGAACAAAAGACAAAACTCCCTACCCTCCATGCCTGGGGGAGACAGACATGGGCCAATAAACACCTAAAATAAAGTGTCAGAAGCTGGTGAGTGCTCCCGGGGGTGGGTGGGATAAAGCAGGGGAGGAGGCGGGTCATGAAGGTGGTAGGGAGGGGCTCTGTGGGAGGGTTGGGGAGGGCATGACATGGTTCACTGGATGGTCAGGAAAGGTCTCTGAAGGTTGGGGTCACGTGGACATCTAGAGAAAGGGTGTTCCAGGCAGAAGAAACAGTGTGTGCAAAGGCCCTGGGGCAAGAGCTTACTTAGCTAGCATTTCTTCATCGTTTACTTCATCTTCATGCATTATCTTTTTCCATTCTTTTCAACCACTCTGCCAGTCCAGGAATCTGTATAATTCTCCTTTCTCAGCTGAGGAGTTTGAGAATCAGAGACATTAAGCTGCCTACCCAAGGCCTCTCAGCAGGTCAGTAACCAAGCTGGGGTTTAAACCAGGCCTCTTGCACTCATAATGATGTGATACATTGATGTGACATGGGCAAGGCTAGGGCTGATTCCCCATCTTTTAACACAGGGACTGGCCAGGGACTGAAGAGGGATGAAAAGGAGGAAGAATTTCAGATCAATGTCCATCTCGCACCCGTTGGTGGTGGGCTTCGTCCTGGTGACTCATCTCTATGTGAAGATGCAGGCAATCAAAATAATGCCTAACTTTTTTTTTTTTCAAAATTGACTCTGTGCCAAGCACTTTGCATACATTCGTGTATTCAACCCTCATATCAACCACTTTATGGATGGGGAAACTGGGACACAGACGGAAGCCCCTCGCCCAAGGTCAGTGGCAGAGCTGAGATTTGGACTCTAACGCTTGCACTCTAAACCCATACAGTGATGAAAATGATAGTCAAAAAGCCTCCAGCCAGCGTTTCCAGCATATCACATGTAAAAACTCTCCTCAGCCTAGGAAGTGCTACTTAGTTTTCTCCATTAGACTCATGAGGACACTGAGGCTGTGGGAGGGGCAGCATAGGACGGTGGCAGAATTCTCCTTGCTTAGACAATGTCTCTCCACACTCCCAGCTGAACCTTCGCAGCTGGGACAGGCAGGATGTGTGACCAGAAATCGAAGATCAGAAGAATCACAAAGCCCCCTTAAGTATCTGTGAGAGTATTGGTTAGCCCAGTAGAATGTGGGCAAAGGAAATAATCAGAAAAGAACCCCCGACAGACTAGGAGAAACTATCCGCAAAAGACAGCTGACAAAGAACTCGTATCCAGACTGTATAAAGAACTCTCCAAAGTCAATAATAAGAAATCAATTAAAAATGAACAGAAGATTTGGAATATTGTATAACTTCACTAATTAAGACATATGATTGTAAACAGTGCCTGGAAAGTTGTTCAAAATCATTAATCGTCAGGGAAATGCGAATGAAAACTACGAGATACCACGGAACACACGCTAAAATGGCTAAAATCTGAAAGACTTTACCAAGTGCAGAAGAGAATGGGGAGGAACTGGAACTCTCATGCATTGCGGGTCAGAAGGCAAAATGGTGCGGCCACTTTGGAAAACAGTTTGGCAGTCTCTTAAAAAGTTAAACATGTATTTATCATACAGTCCAGCAATTGCACTCCTGTATATTTACCCAAGAGACATGAAAACATATGCCCACACAAACACGTGCCCATGGATGCTTAAAGCAGTTTTATTTGTAATTGCCCCAAACTGGAAACAATCCAAAAGTGAAGAGTATATCTATACACAGTACATCCACACAATGGAATGCCACTTGGCTGTAAAAAAAGAATGAACACACAGCAACATGGATGAACTTCAAAATAATTATGCTTGGGGTAAGGAGCCAGACCCAAAAAGAGAACAGACCATATGATTCCATTGATATAATTTCTAGAAAATGCGAACTGGTCAATAGTAAGAGAAAGCAGATCACCAGTTCCTTGGGGGTGAGGGGAAGGGAATAAGAAAGAATTCAAAGAAGAGGCATAAGAAACTTTTGATGGATATTTTCTCTATCATAATTGTGCTAGTTTCACAGGTGTATACATGCGTCAAAACTTATCAAATTTTGACCTTTCCATATAGCAGTTTAAGTCAATTACATCTTGAAAAAGCTGTTACACACACATACACATGCACACGCATACATACCAGATACCACTATTCACCTCTCAGGATGGCTAAAATAAAAACTAAAACCTGAGGCTACCAAGTGCTGACCAAGATGTAGAGCAGCTGGAACTCTCTCAGACACTTCTGGTGGGGATGCAACATGCACAAAGCTGTGGAAAACAATTAGGCAGTTTTTTAAATCAAGTTAAACACATACTTACTATACAACCCAACAACCCCATCTTAGATATTTACCCAAAAGACATGAAAACTTACGTCCACACAAAACTCTCCATGGGAATGCTTATAGTGGCTTTATTCATAATTGAAAAAAAACTGGCAACAACTCAAGTGTCCACCAGCTGCTGAGTGAATAAACAACCGTGGGGTACGCATCCAGCAGAATATCACAGCGCTGAAAAGGAACACAGTGTCGATACGCTCAGCAACGTGGATGAATCTCACAGACAGTATGCTGAGCAAAAGAAACTGGCTCCTGAGGGACTGGAATGTTCTGTTTCCTGTTTCTTAATCTGGGTGCTGGTCCCACGGGCAGGTTCGCTTTGAAAAAAAGGTACTGAGTTGAACAGTTCTGATGCGTGCATCTCTGTACGGTTGTTAGACTTCCATTAAAAATGAGAAGGGAAAAAAATTCAGGCAGTTCAGAAAGTAAAATGCGAGGTCAGTCTTCCTCCTGCTCTGAGCCCAGCCCCCCAGGCCTCCTGCACGGAGACCACCAGACACGGATGCCAATACACATCTGTATTTACTCTTGAAACATTCTAGAAGGGCCTGCCTCTACCTAGAGAAATTCTTCCCCCTCTCTTGGGTCCCTGGTTTTTTACTTTTTTTTATTTTTCTAAAAAGTCTTTTTGAGGGCTAAAGGTTAGATAAGGACCATGCAGTCAGACAAGTCTGAGTTCAAATCTATACTTGGTCCTTATCACCCGGGGTGAGAGGGGAGACCGTGGGCTAGTGCCTCCTCCGTCAGGGACTCCAGTCTCCTCGTCTGTAAAATGGGCATGTGATAGCAACAGCCGACGCATCTCCCAAGGGCTGTTGTGACAACCTTCATTCCTGGGCTCTAGAACTGGTTATTTCACCTCAGCCAACAACTCGATGAGCTGCGCCCTTCCACGGGCCAGGGTGAGGAGGGAGAGAGTGAGCAAGAAGACTCAGCCCTTCCTCCCTCCAAGCTCCTCTATGGCTCCCTAGTACCATATTCCACCAAGGTCATCCAGAGCCTTCTTTGATTAATTCAATAAATATATATGAGTGCCTGCTATGTGTCAGGCCCTGTACCAGGTGCTGTTCCTGCCCTCCCAGAGCTCAGATAGTCTGGTGGAGGAGGCTCTGGTCTGGGAAGGCGGGTGGGGCCAGGGAGGGAGTGAAGGGGCGGGGGTAGTAGAGTCCCAGGGTCTGTCCATCTGGTTGCTAATGTGAGGGGTTGGCGGTTAGACCCCAGGCCCTGGCTGAATATACAGGTGGGTAGGGGGAGGCACAGGGCGGTGCTGGTAGAGAGGAATGGAGGAAGGTCGAGAGAGAGCAGAATTGTAAAGAAATGTGTTTCATCGTTTTCCTGTCTCCTCTCCATGAGGGCCAGTTTTGTGAATTGGCACCGCCATCCACCACCCCCTTTCCAGGGTTCAAGCCCAGGTCCAGGAGCGCTGGAATCCTTCCTCTGCCTCCCCCTCCCCCATTCAGTCATGCTCCCCGCTCCCCGCTCCCAGCCGGTGCAGAGAGCCATCTCCCACCCACCTTCCTCCCACCGAAGCTCCAGCGGAAGCCACTGCCTGCAGGTGCCTCCTCCCTAGTCTCCCACTTCCTTTCTGTTCCCTTGGTCTGTTTCCCACACACAGCCTGAGGGAAGTCACTCCTCCGCACAAAATCCCCTGGTGGCTTCCCATGGCTTAGAATAAAATCCAAACACCTTTCCCACCTCATCTCCCACCTCCATCCCACCTCTGTCCCACGAGCCACACTCACCTCCTTGCCCTCGCTGAACACGCCAAGCACATGCCCACCTCAGGGCCTTTGCTCTTGCTGTTCCCTTTGCCTGCAGCTTCCTCCTCCCACTCCGGTTCTCTTCGCCTGGCTAACTCCTGCTCTTCACCATTTCCGAGAAGGGCTCCCCAAAGACCCCCGTGCCGCAGACTAGGCTCGTGCCCTCCTGCTGCAGTCTTTCCAGGTGACACTGCTCCCCTCGCTGGACTGTCGGCATCTTGAAAACAAGGACTTGTCTGTCTGCTGCCCCATCAGCAGTGCCTGGAACAGGGCCGAGCGCTCAGTCAGGACTCAGTGCGCATGTGCTGGATGCAGACATGACTGACCTACAGTCGCAGGGCCTCACAGCTGGAGCCGCAGAACTTCCGCAGACCTGCCCTCTTCCCAGAGAGACCCGGATGAGAGAGTCAGCGCTGAAGCCCATTGGGGCACCCCAGCCTCTCCTTCCCAAGGCAGTGGGCCCCACCCTGGCCTGGGGCAGGGAAAACCTAGTTCAAATCCTGGTGCTTCAGCAGAGATCCCAAGAGAAAGAAAAACGTATCAAAATTATACCTTATATATGGCCGTTTATTGCATGTCAATTACATTTTGAAAAATTGTTACACACACACTTACCTACTAAACTGGCTGAAATAAAAAATAAAAACAGTTGATAACAAAGTGCAGGCAAAGATGTAGTTAGTGCAAGTTGAATCCTGTCATTCATTGCTGTGGGCCACACACGACCTGAAGGGACTGGTCACAGCAGCACTCTTTATTAGAGCCGGAAAGCGGAAACAACCCACGTGGCCATCAGCTGACGAGTGGGTAAACAAAATTGCGGCATATTCATACAGTGGGATATTACGGGGCCCTAAGAATCTTGGAGTAGGACACATGCCACAACACGGATGAACCTCAAGAACATACGCTACGCGAAAGAAGCCAGACACAGAATGACACACGGTGGTTTGTGCGACCCATGTCTATGATTCCGTATTCGTAGGAGATGTCCGGAATAGGACAATCCACAGAGACAGAAAGCAGATTTCTGGTTGCCAGGTTTGGGGGAGGAGGAAACTGGGAGTGGCTGCTAAGGGACACAGCGTTTCTTTTTCTGGTGATGAAATGTCCTGGAGATAGATAGTGGGACTGTTGCACAACCCGGTGCATATACTAAAAACCACTGAACTGTATATACCCTTTAAAGGGACGAATTGTAGGGTACGTGAATTATATCTCAATAAAGCCATGAAAAAAAGCTTGGTGCCACCAATTTCCTCACAGCTGTGTGTCCTTGGGAAAAGCCCCTGTGCTTTCTGAGCTTAGTCTCTGCTTCACTCACTGGATGGGACTCCTTACAGCCAGTAAACAGCCCTGAGTGGCAAATGTCCACACTCTTGGTGAATAACGGACCCACCGGGGCTGGAGGATAGGCTGCTCATAGACACAGAGGCTGAGGACAAATTCAGCCCACGGTGGGCACCGAAGGACACCAAGGCATCACCCGAAAGCCTTCAAGGAAGTGACAGGGAGACCATGTTCACTAAGTGTGACTTCCTTCACCCTGGGACATTGCAAAGTCTTGAACATTGTTCTTCAGTGTGTGCGCGTGTGTGTGTTTCTGTTTAGAAAGAAAAAACATGCTCATCATAGAAAATTCAGACATCTATGAAGAAGAGAATTTGAACCCCAGCGACTCCACCATCCAGACAGAACCACCCTTTACCTCCCAGGCACACATTTCCCTGTCTGTGAGGACATAAGTGGATAAAAATGAAGGTAACATATTATGCAAATGAGACTATATGATTTTTTTTCGGGCAGCTCTGTGAGCTGCTTTCGTCACCTGTCAGTACATGTCAGCACCTTTAGAAGTAAACACATGACATCTAGTTTATCCGTGAAAATATTGATTGATTGTAAACCAAGAGATGCTCACTGTGAGGCAGCAGCAATAACATAGAAGCAGAAAAGGTGAAAACGGTGGAAAAATGGAATGCCCCCCTCTTCAGCAGCGCCTCCGCCTCCCGCCACAAACAGTGGGCACACACACAGCTCACAGAGCCCTCTTTTTTTAAATTTTCTTCCCCTCTCTTCTTTCCTTCCTGCCAGCAGGTATTCGTTGAGTACTAACCACTCATTCGTTCACTCATTCGATCCTTCAGGAAATATTTGGAGTACTTGTCATGCGCCAGACATTTTTCTTCCTCTGTTCCTGTGCTACATACACGATAGACATTTTAAAGGCGGTGTGGATATTTATAGAAGCGACGAAGTTTTCAAAATACGCAAGGACTCCCGTGAACACATCCAGTCCCCTCGTGCTGGGCATTTAGGTTGTTTATGGCGTTCTGCTCTTCTGAGAAGCACTGGGAGGGATGTGTTTATGTGCTTTTTATTTTATTATTGGGTCAAAGGTTGAACACGTTTTACTGATGTGCAAAGTGAGACCTAGAGAGGGCAGGGACTCACCCAGGGTTCCCAGTGAGGCATTGGTGGCACTCGAACCCACAAAGAAAGGGTCGAGAGTTTCTTAGGAAAGCCTTCCGACCAGCTCCAGGTCATTTCCCTGGGGTGAAATGCGTTTTCTTGGCTGAATCCGCCCCAAACACCCCCTGGAGCAAAACGTGGGGTTTCTCTCTCCTTGCTTCTGCCTTTTCCGCCTCCAACGAAGCACGTTTATTTTAGGCCATAGCACCAGCTAAACAGATGGTTTTGGGAGCTCAGGTTGCTCTCACCCGAGGCCCTTCCAGCTTGTACCCACAAAGCGGGGTGGTGGACACAAGACTTCATGGAGAATCTTCCAGTTCCCTCGGGGCCACTCAAGGTTCCAGGGGACACAGGATACCAGACCTGAGAGTCAGCAGGCCAGCTCTGGCCCCGAGACTTCACTAAGGATGAGGAGACCCAAAGAGCCAGAAACATTAGGATTATCCTGTGCGACCTTGGGAAAGTTCTCTACCTTTTTGGAGCCTTGATTCCTCTATCCGTAAAAGGGACATAATAATAGCCAGTATTTACTGGAGGCTTCACTTTGTGCCAGGCCCGGGGCCAAGCAATTTCTAAGTATTCATTCATTTAATCTGCACAACAACCCCGAGAAGGAGGGGCTGTTCTTCAGATGAGGAAATGGACACAGAGAGGTTGAGCCACCTTGCTCTAGGTCACACAGCAGGTAGGCAATGGAGGAGAGATGTGAGCCCAAGCGTCTGGCTCCAGCAACAAACACTTAACCACCATAGGCCCACCTCTTATACTCAGACTGCCTAGGGTTGTCTTCAGATTAAATCAGACAATCTAGGCAAAAACCGGTAGTGAACCCTCCTAAAATGTTAACTGTTATTATTATTGTTATTGTTATTTGCCTGACCTGATGGCTTTTTGCCTCATTGGTTTTTATTTCCCTCAGTTGCTGAAAAATCCAGGCACAATTTCGTCCCAAATATCTATGATGCCACCCTTTCTTCTGCCTCACCTGCCACCGCAGACGAGGGCAGGGGCCTCCCTGCTGCTAGCCTTGCTCCACGCAGCTGCCCAAGTGACCCTCTCGAAGAATAAACCCATTCGCGTCCCTCCTCTTGCGCGAACCTTCTCTTGGCTCCCCAGTGCGCTCAGGATAAATCTAGAATTTCCCCTCAGACCTGCCCCAATCCCAGCTGACTTCGCCCACCTTGGCTGGCTCTAGTACAGTTCCCCCCACCTACCACCCACCGCACCTACTCACGCACCTACTCTGAGATCGGGGGTGGAGAGAGCTTTGGCCTTTGGTTCTCTATCTTCCAGGAGCCATCGGGGCAAAATCTGACTCCCCAGGTCTCCTCCGAAGGCCCCCCTCCAGCTTCCCCACTCTCCCTCAGCGTTTGGGACCCATTCCAGGCCCTAAGATATGTTCAAGTCCCAACTCCCAGAAACGCATGTGATCTTATTTTGAAACAGGGTCTTTGTAGATGTCATCAAGTTAAGATGAGGTCATACTGGGTCAGTGGGCCCTCGGCCAATCACGGGTGTCCTTATGAGAAGAAGAGAGAACACGGAGAAATAAGGACAGGAAGAAGGCCACGTGAAGATGGAGACAGAAATCAAAGTGATGCAGCTACAAACCAAGGAGGGCCAGGATCGCCAGGGGCCCCCAGAAGCTGGAAGAAGCCAGAAGGACTCTCCCCTAGAGCTTTAGGAGGGAGCCCTGCCTTGCTGACACTGCATTTCAGACTTCTAGTCTCCAGAACTATGAGAGAATAAACTTCTGTTGTTTTAAGCCACTCAGCTGGTGGTAATTTTTCATGGCAACCCCAGAAAACTAATCTATCACCCAACTGTGGGTGCCCAGAGTGGGTCCGAGGCCCGGGGTGTAGAGGGGAGTCTTGTCACATGGGTGGTCCTGCCCTCATGGAGTTCCTGGTCTGCAGGGAATATCCCCACCCCACCCAGGTACCACCCGGGTCCATCCCCCACTCCCATATCTGCACACGTGTTTGGCTGCCTACCTGGCTGGAAGTTTCTAGAAGGCTGGTTAAAGGACAAAAAGGGGCCCCTCTATGTGTGAGATTCTGGGCAAGCGAGTGCAGTAAGTAAAGACACAGACTCTGTTCTCCTTGAAAAGTTTTAATTACATCCACCCCAAAGGTAGAAAGAACAAAATGACACCAGTAATAAAAAAAAATAAAAAAAATAAAAAACCTCGGGGTTCAAATCCCTGCTTCGCCACTACTCGCTGTGTGACCCTCTCTTTGTCTCGGTTTCCTCTTTCTGGAGTCGGCTGTGAAGGTTTAATGAGTTAATCTCTGTGTGGCACTCAGCACAATGCCTAAAAGTGCTGAGCACTTCACAGAAAGTGCTCCATAAAAGTGATCACGCTGTGTTTCCTAGGGGCGCACATATACCCGCTCATCACTCATTCCGCCAGGTTTGACTGAGCGCCTCGCCTCCTGCGTTGGAGACGTGAGGCACCGGGGACTGGGCAGTGAAGAAAGCGGACGCAATTTCCACCCATGTGAAACTGACGTTCTGGTGGGGGAGACAGTCACCGGAGAAGCTGCGAACGGCGAAATATATGGTTTGTCCGACGGTGACAAGCGCTATGAAGAAAAACAACAGGGGAGGTCACTGGAATGCAAAGGCGAGAGCGCCGGTGGGGAAGCCAGCTACGTGGCTCTCTCAGGCGGAGTCCTCCTGGCAGAAGGACTGTAAGGGCAAAAGCCCGGAGGTGGCAGAAGGCCCCCTGTGGCTGGAGTGGGTGATGGGGTGGGAAGGGAAAAAAGGAGAGGTAATAGGGCCGGATCTGTAGCTCCCTTTGGGCCGAGGCGAGCATTTTGGCTTTTTCTGTGAGTGAGATTGGAGCTCTGCATGCATGTAAATATATATACTTATTTTCTGTAAACTAAGCTTTTCGTTGCAACTCACTGGGGACAGTAAAGACATAGATTAGAGATAGGACATGCTGATCTCATCATTGGAATCTCACATCTAATCTTTTCATTTTTTTAAATGAAAGAATCCATTCCCATAATATGTGTGAAATTGACAATGCGAAAGCAAAGAACAGCAGGACGTGTGGGAGGACCCAGATCCCTGCCCACTTGAGTACCCCCATCCCAGCTCAAGGGACACCCAGGAGTAGCTGCCAGGTCACTAATGGGGCCCAGATGTGCCCAGAGGTGGCCCTGGCCCCAGACCTGCCTGTCTGGGCATCTTGAATGGCAATTGGCTTTAAAGTCAGTCTATTTTCTGGACTCATTTTAAAGAAAAGCCCCGGGGGTTGGGGGGGGGCATCTAATGGCCCCACCAGACTCTGCCTCTCCCCATCCCACAGCTCTGAGCTGCTGCCCGGACAGAGGACGGAAAGTTCTTCCCTACAGTAGAAAGCCAAGCAGTAAAAATAGAAGGAATGATGGCGCTAGAAAAATCACCATTTGGCAACCACCATAGTAGTAATTGATTTAGGCAAAAATCACCAGTGAGGGCTTAAACTCGTGGGTGGAAGTTTGAGGAGAAACAGGATATTCACATGGCCTCGGAATGTCTCCCCGCAAGATGCAGATTAAGTACCGAAGGGGAAAAAGAGGAACTTTATCCAGGCAAAAGCTGGCAGACACCACCTTAACCAAGTGGTCAAAGGTTGACGCCACTAGTAATGCTTCAAACTGACCTCGTGTGCCTCCCGATAGCTTGCTCTACGAAAGACACGACGCTATTTCTGGGGTTCTGCCCAAACTGCACAACCCGAAATTAATCACGAGGAAGCATCAAGAAAGTTCGATTTGGGGAACATTCTACAAAAGAGCTGGCCTGCAACTCTTCAAATATGTCAGAGTCACAAAAGACCAAAAAAGGAGCCATCCCAGAATAAAAGAGTAAAGAGACAGATCGAGGAAATGCGACCTGTGATCCAGGGTCTGTCCCTGCCCCCACATCCCAAAGGGCTGTGGAGGACCTCACTGGGGCAGTTGGAGAAACTGGATTACGATTGTGGATTAGACAATAGCATTGCACCAAAGCTAAATTCCCTGATTTTGATCATTGAATTATGGTTATATGAGAGAATGTCTTTGTCCTTAAAAAAAATACATGCTCGTATATTTAGAGGTTAAGGGGCATCATGTCTGCAACTTACTCCCAAATGGCTCTGAAAAAAATAACATGAGGCTCTGTCTGTGCGTCTAGAGAGAAAAATGCAAACGCGATAAAACGTTAACATTTTGAAGATTCTGAATGAAAGATTCCAGTTTATTGTACTTCTCTTGCAACTTTTCTGCCCGGTCAAAATTATTTCAAAATAAAAAACTTTAAAAAAAAAAAAAATCTAAGAAACTGCCTCCCTTATCCTTTCCTCTTGTCTCCATCTACCCCATTCCACCTCCTGTGACCCCCTACCAAGAGGATGCTTTTATTAGATTATTGTAAATCCTTCTAGAGTTTCCATAGGCAAATACAAACAAGAACGAGAATGAATAACACGCTCATTTGGGCCCTTCTTCTTCCCACAAAAAGGAGCGTGTGATTTTTTCCCCTTAGCAATGTGGCTGTTCCATGTCAAGTGGGGCTGCTCCGTCCTCACTCTTTTTAACCCCACCCCCACCCCCACCCTGACCTGCAGGGCGTCCGATGTCCCCTTTTGATGACTCCGAGTAACTCGTACCCGCAGTGCCACTGGCACAAGGGCCACGATCCTTCTTAAATTCAGTCTTCCCTCAAGGCCTGCACACCCTGGCCCTCTAACGCCATCCTCCCGGTGTAAGAGGGAAGCAGGCATTATCACCTCCCCCACTTAAAAGCCCCAGTGGCTGCCCTCTGAGCTGGACTAAAATCCCAACTCCTCACCAGCCTCAAGGGCTCTGCAGGGTCTGGGCCAGCTCCCCAATCCCACTCTACCTCCCCAGCGGCCCCCAGCCCCCCTGGTCTCTCTTGGGGTTGGGGAGGCAGCTCTTCCCAGCCCCTAAGCCTTTGCACTTGCTGCTTCCTCCCCTGACTGGAACTTTCTCCTCCTTCAGGCCTTCTCAGGAGGCTGCCTCTCCAGCTCTCCCTCCCTTATCTGAGGGAGCCCCACCCCACCGCTCTCTAGCACGTGCTCACTTTAATTCCATCTTGGCACCATCACTGTAGGAAAGCGTCTTGTTTATTTAATCACTTGTTTGTTTTCTGTCTCCCCAGCTAGAACATAAGTTCCGTGAGTGTGGGGACTGTCCATCTGTCCGTGGCTGTAATATGCCCTGGCATACACCGAGCCCATCAAAACCAACTGAATGAATGCCCCTTTACAGTCTGGGGAGGAAGGCACTGTTATCGCCCCATTTTACAGAGGCAGAGTGGGGAAGAGTCTTGCTCCAGGCACCCTGAGTGTCGAGGGCACCGGCCAGGCATACCTGGCTCCCAGGATGATAGGAGCCTGGTGGACCCAATTTCAAACGCCAACTGGGAGGTTTCACCAGGCCCGGACCTCTGGATGAAGTCATTTATTCATTCACCATCAATGTCAACACCTACTGTGGAGTGGCTGTAAATGGCAGCCCAGGGATGTGGGGCACAGTAGGCCTTCAGCAAACTGGTGCCCAGCCCCGCATCCCCCCAACTCTCTAACTTCCCTTCAGGGAGGCCTGCTACAATTTGGCGATTGTTAGAGAACGTTTTTTTTTTTTTTTTTCTTTTGGGAGGAAAGCTGCAAGTCATTAAGGGCTGCTCCCGGCCTGCGGGTCACCATTTCCTGTTTAGAAGAAAGAATCATCTCTCCTTTGGAACATGAAGCTCCCCCCACCCCCAGCCTGACTCCGGGGCTCCAGAGCTCTGGGACGCCTGCACGCCTGCTCAGTTCCCCCGCAGGAAACTGGCACCTTCAGCACCTTTTGTGCTCAAAAAGGACACTCATTTTCTCCCGGCCCCATGAGGGCCCCAGAGGTGAGGTCACCACAACAGCCAGCCAGCCAGGAGTGAATTATCCCAGCCCAGGACGCAAGCTGACCGTCTTCCCTGTCCTGTCCTTGAGCAGGAAGCTGAATGACCCCTACCCTTTGGCCTGGCTTCTCACCCTCCTGGCTCCAGCCAGCCAATTTCCTTGCATCAAAGGCCATTTGGTACCCAGCAGCCAGACAGAGGTGTGGGTCTGACAGGGAGGCTGGAGCGGGGCCCAGAGCCCTTGGAAACAGGAAGGACATCCTCTGTCCCCCTTCTTGCTCATTGCATTCCACTCCCTCAGCGGCGAAAGCAGCCGATCTCTCTCCCAAAGTCCTGGAGTGCTGGGCAAAACCTGTCTAGTTGATAAGACCCAGGGAGCCAGCTTCTCACTCTCGGGGCCTGGTCAGCTTCAAAACGGGAGAATGAGAAAATAAATAAGGGCCACGATTTAGAAAGTGCAGGAACCCACTGCTCACCCGGGTCACAGGTGTTTCCCAACCTCTACTTCACACAGGACACCAGGCTCGGAGGAAAACCCATTTGCACAAACAAGGTCCCAAACTGTCAAATCCAAGAATCCAAAGTCACATGATGTTTAAGAGGACATGATTTAAGGCTGTGTCAGGAATATCCACGAATCCCTGCCCTTTCCCCGCTCCCCAAAGGCCCTTTGAAATACCCACTCCTCTAGAAAACGAGACTTTCTTATATATAAATTAACCACTTTATTGAATATCAATAAATTGTACATATAACTATACAAAACGTTTCCTAGTACAAAATGTTGCTTGCAATATAAATACCAGTGTACCTTTAAAAAAATGTAAACATCTTCCTCCTGGGCCCACCTGTCGGGCCCCGAAAATAGTTCTGGGAGACACATTGGTAGGGCCCAAGCACCCTACTTGGGCCCAGGACAAGTGATGGCAATTACTCACATTCCCTTCTGAGATGCTGTTAAATCGCCCATGAAAACAGGTGCCACCATGACAAACAGGAGGCTGAAATAGCTGCCCAGGCATCCTGGGGTCTAGACGCGTCCTCGCGTCAGTGAGGACCCCTGGCAGGCCCCCCAGGTGCCCCTGGGGGTGGATTACTCAGTCAGTCACACCTCCTGAAGGGGCGGCCTGAAGGATTCTGGGGGCGAGGAGTGGGGTCTCCTGAGTGGGTGGGAGACTCCTATCAGCCTAGTCGGTTTTTGTTCTGCAGCTTGAAGCAGCTGTATCCAAGCTTTGGATACACAAACCCACATAGAAAGCCAGCTCCGGAATGCTGGGGGCAGCGGCTGGGGTCTCCACTGCAAGCCACCCTCCCATCAGCCGTCCACAGAAATGTCTACAGAAAGGCCTCTTTCAGAGACAACTGGAAAAGTGTCCTCAGCATCCTGTGGGGCCAACGCAGCCAGAATCGGAGCTCAGAAGGGAATTCCATGGTGGCGAGAAGGACGTGGGGGTCCTTCTTTCCGGAGTTGGGGGGGGGCCCACTGCAGGGGAGGGTCTGGAGAGGCGGAAGGAGACTTGAGGGTCAACGGGGGCCCCCCGAGCAGCCCGACTCTTGGTGCTTGTGGAGCAGGGACATGCGGGAGAAGGTCCGGGAGCACGTCTTGCACTGGTACTTCTTGACGTCCGAGTGCGTCTGGAGGTGCGCCCGCAGGTTGGAGCGGTCTGCGAAGGCACGACTGCAGTGGGGGCAGGAGAAGGGCTTCTCTCCTGGAGAGAGAAGGCAGGGAGTCGGTGAGAATGCTAAGTCACTCGGGACAACAACTGTCATTTACTGAAGTCTCTACCGAGCCATCCCGGACCCCTAAAGGAGTCCCATGACCCAGAAAAACCAGGCTATATCCAGTGGGAGTTCTGCCGCTTCCCACTGTGTGACCCCGAGTGAGTCAGCTGGCTTCTGAGCCTCCATTTGCTCTTCCATAAAATGGGGTTATTCGTTCCCCACTCATAGGGGTTGATCATTGAGAAAAGGTGGAATAAAGGACTTATCCACACAGTGCCGGCAGGAAGTGCTCAACAAACAGCAATGACGATGATTGCATTTACAGAACACTCACTTTGAACCAGGAACAGTGAGTGAGAAGCAGTTTATACTTATCTCATTGAAGCCGATCCTCGCCTCAGGTTAGAGATGGTGAAATTGAGGCACTGGAAAAGTTTAGTTATATGCAGGGTCACCCAGCAGGAAGCAAGCAGCCAGACTCCAGAGTCCTTGATTAACAACTACACAGACTGCCTCTCAGTTAAAGGGGCTGGGTGGGTGTTCCTTATTATCATTCCTGGATCAACGTCATCTGGGGACCAAGCTTAAGAGTCAGCCTTAAAGGCCTCCTCAGCCGCACACCCGCCCATCCCTGCACGTTTGGCGGCTGCTCTGGGCTGCTTCCCCATTGAAATGGATCACACTAGGCGTAATTTCAAGTCTCCCTGTCTGCCCCGCAATCAGGCTGAGTCCCATGAAGGCAGCAGCCTCCCCTGAATCTATTCTGAGCCTCCAGCCTGGCTCTGGGACCCCCAAGAGGCTACAGAAACCTTTTACTTCAGGACTTGCTTAAAACCTCTCCCCACCTGGGACCCTTCTCGCCACCTGCTTCACCAGGACTGTGTTGGGAAGTCTTACACATCGGGCTGGGAACACAGTCAGTGCTTGTGCAACGAGTAAGTTTGTTTTGGTTTTTTTTGTTTTTAAGGTCTCAGAGGAGCCCGATCCTTTGCTCACCGCCAGATAACCCTGTTCACCAACTTTTCATAATTCTTGCCCCAACCAAGAGGATGTATATAGTTCATGGTCCAAAAACTTAGAGTGTTGTTTTGTTTTGTTTTGTTTCTTGGGGGTATAGCCTTAAACAAACACTTATCAACTTACCAGCTATGTGCCAAGCAAGGACTATTCTATAATACTGAATATTCTTTTCCAAAAAATACAATTCTCTTATCCTCCCACTTCCAGCCTGACCAGCCCCTAGGCCATGGCCCACAGGTTAAATCCCAGTGCTGGAATTCAATAGCAGGGAATGAATGAATTCCATCAGCCTACTGGGTGCCTGGGGCATTGCACTGGGCATGGGAGGGAGGGATCCAGAAGTCAGATGCCTGAGGGTGACTGCGAACAGCCCATTCAAGAGCTCAGGCTCCTGAGGCAGAGGGGGCTACCTAACTGGAGGACAGGGGGATGTAATTTGCTCTGCCATGATTGAGTACTCTGCATACCAGGCCTGCAGTTTTGATGCTTGCATTCTACAAGGTCTAAGTGAAGTTCTTCCTCATTCACACACTCTCTTGTGAACTGAGGGCTTACTGTAAGCAGATCAGGTAAATGGGAGGGACTGAGTCCTGTACTCCACAGGGTACAGAAAGCCACTGCCTTCTCACACCCTTGGCAGAGGTGAAGAAGCCCTGCCTCCAGTCTTACAAGTTATGACTTGGGAAAGTAAATTCCTTCTCTGTGCCTCAGTTTCTTTATCTGTAAGGTGGGGATTATGGCACCTCCCTCCTAAGGCTGTTGACGGAGTTACAGCGTTAACACAGGTAGGTGAAGGAAGCCTGAACTCTGAACACTGACTCCCACACAGCAAGTGCTCAGTGAACATCACCTTCATGTTAGGTGTGATTAACGTAGGTCTGAACAAAGGGGGAAGGAGGCCTTGTAGGATGTGATGGGGCAAGGGTTTGTGCACAAGCTGGAGACATAGACCTCCACCCCTCACTGAACCCCCCCCCCCCCCACACACGCACGCCTTTATGGTGCTCCTGGCGAGTGTGAAATCGGCACCAGGCCGGCGGGGACAAAGGCCGCCGAGGGGGGCACTGTATATGCGATACTCCCTGGATTAAAGGGGCCTGACACGATGCAGGCCAGCAGCTGCGGCCCAGAACAGGTGCTGGGCACCGCTGCCCCATGCACCTGCTCCACCCGCCAGCCCCCACCCTCTGGGGCCACCATTAAGGCACACAATGGGTGTCAATGAGGATGGCAATGGTGCATTTCAACAGGCTTTTTTTTTGTGTCTGAGCCATGCCTTTACAATATAATAATGTCTCGTGGGAGGAGAGAGAAAAGGGAAGGGGGGTCACCCCAGGGCTTCAACTCCCTCACCCCCAGATAGAGCCCTCATCATCTGGATAGGCACCCAGGACTGAGGTCAGGTGGTTGGACTTTTACATGATAAAATCAGGGCCATTTGTGCACAAAGTAAGAGAAATGGGTAGCTACAGTCTGCAAGCTGGGGAGGATGCCAGGGCCGCTTTGTAGGAATATTAATGACACCAATAATGCCTGCAAAATACATTACTCACAAATCACCCCTCTGACCCTCATGGCTCAGAGGTCAGCTACGGGGCCAGAAAATGCCAGAACTGAATCTCCAACCTGCCAGCAGCTTGACCTCAAAGCCGATAGTATGACCCTTGAACCTCCCTCAGTCTCTCCAAAGAGCAGCCCCAAACACTGTAGCTTCCACCAGTCAAGTCCTGAGAAGTGGCTACCTTTTGCCCATTTCCACAAAGTTAAAGGACAGAAGAGGCTCAATTTCACAATATTCTACACATCTAGTATTAAGTTTTCGAAACACCAAGACGTAACCGTGTTTTTTGCCAGTAAAGGTGTTCCCAGGTCAGCAAGATAGGATTGAGTTTATCTACTCCACAGTGGGGGTGTGGAGAGCAGGTCTGAGAACCCTCAGGATAATAACTTACTATAAAGTGATTAAGAAGCCACCGAATCTTGAGAGCCACCCTATAAAACTCTATCTTAATCCACCCTATATGATTATAGGATCATAATCATGTGGCTCAGAGAGGTTAAGTCACTTGCTAAGTGACACAATATGGAAGCAGAACAAATACCAACTACCAATTTTTGTGCATGCTTATCATGCACCAAGGACCATCCCAGGTGCTTTTCGGATGCTTTCTTTCATTAACCAACACAGAACACCAACCCCTCCCCAGAATTCTTATGCTCAGGTTACAGATGAGGAAACTGAGGCTCAGAGTGAAACATCAGCCCAAAGTTTGGGGAAGTTCTCAGAGCAGGATTCAGAACCAGGTGGGGGGTCTAACAACATCCTGTCTGGCTGGGGTGAGGGTGGGATGGGGGAGGGCAGAGCAGTGAGGGCCCCTTCACACCTGGCTCCACAGCAAGGTGTTGGTTGCACCTTTCCCATACCCAGCTCCAACCCATTTGGCCGAGAAACAGACTGCAGAGGGACTTGTAAAGTTATCTACTGAGCCCATCTGCTCAGCTGATGAATGAATGAATGTTTCTGCCAGACATTTCAGAGAGCCAGGCCCCTGAACTCTTGGGCTAGAAGAAGTCAGGAGACTCAGTTTCCACAATCTGAAAATAAGAGCAAGGCCAGTCTCACAAGAGCTGGTACAGGCAGGGGTGGAGAGGGGCAGCCGGCCTCCGGGGACACTCACCGGTGTGAGTTCGGACGTGGCCCTGTAGCAGCCAGGGCCTAGAGAATGCCTTCCCGCAGGTGCTGCAGACGCAGGGCAGCGTGTGGCTCCGGATGTGCATCTTGAGGGCACCCAGACTGATGTACTCCTTGTTGCAATATTTGCAGTTGAAGGCCTTGCGAGACTGGGGGTCCTTGGCCCCGGAGAGCCCGGCCAGCTGCTTGAGCCCAGGCAACGGGCCCAAGCCTGAGAAGGCAGCATAACCCTCCGCCTCCAGGGAAGAGGCTGAGGTGGAAGAGAAGGACGAAGGCGCCGGCGAGGGCGGGCTAGGGGGCTGGGAGCCTTTCCCACTGTCCTCATCCGACAGGGAGGTCAGCTCCACAGCCTTGGGGATCTCCTGGGCCAGAAGGGAGGCCCGGCCGACAGGCTGGGCTTGGGGTGCCAGGAGAGAGTCCCAGATGAGTGTGGGCAGGGAGGCCGTGGGATTGAGGACCTCAGGAGGTGGGATGGCCGCCAGCAGGTGGGCCTGGTCGTAGGGCTGCTGGAAGGTGAACTCTGAAGGGAGAGAGAAAGGGGCAGGGGCAGGCATTAATTAGATCAGTCAGTCAAGAAACATTAGCCTGATGTGGGACAGCGGCTGAGTGGGGCCGCAACTCAAGGGGGTCATTCCTCCGGAGTTCCCCAAGTCCCCAGCTTGAAGCGAGACCTCAGCACCCCAAGCCCCAATCACCTCAGCTCAAAGGCACCGCCCCGTTCCACTCTCCCTCCTCACACACATCTCTTCTCCCACCCCCTCCTTCAAATCCTCTGGACTCCGGACTCTTCCCAGACCCTGGCCGGTGTCTCTCCCAAAAAGCGCCTCCCCACGCCCGGCCTCATTTCTCACTCGCGGGGCTCCCTCCGCCTCTCCGCGGCCGGGAAGTGCGCTCAAGACCAAGACCACCGCCCTCTACAAGCCCTCCCTCAACCGCCGGATCCACCTGCCCCGGGCCCCTCATACCCCTCTTCACATTTCCCCACGCCTTTGACTGGCTTTTGGCCCCTCGATCTTGTCCCCAAGTCCCCCTCCTCTAAAGTGGCCCCTTCGCTTGTCTCTCCGAAACACCCCCGGGGTCCGGCGCCCCGTCCACCCACCTGGAGAAGAGTCGTGCAGCTCGCTGTAATTGGGCCTCCGGCGGGAGCACGCCGACTTCCTAACAAGGAAAGAGCGCGGCATGGTGGCCGAAGCAGCTGGGGGTCGCCGAGTCGCGCAGTGGTCGCAAAGCCCTCCACACGCGAGGCCGCGCCGCTGCGCTGTGAGTAGAGACCAGCGGCCAACTCCTTTAAGTACGCCAGCCTGGGAGGGGGCGTGGCTGGCGGAGGTCACGCCCCTTTGTCACCTCTGCACCAATGGAGGAGAGCCTTCGCCGGAGGCCACGCCCCGAGCAGGTGCGCCGGAGGCTGGCGGGGCTCGAGCCGCGTGGCGCTGGGTGTAGGGTGGGGCCGCTCCGAGGCCGGGTGGTGGGTACTACACTGACCCGCGGGGTGGCGAGCTGCCGGGAGCGGGGCGCTGGACGCAGGGAACCTCAGGCGAGACGGGACCCCCTTGGGGATCCCGTGCGCCCGCCAGCTCAGCGCTGCCTGGTCGTCCGCCTCTGGCGCCCCCTGGCGCCCCGCGCCGCGGGCCTGGGCACCTGACGTTCCGATACCGCCTCCGCCTCGGGCTTGGGGAGGGAGGTGGAAATTTCTTTGGCCCAGGTGGCGCCTTGCAAAGAGCGTGGGATCCACGAGAGACAATACACATTTCGGGGGAGGATGCGAGGAAATGGACACCTTCACGTGGCTGCTGGCAGTGTGAAATGCCACAGCCTTTTTGCAAAGTAATCTGGCATCATCTAGCAAAGTACATTCGTTCCTTCACTTAGCAAATGTTTACTGAGCGCCCACTATGTGCCAGGCACTGGTCCCGGAGCTGGGGATTCAGCCCTGAACAAAATACTCGGGGTTTCTACCGAAGGCTGGCTCACCGTCCGGTGGGGGAGACAGACGAAGTAAACAGACAATTATAATGCAAAGGGAAGTGCGCTTTGATGGGGGGAGGCTACAGGGCGCTGTGACAGTCAAGGGGCGGGTCACCTGACAGGGGGTCGAAGGCGACTTCCCAGAGGAAGTGAAGAAATACTGAGGGGAAAGGCCCGAGGTAAGAATCAGTAACTACTGCAGAGACTTTGAGTGCAGCTCCCAGGGGTGGGGGTGGGGTGGGGTCAGATCTGCTGGGCCTCCAGGGCCTGGAGGAGTTTGGACTTTGCCCCAAGGACACTGGGGGAGCCAAGGAAGGATTTTCAGCTGAGGAGGGACCTGTTTAGAGTTTCGTTGGGAAGGATCACTCTGGGCAGGTGGGAGAAAGTAGGGAAGGGTGGGGCTGAGGTGGGTCTCCTCACCTGTCAGGGGGCCATCAATCCTGTGTCTAAAGGACCTAACACTGGGCCACACAGAGGGCACTGATCCAATGTAGGGTGGGCCCAGGGGAAGGACAGCTGCACCCTCACCCCCAGCCCTTCCTTGAGCCCACTGACCCCAGAAGGGGCCATGCCGGGCCTGGAGTAGGGGTGGGGGTCCAGCTTGGTTCCACCTGTGAAGCCAGGACTATGAAAACCTGTAAGTCCCTCCACTCACCACCTAGAACGAGGGCAGGGACAATTGTCTGTTTGAGTCACTAGATACTGGGGCTAACAGCTGTAAACAAAACAATTGTTCTTAAGGGTAAGGTTCTAGTGGGTGAGCTGTGGATAGGGTGGGGGAGACAGGCCATACGCAGTCATTGTGAAGAATGCACCCCCTCTGATCTCTATGTAGTTCCCATTGTGATTCTCCACATGCAGCCAGAGGGAGTAAGGCCATGTCCCTCTGCTCAGACCCTCCCATGTTCCCATCTAACCCAGAGTAAAAGCCAAAGTCCTTACCATGGCCCTCCGCCCTGATTTCACCTCTGCTGACCTTGTCTCAAGCCACTCTCCCCCTCCCTATGCACTTCTTTCTGCTCTTCACATCTCAGCCCTGGACCAGCACAGCACCTTGGCACCTGCCATTCATCCCCCCTAAATCTCTCTTCACTGCCCCCACCTTTATGTGGCTGGCTCCTTTGCAGTCTTTTTTCAGCATTAACTTCACCAACTGCCTAGCCTCATTAGTAATGAGAGAAATGCAAATTAAAACCACAATGAAATACCATTTCACACCCATAAGAAAGACAAAAAGTTAAAAATTCGGTCAATATCAAGTGTTGATGAGTCTGTGAGGGCAGTAGGACCTTTTATCTCATGCTGGAGGGAGTGTCGATGGGCACAGCCACTTTGGGAAAGTTTGGCATCAGCTAGTAGTAACAAGTGACTCTCCATCTCTCAGCAATTCTGCTCCCAGGCCAACTGCATTCCAGGGTTCTCAGCGACTGCCTAAAGCCAGGCCCCACCCCCATAGACATCTGCTTTACTCTAATGTGTGTGTGTTGCGGGGAGGGGGAGGCGGGGGGGGGGGGAACAGGTTCTGGTATAGCATTTTTTAAAATTCCCCAGGAGAGTCTAATGAGCAGCCAAAGTTGCGAACTGATGCCCAGCCCTAAACCCAGAAGCAGCAAGAGAATATTCATTGCACCCTTGTTTCTAATAGAATAAAAACTGGAAATAACCCGAGAATGGATGAATAAACTGCAGTGCAATCCAATCACGGAATACTACACAGTAATGAAAATGAACTACAACTCCATGCAGCAACAGGAATAAATCTCAAAAATACAATTTTACAAACAAAAAATGTTGGTGAGGATATAGAGGTAAGGGAACCCTTATGCACTGTTGATGGAAATGTAAATTGTTGCAGCCACTATGGAAAACAGTATGAAGGTTCTTCAAAAAATTAAAAATAGAACTACCATATGACCCAGCAATTTCCACTTCAAAGAAATCTAAGACACTAATTTAAAAAGATACATGCAGCCAATAT
>NW_011888898.1:3164322-3179236 GCF_000151845.1 Pteropus vampyrus
CCTTCCCGCTTTCCTTCGGGCATCCGGCACCTGCGCCCGAGGGCGGGGGGTGGCGGTGTAAGGCGTGGGAGGGGCCTTCTCGGATCTGGGCTGTCCCCTCCTTCTGATTGACTTGCCCCGCCGTCCCTCCTCCCGGTCGGTCCTAGGCCCTTCCTCCCTTCTGGAGGCGATGGAGACCGCGCGGTGGGAGGGGGCTTTGGGCGAGGCCCCGGGATCGCCGACCAGTTCCCGGAGTTGCTGCATCGGGCCGCCTTGTAGGGGAAGGAGAGACGACACTTTTGATACTGGTCCTCCCGGAAATGGGCGGCCTCTGCGGCGGGGCTGCAGCGAACCCACCAGCCCCCGGCCTCCCTCCGGTCCCTGGCGTCGGGGCCGCGGTCCTTCGGCGCTCTCTGCTGGTGGAGACGCTCCCTGCGACCGCCTCTGGGCTGTCGCGCGTCTGGGCACACATGCCTTTAATGGGGTTGCGAATTGTTACAACTGTGGGGGAGAAGTTTGGTAATATCTAATGTGACCAGGAAAGGCCTCTGAGAGGAAGAGAAATTTGAACAGAGGCTCGCATCTTTCACAGGTCTCTATCCCCCACTAAAAGTAAAAACGTTAACTAAAGAATGTGATTTACAATCAACCGACCAAAAAAGAAAGTCTCCCTCCATTTCAGATCACCATGCCCCTCCTCAAAGGTAACTATTTTTACCAGTGCCTTGTATGACCTTCCAGAGATGGTCTTTATAGAGACAAGGAGATAGGTAGTATGTGTATATTAGTACATAGATCCCTTAACTTACACAAATGGGAGCCTACACGCTAACCTATACCTTGCTTTTTCTTCCCAAGTAACAATAGTCAATATCTTGAAAATTGTTCCATACCATTACACGCAGCATCCTTAACCTTTGGCAGGACTGAAGACTTTCACTGTTTGGATTTTACCATAATCACACAATTTAACTAACAAAGGGACTGGTGATGGGCAGTTAGGTTAGATTACCATTTTTTGCTGCTACAAACAAGGTGGCAATTTCAATGAATGTCTTATCCACGTATCTTTGCACTCCAGGTCAAAGATATGTTACATAAAATGTTGATAGATTTGTCTAAATGTCCTCCAAAAAGGTTACACTAAAGTATACTTCCTCCAGCAGAGAGATAGAGCCCCTTCTCAAAATCTGGCTGAGGCAGGGCATTGTCTTAACTGTTTTATCTTTGCCCATCTGATAAGGGAAAGTGAGATCTCCTGGTTATAATCTGCATTTCACATGAGTGGGGCGGAGCATTTTTTACATATTCCAAAGCCATTTCTGTTTCTCCACGTTCTGAACTATCCTTTTGTGTCCTTTGGTCAATGAGTTGATGAATTTCTTAATTGCTAAGAGTTCTTTGTGTATTAGGCTGACTGGCCCCTTGCTGATTAGATCATCAATCAGGTGAGTGAATCAGAGCTGGAGCGTTAATCCCGACCGGGAAGAAGACATTGTCTATGGAAAGTTCACTGAATGAGTCAAGGCTCAACCTCCACCCTTATCCTTGATTTGAAAAACAAAACCTTTTGAGTGTCTCGCACTTGCCTGAAAACAAACAGTGATTCAGCCTTGGGCCTGACCCAACAGGCCCCCTGTGAAGCAAAGTCACCATCTCTAGATACAGCTTTCAGGGGAATTTTCTGGGTCCAAGTCTGTTGGGTGTGGCCCAGAGTTGGGGGCTCCAAGAAAAAAGGTACAAGCCCTTTGATGCCCATCTGCTGAGCACCTGCTGTGCGACAGGTTCTATGCACGTGGTATTATTCCATGCTCCTGCCCTGGAGCCAAGACTGACATGGGGACCAGTCCTATTACCCACCCGTCAAGAGAAAGCTCTACATGTAACACATGCGGGATCATATCAAGACATCAAGTGGTAAATAGCAAAGTGCCAAACAGCATGTACAGTGTGATACCAGCTAAATAGAAAGAGGGAGACTGTATAGGTTTTTCTTAGACACGAAGAAGCCACCTCTGCAGAGAGACTCTAGAAACTGGTTGTCTCTGAGGAGATCTGGTGGCCACCAGTCAGGGGTGAGAGGGACACTCTTTACTATATGCCTTTAGCCTTGTCTTAATTTTTTAAAATTATTATTTGCAAGTATCAACCTTATTAATTTTAATAAGCTGCAAAATTGTTAAATATATAACAGGCTAATCAATGGGATATTTTGCAGCAGTTAAAATGTCAGAGCCTGTCTGTGTGGACATCAACGCTCCACGGCTCACATCTTTCTCACAGAAAAAGCCAGTCTTCATGACAGCCACGAGGCCCCTGCACGATCTGGCCCTTGGTGGCCCCCAGAGCTCACCTTGTTCCATGTTTGCTTTCCTAAGGCTCTTGACACAGATGGTCCGCCCCCACCCCCCCACTCCGCTCGGTTTAATCCTTCTCCCCAGCACTCGCCACAATCTGACACAGTGTTTTCCTTATTTTGCTGATTGCCCTTTAGACCAGAGTTTGGCAGACTACAGCCTGCAGGCCAAACCCCATCTGAGGTTTGTCTGGCCCCTGAGCTAAGAATAGCTTTTACAATGGAACGTTTGCAATCGACCTGAGATTAGTGCACGCTAATGTGGAACCCCAGGTAAAGCGAAATGTTAATCTTCCAGAGAGAATTCCATTTTCATTCATAGACCCGTATTACAAATATATATATATATTTAAATATTATCATATTTTGAATTTCGTTAGTAAAAATAGCGGAAATTCATTTTCTCTTGTTATATAAGTACCTACGTACTATCCTCGCTATCGAGTTCCGCAAAACCTAAATAGCCACTCTGCTCTGGACGGCTCCACCTGGGCGGGAACTGCCCACTGTGACCGAAGCACCCAGAACAGGGCCTGGTTTATAGCAGGTGCTCAATAAATATTAGTCGAATGGATGAACAACCTGATAGACTTTCTTTCAAGTGAAAAAAAAAAAAAATCCAGGCATACAAAATATCTAAAAGGCTGCCTATTGTGCAGAAGCAAATAAAATAATATCCACCATGTAGGCCCAGACTGTCTCTGAAAGGGGATCCAAGAATCTGTTTTTTTCCTGAGGAAGGACGCAAACGGGGCTGAGAAAAAGACTTCTTTTTCTCCAAACCTTTTTTGAAGAGTATAAATGTTTTATTTCACAGATATGTGTCACCATTTGAAATAAAATACATTTGCATGAAAAAACCCAATCGCAAAACTGTGGCAGATATCGATTGCCTCTGAGACTCCGTTTCTTCATTTAGCCGGCGACGTCAAAAGTAGAGTGACCGACCATCCCGGTTTGCCCAGGACTTAGGCATTTCTGGGACAGTCCTGGGAACCAGGACAAGGTGGGCACTCTGGTTAAAAGGAAGTTGTCCAAGGCCGAGAGGGTGGCAGATGGATGTGTGTGGGCCGAGCGGGTTTTCCACACCTGCTGGCCTTGCATCGCACTGGGAGGTCTGCTCTAGCCCTTCAGACCTGAGACAGGTGGTTGGGATGTCCCTAAGGTGCAGAGCACATCCTCCCCAGCTAATCTCCATGCATCTGCCACCAGAGGCTCACGCTGCTGTCTCTCTCAGACTATCTCTCAGTCATTTGGCAGCCTCGCCCTGAGATTGGACTGATAGCACCCTGTTATGTCCACCTTCCTGGTAGAAGGCTGAACCTGTCTCCAGGAAAAGCCCCAGGGGCCTCCTGTCCCCTCTCCACCTGTCACACCTCTAGACTTTTGTGCATTTCTGAACCACTGAGTGTGAGAGAGGACAGGGAAAAGTGTCAACAAACTACATAAGTCACAGTTAGCTCTCAGTTTTGAACTCAGAATAAAATCCAAACTCTGCTCAGGGCCCACAAGACACCACGTAACCTGGGGCTCGTCCCCTCCACTCTCCGCCTCGCTGGCCTTCTTTCTGCTCCCTGTTCATGCAGATTATTTCCCATAGCAGTGCCTTTGTCCTTGCTGTTCCCTCTGCCCAGAACACCCTGCCCCAGATGTTCCTAGAGCTGGCTGCAGTTCACACGTCACCTCAGAGATGTTAACATTGTCTCCCTGGCCCATCTCTGTCACATTGGCCCCGTGATTCCCACAGCAAGCCCTGCCTGGTAAGGCAAAATTATCAGCCCCATTTTACAGATAAGGAAACTTACCTCCAAGGCCCAGAAAGGTGAGATGCTAATTAACCAGCCAGGTCCACACTCCCATGGAGCGCCCAGGTGAGGGACCCAGGATGAGTCAGGGGAGTGAGATCCACAGTGAATCCAGGCTGAGGTCACAAGGATGGAGGTGAGAAGAGAAGGAAATGGGAGGACATTCCAGGCAGCAGTGACTGGTGACCATCATGATTAAGAAGCCCAGGGGCAAATGAGCGTCCAGGATGTAAAAGTCCTTCAGGAAGGCAGAGACACCACCACTAAGAGCGCCCCAAACCCCTTAGAGTTTCTGAGACTGCCAGTATGTTTTAAAATCAGAAATGTCCACGTGGCATTTAGAAAGTTGTGGTCTGCTTTTAATATTTTTATTACGTGAACACTTTTAAAATATACACACGAATTACCGCAAAGAACAAAGCTGGGGTCCAGCCTAGCCCTACCACCTGTGGTTGTGTGACCCTGGATAAGTCCCTTCCCCTTAACTAGGACCACTACCCAGGTCGGTAGCTAGAACCTCAACAGCCACCTCTGAAGCCCTCCTTGTGAGCACGCGCAGCTACACACGCACACACCCTCTATTCTGACTTCACCTTGCTGTCCTCACTGATATGGGCAATAGAGTTGCCAGATAAAAAACAGATGCCCAATTAAATTAGAATTTCAGATAAACAAAAAATAAGCTGTAGTATAAGGCTGCATGGGACTGACTTATTCTTTATCTGCATTCAATTTTAATGGGGCCTCCTATATTTTTATTTGCCACATCTGGCAGCCCTACTTGGAGGCTGGCTCCTATCGGCTCTTCCGGCACAATCTATAACCAGTCCCCTGTGGATGGGTTATTAGGTTGCTTCCCATCTTTTGCTTTTCAAGAACAATAGTCCCATGAAAGTCCTTGCTCAAAGCATTCTGACCTCATCTACAATTGTTATCTGTAGGGTGTGTGCCTAAGTCGCTTAGTCACTTCTTTGCCTGGATTTTTGTGGCCAGGTTGTTGGGGCCACAGTGCCTCAGACAGTTGCCCCTCAGTCTCCCTGAAGACTTCTTCTCCCAGTCTCTTCCTCCACCTTGCTCTTGTCTCTCTCCATCTCTGTCTTTCTCCCTCTTTCTGTCTCTTGCAACCTGTCTCCATTTGACCCAGCAGCTCTGCATATAAGATAGATAAGTGGGCAAAGTCGTATTTGCGAGGATGCTCATTCTAGCACTGTCTATAGCAAACTGGAAACAACCTAAATACCCACTGATAAAGTATGATCCATCCTCACCGGGAACACCAGGCAGCCATTAAAAATAACACCACTTTGACATGGAAGATGTTGATGGACATATCAGAGTGATACATCGCAGGTTACAGATAGAAAGTAAAGTGTTCGCCCATTTAAAGTTTCAACCAAAAACATTGTGACTCGAGGACCTGTAAATATTCCACAGCTGATGAAAGTGGTCACCTGGTTGTCTGTGGGAGGAGACGAGCAGTGGTTTCCACTTTTATCTTTCTTCCCTGTCTTGTCATTAAAAAAATAATAATAAGCATTATGTTTAACATCATGCATATTTGCTCTATCATATCCCTATCTATATCTATATTTATACACAGGCATATATTATTTATTTCCTGACCATTTGAGAACAAATTGGAGATAGCGTGTCCTTTCAACTTTCCCATGTATATCTCTTAAGAACAAGGACATTCTCTTATGTAATTGTGGTATAATTGTCAAAATCGGGAGATCTAACATTGATTAAGTACTATTGCTTATTCCATAGTCTGCATTCAAATGTCAGCAACTGGCCCAGTAACATCCTTTACGGCAAACCCACCGTCGAGGATCCAGTTTGGGATCCTGTAGCGTTGCAGTGACTTGTCCTGCTCTTTTATTTAGTCTTTTATCCTGATCTTGACATTTTGGAAGAGTTGGGTCTGTTTTGTAGAATGTCCCTTGATTTACATGACTTGCCAGATGTTTCCTTACATTTAGACTCACGTTAGACATTCTTCTGCTGGGACTTCCGAAGTGGTGCTGCGTCCTCAGTGAGTCCCATCAAGTCAGCCACGGTTTGTTCCATTATTGATGATACAAACTTTGATCACTTGGTGAAAGTGTCTGCTGGGTTTCTCCACTACAAAGTTACTAATTTTCCCTTTGTACATAATTTGTACAAAGTTAACTCATTTTCCCTTTGTACATAATTTGTGGGGAGATCAATTGAGACCAAATATTCTAGATGGTTTTTATAATCAGAAAAGGTATCACTCAAGTCTTGTCACCTGTAAGGCCTGGGCTTGAACACCTGACGCTAACCATCAGCGAGTCGCTGCCCCACCCCAGCTACAAAGCCTTTGTTGTAACACACCTCGCCTTGCCTTACATTACAATACCTACGATTTCCTGAACTAGCCTAAGGATGCATTTCACCTGAGGCCCTTTTAAAAAATACAGGTTTCTAGGCCCCACCCACGCCTACCAATCAGAATCTCCAAGGAGTGACCTGAGAATCTGTTTTGTAGCAAGTGCCTCCCAGGTAATTCATGTCTTCAGGCTGAGTTTGGGAAGTAAGTCCTTAGTCATCAAATATTGACAGCTACTAGCTGCCTGGGTCTCAGGAATGGACAGAAAAACAGTAGCGGCATTGGCAGCTCACAAAATAAGCACTTATTTTGTGCCGGGCTGTTTTCTTACGCCTTACGTGGATTATCTCACTAGGTTCTCGTAACTCTGAGGAAGACACTTTTATTAACTCCGTTTTACAGATGAGGAAACTAAGGCACAATGAGATTCAAATAACCTGTCCAAGGTCACACAACTAGCACTGTGGATGCTAGGAATAGGGGACCGTGCTGTGTGGCTGAGACCATGTGTCTAACACACATCTATGCTTTAACACTTGGGCGAATTGCTCCAGGTCTGCAGCCTCCACTCCCTCATCTTGTTATGCGAAGGCTATTAGCGCCCTTCCTGCAGGGCTGGTTAAGAGGATTCAGCGAGATTGACTTTTCCGGAGTAACCTGAATGATCGATCACCTTTCAGAAGCTGAAGGAGGGAGAGTAAAATCAGTATTTCAGGGCAGGCACTGGAGCAGGAACCAGGGGTGACCGTGACGAGCATCACTGTCCTTACTCCTGTACTCACAAAGCCCAGCTGAGTCCCGTGTGGATGTCAGCAGACACTGCGGAAATCAGGGGATAACGAGAGGAATGAAGGCAGGACAGCATCCAGGGGCCACGTCAAGGGCTGGCGCAGGTCAGGTCTCCGCCTGGCAGCGGCCACCTTTCCAGCCCACCGGAATCTCGCCGCACCACCTGGCAAGTCACGGCTCCTGCACTTCGAATTTGAGGACCTGCCTCCCCGTGGGGAGGGTCAGGGCGCCATCCCGCGCCTGCGGTAGACACTGCCCACTTCAGGCTCTCCTAAGCAGCGCACCAGCCCCCAACTCCCCGCCGAAGTCGCGATGGAAAGACAGTACCACTGCAAAAGGTCCCCGTTTTGGTTCCATTTCAATTCTGGGAGTATTTACTGAGTCTGCTCTGGGCCATGTATGGAGAAGCATGATGCACAGGTAGAGTGCTGGTCCTCAAGAGGTTAACTTTTTCACGTGGGAGACAGCCACTCAAACAAGTAATTGCACAATCAGGTGTGAGTTGCCTGGCACCTACAGATGTTCAAAACTTATGCTGCTAATATATGTTGAGTAGGGTTTCCAGACTTAACCAGTAAAAATACAGGTCACCCAGTTAAATGTGAATTTCAAACAATTTTTTAATATGAACATTCCTGGCATTAATTTCCTGACTTGGGCAAATTATACTCCCATGCAATATTTGGCACATTTATAAAAAGTTAGTCACTGTTTGAACTTCACACGTAACTGGGAGTCCACTATTTTACCCGACAGCCTGAATATTGAGCAATGGGGTCACAAAGGTAAACAAGAATCCCGACTTCAGGGAGCTTACGGCCTAGTCGGGGGTGTTTATACAGGAGGTGGATACTATAAATACCCCTACTAGCACTGCGAGCAGAATCTTCCACAAGAACAGCAGGCATGAAATTCTGAGTTAGACATCCAAACTGCAGTTGGGGGGCAAAGATGGGGGAGCACCAAATATTCCAAAGGGAAAGTGAGGGACATGACTCAAGGTTTAGAGAGACGGCCTGGGTGGTTCCAGGGTTCACTAAATTCGCAAAGATAGAGCTGGGATTAGTGTTCTGGGCTTGCTAAACGAGCTGCTTCTCCATTTGTTTTAAATATATATGTAATTAAAATAAGTAAACACTTGAGTATTTCATATGTAATAGTAAAAGCTCTTATTCAATTTTTTTTTTTTTCTTTTTTGGCATCCCTGAGTAGGCATGGCTCTTATTCAATTTCACCAAAAAACTTTTTAAATTTCCTTATACTCAGCCATATATGGTGTTTACTAAGCACCTATTATGTGCCAGCACTGTGCTAGGCACTGGGGATTTACACATTAATCAAATATGTAATTACAAACTGATAAGGGTTTCATAAATGGTAGCTATTTAATAAATAGTATATACCACCTACTTCATAAAGAAACTAGAAGCCAGAAAATTATTCCCATTTTGTCATAGGGAAACAGGTTCAGAAAATATTGGCCAGATGTCCTATAGTCAGGAGCAGAGCACAGAACCTACAACACACCCAGGACCTCAGATCCTAACCTGCAGGATGTCTTGGGGCTGCTACTAAGTCATCTGAACAGAGCTGAAGCCAGTGTCTGAAGCCTTGCTTCATGGAGCATGGTCACGTCCCACGTCACCGGATCACCCAACTGTGAGAAGTGGGGATCGGGTTCACTTTGCAGAGGACAGGCCTGGGGAAACTCAGCTGGGGAGGCGTCACAGAGCGGAGGTAAGAGCCAGATGGGACTCAACTGTGGCACACTAAACCACCCGCCGTCAGAAGGAGTAACAATCTTCTAGATGCCTAGACTTCAGGAAATGGTGGTTAACAAAAACAGGCATTGTGGCTCACCAGTTGGATAAATTATGAAATTTATTTATATTTTGCCTTTTAAAAGCCAGAACATAACAAATTTCACTTTCTGGAAAGTCATCTTATTAGAAATATATCAAGTGCACTTAATACAAGGAAATCAGTTTCTTGGTACCACCAGTGAGACAGACACGTGCTCGTCGTTCCCTCAAATGAAAGTTTTGTTCCATTTCCCTTTAAACTTAGACCGAGATGATCTCAATCCAGGGAGGTCTGAGTCAACTTTTTCCAAAAATTACTATGAAGAAGTTCACCCTAACATCTGGGCCCTCCCAAGCAACAACACATTAGAAAAAAATCATTTGCCCCCAAAGGGCCCCATCTCTGCTGGCTGCTAGGCATCCGCAGTTCTTACTGGCAGGTGGGGAGAGGCCCGAAGCCCTGTCACTTGCAATCTCCACCACCACCAAAAAAAAATTTCCATATTTGACTGGAGAGGCCTGACATGAAAAAGCAAACCCAAGCCCAGATGCCCTTCGGCCGGTCAGAGGCTGCTCCCATGTGCTGGACTGCCAGCTCCTCTGAGCCTTGTGTTTATTAGTATGGTGAACATGGTGAACACCAAGCTTCTCGAGCTGCTACCAAGCAAGTTTCCAGTAGGCAGTTTCCACTAAGAGCAGCTCACAAGGGACGTGTAGAGCCTTTCAAACAGTGCCTTGTCTGGACAGACAGCAGGCTGTGATACTAGACTTCCTACAAACTCTGATAGAAAAGCAAAGCTCAGTTTGACCTAAGTTACAAAACAAAGTAAAATTTAGAACGGGTATCCACTGGAACCCCCCAATCCTCTTCTCATTCATTCGAGGACTCTTTTTTGTGCCTTAAGGACAAGAGTGTAAGCAGTCTCCCAGGGAGTTAAATATGACTCAGTCATTTGAAAATACCTCATTAGTTTGAAAATCAGAAGCCAAAAGTTATGCCCCCCACTCCCTCTCAGCTGACACTCTTTCCCATTTATGGAGAAAGTGAGTTTAACTTTTCTAACCTAGAAACACTTATTTCCACTAAAAACATATGGATACATCTTATCCTAAAAAGGCACCATGCAGGCATTTAAGACTGAACCAGTTCACTCTAAGGGTGTGCAAGAACAGCAGGAAATGTTACGAATCAAAACGCTGAACCCAGAACACGCACCCCAACAGGACTCTGGAAAGGTGTCCTGGGAGGTGACTCCAGCTTCCCATAGCTGCTGCCAAGGACTAACAGGACCCTGCACCGCACAGAAGCTCCGCCACCGATGGGATGCGCAACTGCCAGAGCTCACACACCCCAGGGACAAGGAGAAGAGACACTTGTCTCATTTGTGCTTTTCATAACCCAGAAAAGGTCCTGGCTGGCTCGGAGGACCTGAGAGATCAGCGCTGGATGGGAGGACCAAGTGTGAAACAAGGACAGGCGGAGAAGCTGGCTTCTCTTCCTGGAGAGGAGGCAGAAGCTCCAGGTAGTAGCTGAGGCAAGACCAGATATGTGACTAACATGGTTAACGGTGGGGAAGAGCCCAGAGGAAAGGACGGCTCTGATCTGGGGACCTGTTTCCCTGTCAGAAGGGACCCTGTTCTAATAACAAAGCTCACTTCGTCTGCTGTACATTTCAGGTGTACGAGTCACATGTTTCACATGTAATATGAAATGGAAGCTCAGGAACATGAGACGGACAGCAGACACTCTGCTCACTGATCGATGATGGAGCGTTGCAACACCTGATTCATCATGTCCTCTTCATCGACATCATAATCCTAAGGGCAAAACACAGACACAGCCTCAGCAACAGTTTGCAGCTGCAGACTCACTTTTAGGAGGAGGAGCGGGACAGTGGAGCGACGGGCTCTGGGGAGGGCGGCAGGGGCCAGACCCCGCCCCACGGTGGGCGATGCTAGCTGCGTTAACTCTGGGCAAACTGCTGGATCTCTCTGAGCCTCTGCTGCCTCATCCTGATGACGAAAATAATGACGGCGCATGCGGACAGGGGCTGTGAAGGTTAGAGAGCATCCAGATGGACCTGGCACAGACCAAGTGCTCAAAGCATGGAGCACGCTGTAGTGAAACTAGCCTAAGTCAATGAGACAGCTTTCTACTTGGGTGTTATATTAGTTTTTACAGCATTAACAAAAAGGACAGTTATTTTCAAGTCTGAGATTCAGACACTCGATTAGACCATGAATCATTTTTATGACAACTTAGGAAAGTTCAGGTCTTGAAATACAGCCATTAAGACTGAATACTTCTCTAAAATGCTCATTTGACACTGACATGTAAATAAAAGGTCTATTCCAGCAGCTGGCCAAATTAACTCAACACTACAATGCCATGACACAGTGTGTCCTTCCAAAACCAGCTCTAGGGACAGGGTAACAAACCCAATGCCCATATTTAGCCAGTGGATGTGTTTTGTTTGACCTGAAGTACTTTAAAAAAATAAGTAAAACTTCACAGGCAATTCCGTATCTCCAGCTTCTTGGGGTCGGGGTAGGCAGAGGACACTGGCAACACTGTGCCTCGACGTCCACATGGCAACAGTCGGCTGGAGCTGATGGCAGCATAATGGGCCATACACTGTCCAGCCTGCACACCCTTCTGAAGGCCATTTCCATTACGTGCCTGGTGCCTGTGGGTATCTGAGCTTAAGAATCTCAAATCGGACTCTATAATAGATAAAAACTATGTATGTAAAAACGAAGTGGGCAAAAATTTTGAAAAACAAACAAAAAGGAGCAAGTTGTCACTATGCCTCAGTCTAGACGACTGACCAGCTCATCTTCGTGAACACCATGCAACGAAAGCTCTGGCCACTTCCTGGCTCGTGAGTACAGACGGCACAGCTGCCGTTCCAGGGAACTCATCACATCGATGACAAAACTCAACAGTGGGGCCTGCGGTTCCGCAGGTACAAGAAGGGAGGTGGCTGTGCTGTCCAAGGGAAGGGCCAGAACCTGGGCTTCGGACTCACCACGAAAGTGTCGTACGAAAACTGGTGCCGGCGTTGGACGTGCTCCATGAAGTTGGCGCTGCGGTAGTTGGGGTCTCCCCAAGGCATCGAGGCACATATGGGACAAACCTTTCAACAGAGAAGCACGGTCTTAGGCATCTGGAGTCTGAGCTGACATCAGCCCTCTGTGCCCTGTGTCGGGCCTCCTTTCTTCCAAGACAGCTTTCCCGACACACCAGTCCCGGGCCTGGTCACGCCTCCATGTGCACATTCACATCTCCTACTTGAGTCAAATGACACATGGAGGTAGGTAAAGGCTTCAGCTGCGACGCCACCCTTTTATTATCCCCTACTGTGGTCAGAACAACGTGTAAGCCCAGTGGGGGCCGAGACTACCGCCTTCCAACCCGGCACAAAAAAAACAACAACAAAGAAATGACAGAAGAGCAATGTCCCAAGGAAGTAAAACAGCCTTAAGTGCCATTTTTACAAAGTAAATGCTCAGACGAGGGAGCGCAGGCTGAGAAGCCTGCACGCAGAGGTTGGTTTGGGCCCTGAAGACTGGGAGGTATTTGGAAAGACAAAGAGAACATGAAACGGTTCCAGAAGAGGGGAAAGAGAAAAGGCCAAGAGGCAGCATTATAGGCAAACAGGCAGCCAATCAGTGTGGTCAGAATGAAAGATTCAGAGATGGGCAGGGAGAAGCTGGGGCGGGGGAAGAAGCAGGCCTAGGTGCTCCAGCTTGGAGATGGAACCCCACTATTTACAAGGAAGATATGGTAACAAAGCGGGTAGGCAAGAGAGGAGCCTGAAATGGTAGAAGACTCCTAGAGCGGAGAGCTGGGCAGGTGGCTGAAACTGGACAGCTAGAGTTGGAGCAGGCTCCAGACTACAGAGGAGGTGGTGGCTTCCTAGGGGAAGGGTTGAAATACTGACGCCTAAGGAATTCTGCAGGGGCAGAGAGAGAACAGAGGGCCCAGGGCTGAAGGAAGAGAGGCTTTGACAGAGACGAGATGATCAGAGGCATGTGAAGAAGCCCAAGGAGGGTAAAAAGGGAGAAATTAGGTTGCAGTACCAGAAACCAGAGTAGTGCAACAATATTGATCAAAATTTTGAGTGCACTTAACCTTCAACCAAATCAATCCACATTAAAGACTTTTATAGATATACAAAAACATAGGCAAGATATGTTAAAACTTATGGCAGCCTTTTAAAATTTATTATAAAAAAAGTTCAAACCTACAGAAAAGTAGGTAATAGTTTGAACCACCCCTTATTCTCAACACCTAGAGTAAGTTTGGAACACTTATTTCAGCAAAAGGGAAGAAGCATTTTAAAATAAGATACATTTTGCCCTGAATTATTTCAGTACAGTTCTCAAAACAGGCATTTCCCTTTATAAATACAATACCATACTCCCATCCATCAATCAATTCTTTAGTAGAATATTCCATCCTTAATCAAGTTTCCTGATATTGTCTGGAACTGACCTTGATGTTCATCAATAGTTAAATCATGGTACAGACAAATGATAGAAAACTGTGAAGCTCATTAAAAAATAAACCAGTCTACATGTACTGATATGGAACAGATGCCAAAAACGTAAGTTACACCTCATCTAACATGCTGTCATTTGTATAAAAAGAGGGACAAAAAAGGGCTAGTCCACGAATCTCTTAAGGACATTCAAAAGCTGGAAATGTCTCTGATCACGTGATTCTGCTTTTCCGCCTCTGCAGACCACTCTGACGCCAGTGAGCGCTCAACAGAGGCATTTTCCGATGCTGAGGAAAAAGCTGGTTCAGGAGCCAGGACTCCAGGTTCTGGTACTGGTGCTGCCAGTAATGAGCTCGACCACACGGGCGATCCACTTAACGTGCTGGCACACTGGTTTCTTCACTTATTCACTTGTAAAAACGAGTTCAGGGGAGATGGTAGCAGGAATAAATGAGAGCATCTCTACCATTTTACTTAGCATTCGCTTTGGTTTTCATAATTAGAGTTGTGTTTCTTTGGCTAACTTAAAAATGGAAAATCGGAAGTGAGGGCAGGTGAGTGGTGCACGGGTCACTGCGTCCGTGCACATGTGCTCTTTCAATTGGCAATTAGTTGTTAAGAACTGTAATTAACACATCCTGAAGAAGCCGAAAGCTTGGCTCTGGAGTGTTCTATCTTGCCTAGTGCAGCCAAAGAATCCGTACTGTGCAGCTCTTTTGGAATCTCAGGAAAAGAAAGGCAGCAGGTGCGCTGCCGTTCCAGGTTGACGTCTGCCTGTGGAGACTCCCACAGCCTCCATGCAGCAAAGATATCAATGTCAGCGAGAGGGATATTAGTACCAAATGATGAGACTGTTTATTTTTGAGCAATAATCAGTTCTTTTGACTGATCTCCTGAAGGGCCGGCAGGCCACCATGGTATGATGTTTTCCTTCTTATTGGGTTTATTACTATTATACTGAAATGGAAAGTGGTAATACAACACATTTTCCATATACAAACACAGAATAAATATCAAGAACATAAAGAAATACTGGAAACTGATGGTATAGAAGGGAAACAAAGACTAGGAGAAGGGGTTGGAGAGAAACTTTTTACAGTTTACTTTTTACACAATGAATCGACAACATAAAAAGGAACAAATTTTTTAAATTGCAAAGAAGTGACAGAAAACAAGGACCCGAGAACCAGCTGGGAACACAGAGAATGTGACGTTAGCGGGGTGGAAACCGGACTCTAGAGGGAGTAAAGGAGAGGTGTGGAAGAGACAGCAGCAGCTAAAAACCCACAAGCTGGAGGGAAAAGAGAAACTAAATACAATCTAGA
>NW_011888898.1:3180431-3219901 GCF_000151845.1 Pteropus vampyrus
GAAGGGTCACACTGCTGAGATGGACCAAATTCAAACTTTTTTCAGAAGAAACTCCATGTTAGTCTATGATATTTAAATGTCTAAGCCCCGATAAGCACTTTCCTGACAATTTCATTTTAAATTCTCTTTCTCAACTATTAGGGAGCTACTGTCAAAAGGAAAATGGCAGCTTTACCAAGAAGAAACTTAAGGGACACCAAGGGGTCCAAGTTAGCATTACCAACAATGGGACCCAGACGTGGCATGGCCCCTAATGTGGCACCTGGAGGACACATCACTTAGGGAGCAGTCCTGAGTCTCATCATGGAGAAGCAGATGAGCCCAATGAAGGGCACGTTACAATACCATCTGCCTGTCCTCTTTAAAAATGAAAAGGCTAGGAAAGACAAAGGCAGAGACTAGAGAGACATGACAGCTAAATCTAGCACACCGATCCAGGATTTGGGGGCAGTGGAAGACTGTTATAAAAAACACTACAACTTTAAAAATTTAAACATGAACTCCACATTAGATATTAGAGTATATCGATGTTACAGTTCTCGAGTGTGACAATTACACACATACACAAAAGTGATTCTGTAAGAAAATGTTACTGTTCTCAGAAAATATATGCTGAAGTATTTAGGGGCAAAGGGACACGATATCTGTAACTTATTCTTGAACAGTCAGCAAAAAAGTGTACGTAGAGAGTAGGGTTAAGCAAATACGGTAAAATGTTATTAATCTGTGACCTAGGTGAAGGGTACATAAGGAGTTCACTGTACTATTCCTGTAATTTTTCTGTAAGTTTGACTTTTTTCCCATAAAAAGTAATTTTTAAAAAAGTTCCTCTTACCACAGATTTAGTATCCGTGCTATGGGATATCTTGCAGTGTTCCACAAGTCCTTCTTGATCAAAGTTCTTCTCGGGACAGTAAGGGCAAGGAAAGGTGTAACGGTTGGGGACATTCCTGGAAGACGAAAGGAAAAAAAAACCTGTCAGTGCATTTCCATGCAACTCCGACCACTGTACCCTCCACAAAGGAGCAGCGTTCACTGAGGGCTGTGATGGCCACTTCAGAATCAGGTCGTGTTTGGAAGATGACATAAAAGCATAGCTAATATTTAAAGTGAACATCAGATAGTCCTTCTCCACCCCACCTCCCATACAAAATACATCAGCTTTAGCTGGCTTAACAATGACATCTCCACTTTCCAAAACTCTTACAACTAAATCTTTAAACGTGCAAAGTGCCCAGTGTCTCTGTAGCAAAAGATGACCTCCACCTAGGGGAGTCATCGAGTCACTTACCTCGGCTGCAGGGACGCATCCTTGGTGGTGGCCTTCACACCTTCCATGATGTAATTCTGGTATTTGGAACAGGTAGCTACATGGGCCCGGATCTTGGATAGGAAGAACTTGGACCAGAAGAATCAGAGGCCATGAGTTAGTCAGGACCTTGTACCAGGCCCAAAACAGTACCAAAGCAAAGGCAAGATGAAAGCTAGACCTCTACCACCCCGGCAAACAATCTCACCAGACTCCTGGCTATGGGGCCGGGACTGGATGCCTGACCGTTTGTTGCATGGTTTCTGTTAATACCACGGCTGTTTTACTTGACCAAATCAGGACAGCTGCTTCCACTCTAAACTAACTCTCCTAGAGGTCTGCTTTACTCACAATATGCTCTCTGCTGAGACACACTCCAAACCCAGGGAAGTTTTTAGTTTTCCACGCTAGCATTTAAACCCATCTCCTTACAGCAAGCCAAGAACCACATCCCATTATATGTAGCAGACAAAAGTGATCATTCAAGTACAAGGGATAAAGTACGATTGCCAGACTGTGATAAATGATCTTAAAAAAACCCCAAATCTGAATTCAATTTCTTCTATAAAATCTAGTCTTTGCAATATAGAAGAGAGAAAAAAGAAATCCCAAATAAGAGTGCTTCATGACAGGTGTTTAAAAAAAAGAAAAAGGAAACGTAAGGAATGTAGAAAGAGGGCGGTAAAGGGAAGATAAACATTTTTGGAGGTATAATGCAATACAATCACGAATCCCTAAAATGGAGAAAATCAAAAGCATCCAGGAAAAAAAATATATAAAAATACCCATCATGTGTGCATGAAGGAGGAGATAACATGAAATTTTATTTCAGTATCTTGAGTTTCTTCTAAGTTAAAGGAAACTGCAAGAAGAAAAAAAAAGCTACAACATTTGAGCTCCTGCTTACCATGCGACTTCTGTATTAACCTCCAGCTAAAGAACTTGACTTCAAGCTGCCAACCAATGAGCTCCCAATTAAAAGGGATGGGAAAGAGCCCCATTCAGAACTATCCACAGTGCACCACTCCTGCTAAATCACGCTGAAAGGAAGGAAATGGTAAAGTGTATCTATTCTGTGGCTAGCCACACTGAAGTGTTAACGAAACTGACATATAAGGCTGTCCAATAAGGGAAAAAATTTTTCAAAAGTGAAAAGAAGTAAAAATATATTTTATAGTATGATCCTATTTAGTAAAAGTCCTACATCGGTGTTTGTTAAAGAGTGAAAAATGTTTTACAGCCTTCTAAATTGAACCACTTTAAAGAGATAATCTCTGGAGTGAGGAACAAGCTTATGTTATTTATTTTTTGTCTGAAATTAACGAAATCATGATTTAAAAACCAATAAACCTGTGTATCTCTTGAAAAACAAAGCAATAGTTTTTGCAGTTATAACAGATGTTAAATATACCTGACTCATAATATGATTATACAAAAGAGCACTGATGCATTTCAAATGTGAGATATTGCTATTATATTCAAATGATTTCATACTGACCTTTATATCATGATTCCTCCATCAAATGCTAAAAAATTGATTAAATTTTATATCTGTAATGATACAGATTTTAAAACTTCCTCTCATACTCACTGCAGCAGATAACTTGAGTCACTGACTTCATTTTATATTAAAAAAATAAGAAATACTCTGTCATTATGTTCTAATCGTATACGGTGCTTTGGAAAAATGGGTCTTTTATAAGAAAAAATGGAACTGATTTCTAAGGCTTTCAGAGCTAAAATATGTAATATACTAAGCCAATCCTTTAAAAAAAACAAACCCAATAAGGTTACCAAAATGAAACAGCACAGCCATTGCCACGGATAACTAGCATGCACACGTGCTATTAGTCACCCAGTCATGCTCTAACCTCAGGAACAACATGGCAACAGCTCTATGTTTTACCCCATCTCATCACAGAAAGACTGACTCTTCCATTTTACTTCCACATACATTTTTACGGCAGCCATGGCAAGAAGTCTCTGTGCTCTCAATCTGCCGCTCGAGCTCCACAGCTCGGTCGCCAGGTGCCAGAGGGCTACGACACACCCCACAGACAGGCTTCTTCGGCTTCAGACATTCCTGCAGGCATGCAGAGCAAAAGCTAGAACAAGACATACAGAGAACCTGAGTCATGCATTGTGGAGACAAGACAACAAAAATGGATAAACTTTTAAAAAGACATCAATGAATAATGGATTAAAAACAACTTGCTCCCTAACCCTGATTCAAATACTGAGTCTTCCTACACCAGAAAAAATGGGGGTGGTGAGGGGGAACAGGTCTTGCAAAAAACACACAGGTCCAGCAACAGAAACAAACGCAAACTACTTTGACACATGGTGAAAGGTGTTATGGCGCTGTTTTCGAACCTTAGCCCCCAGCACTGAGGGATCTTGGTGGGCTTTCCTGACCCCTGGTTTTTCCTCTGTGAAATGGAGAAGCAGAACCCACTTCTAGGACCGCTGAGAGGATAAAATACGTACAGACCCTTAGTACAGCGTCTAGCACATATGAAATGCACCACAAACAGGAGCTATCGTCAGAGGTGAATGCAAAGCACTATGGGAATACAAAGACAAGAGCAACTAGTTGTGATCCAAGGACAGGGCGAGATTTCAGAGGCAGCACCTAAAAGAGCACTAAGAGTTCAGCTGGCAGAGGAAGAGAACATTCCAGAACCCTAACTTAAAAATTCACGATGCATCTGAGGAAATAAAAGCCTGACACTTCCTCATCAGCAGTAGGGACTCAGATGTTTAAAGCTAAGTATCAGTAAGACCAAATCCATTTTATTTTTTTTATTTTTATTATTATTATTTTTTACGCCTACAGCACCTGGTCTTCCTAGGTGGTCTCCCATGCAAGTATTAACCAGGCCCGACCCTGCTTAGCTTCCGAGATCAGACGGGATTGGGCTTGTTCAGGGTAGCATGGCTGTAGACCAAATCCCAGTTTTAGAAAAATAACTCTTGAGGTTATCACAGATAATAGAGTTAATTGGTTTTTAATTTTTTTTAAGTGAGCAAAGACAGAGGAAACTTCAAGCTGAAATCAAAGAGATGGCTAAAGGCAAGGGATTGTGACGGCTTAGCTGAGGCAATAGAGAATGAATTCACGAAATGATTCAGAGGTGAAATCGGTAGGACTGGTAACTTATTAAATTTGAAGAAAAGGAAAATCAAAGATGGCCAAGTTTCTATCCTGAAGCCTAAGCAGGTGGTGACGCAGAAAGTACACAGAAAGAATGGAACGTGCGGCACGAAAACATCCCAGCTAAACACCCAACATGGTAGATTTAAAGCAGGAAAACAAAACCTGCCAGAAAGAACTCAGGATATATAACTGAATGTAATCTGTGCGTTTGACAATTTTATACTGTCTACGAATTTTCTTCCTCTTTGTGATTAAGCTAGATATTAACGCTGCTAAGCGAAACTAGACCAGGCTGGGAGAAGGGGAGGGGGTCTACTGATTCACCACAGAGGGCATAGTAATAAACTGAACTAAGCCCCAGTCCTCATAATGCTCATGTTACAGAGTGGAGAAAGACACAAATGTTAGTTTCAGACAGTGATTAAGAATATGAAGGGAAAAAAAGCAACGAGATCAGCTGGAGTGGATTACAGAAAGCTTCTTTAAGGAGGTGATATTTAAGCTGAGACCTAAAATTATGAAAGACCCTCACATATCTGGATGGAAAGAGTTCCACACAGAGAAGACACCAAGTGCGGCAGGGTGTCCGAAAGGCAGGAAGGAAGGCCTTTGGGGCCATGAGTCACGGCCAACAAAACAGCCTGCTTTCAGTTTCCACTTCCTACTATGGTCTTTTTCTATTTCAGCCTTCTAGATGCTCCACCATTTCTGTCACAGTGTTATGTACAAAGTCCCTTCTCTGGGGTACCCAGCCACCTACTCTTTTCCAGCTGTATTCCATTAGACTGAAGAAGAATATACAGTCATTGGGACTTGAAATAAAGTTTTATAAAAACCTGATGTCCCACTCAGCCAGAGCTGCGGTGATGTTTGAGTTCCCCAGCACAAAGATTAGCAAAAACCAACTAGGCAGAGGAAAAAGCACTTGGCTGGAGCTGAGACAGGTACTGCCCTCGGCGAGGTGCATCCATCTGTCTTCAATCAACACTGAATTGATAAACACGTGGAACTAGTCTGGTGAGTACAGAAAAGAGCCAAGGTTTGAATCCCAATACTGCCCCTTGATCTCTGACCCATGAAAGGTTAATCTGGCTCAAGGAAACCTCAAATTTTGCTGCTCTTGTTGGTAAACTGAACTGGGTCAAGCCTCTTGATTTACCCATTACCACCTCCACGCACAGGTTTGATACTCATAGTACTCTCCCATTACACAATGAATTTCACAATAGTCTGAACATTTGTTGGTACTTTATCATCATCCACTAGATTGTGAACCCTGAGGGCAGAATTACTTTGTTTCTTACTATGCCCCAAGAATCTGGCACATAATGGGCATACAAATATTTTAGTCTGTTGAACATAAGATATGCTATGTGTAGCATATACTCTGTGGAGGTACTCTAAATGAGGATGGTGATAAAGAAGGTAACAAACTGGGCCTTGAAGTTTGAAAAGGATCTGGGGTAGTGGAGTGGGAGGTGCAGAAGGGGCAGGTAGAGTTCTGGGCTAACTGAATTGCAAACAGGAACAGCCAGGAGCTAGAAAGAGCTTGAAGCAAAAAGCAGTCAGTGTGGCTGGGGAGCCCTCGTCAGGTGCCAAGTGTTCTCTGGGCTGGCAAACATGCGGGCAGTCCATTTGGGAAGAGTCAGACAGTGGTGAGCCTCAGTACTCTCACCTGCAAAATGGCTACCAATCCACTTCCCTGGCAGGCTTGATTTAGAAATAAAGATGCCCATGAGGTCCAGCAGGTGCCTATTGTGCCTACTGATCAGTAAAGGGGTCCTATGGCCAATGCCAAAGTGATGCCCCTGATACGTACTGAGGGAGGCCCTGGAGAAAATGCCAACTCCCAGGGGCAAGAAGCAGGTGGTCACGTTTTCTACAATTCTTTCAACTTACAGGTGTGTCTGTGTGGCTGATAGAGTAAGGCTGAGATTCAAATTCTGCCAACCTCAAAGCACCTACCCCAGCCCAGGACCCGCACTGACACTTTCACACATACCTCCTCAAGTCTTCGCAACGTCTATCAGCAATATGCACGCCATGGAGGCTTCATTCCAAACAGCATGAAACAAACCTTGTACCCAAGTAAGTAGGAATGCTAACAACCCCTACCTGCCAACTCCCCACCTGTTTCACAGTAAAGGGAAGACTGGGCAGTTCTGTATCAAGACTTCCCTTTCGTTTTTAGCCTCGTTCTGCGTTTCTCCAGCTTCAGTGCACATTAGAATTATTTGGCAGAGATGGATACGTGACGCCATACGTACTTTGGCATACGGGCGATGTACGCAATACTCGAGGGAAACTGTGGCTCTCGAGGGCGGACTTTAGACCTTAACCCCCAGCAGGGTGCGACTCCACTATTACGCGTGGGAAAGAGTTGACAGGCCGCCTGGAACACAGTAGGCGCTCATTGGAATGGCGGAATACTTGGGAGTGAGCAGGGGAACAGTGTGCCAACTTTCACGAGCCTTCAGGAGTCCGAAAGGCCCCGTCGGAGAGACCGCTCTAGGCCGGTCCTCTCGCTCCTGCCCGAGACCCTCCCTGCCGGAGCCTCGCCCCTCGGCTCCACTCCCCTCCCTTCCCAATCGCCCCCCCCGACTAGGCCCCGGCTCGTCGCTTACACGTGTCCACAGAGCACCCGCACTGGCTTCTCGTACACCTCTAAGCACACGGGACACGTGAAGCGGCTGAGTGGGTCGGGCTCCGCCGCACGGCCTGCCAGCTGCGCACCGCCTTCACGGTCCTGCTGTTGCGCCGCCATCTTGCTGCCGCGAAGCGCAGCGCAACGGCGGCCGAGAAGGAGGAGCCCGCTGGGGCGCGGCCAAGGCGGCGGGCCTGCGCGGAAGGGGCGGGGCGAGGGCGGGGCTCGAGACCGCTAGGGGCGTGGGTTACGGAATGTGCGCCAGGCTAGGGGCGGGACTAGTGCGTGGGGCACGCCTCTTGGCCCCTCTGATGGGCCGGAGGGAGGAAAAGGCCGACGGCAATCTGGAAAATGTGGAAACCAGACGCAGAGACTGGCAGAATTGGAACGGGCTTTGCGCTTCGGCCTGTTTCCTAAATTTAAATCATTACTGTTACTTAGTATTTACTTATACACTATTACTTAACATTTCTCTTCAAACCGAGTTGCTTTCTTTAAACTTAAGCAAACAAATTTTAAAGGGAGTCCTGATATCACTCCTGAACTGCAAATAGAAAAATCAGTATCACTTGTATCTGCAAGGGAATTGTAAAAATACAGTGGAAACAAAACAGTATCAGTTATTCATGCTGGATACTGTTGGCGCTGAAAAGAGAGATTGACCATTATAAGAGAGGTGTTGAAGACAGGCTATCACCACACTGAGACTTGCTAGCTAATGCAGAAGTAGTGAGAAGCGTCTCCCTGAGTCAACATTATTTAATACTGTGTTCACCTGCCTGCTGACGATGCAGGTCCAGCTCCTGCTCTGTACGGATAGGGAAGCTGAGGCTTGAAGAGATAGACTAAACCTGATCTCACAAGAAAGAAGGAGGTTTAAGACCCCGGTGTTTTGAATCTCAACTCTCTCCACTTTCTATTGCACCCAAGTGGCTCTTACATGCATCCCATAGATGTATATCTTTAATAAGATACATCTTTTAAAAAGGCAGGTTGTGCTAACAATTCTACATGGTTTTCTTAATCAGGAAAGTTAATGATCAATTAAACCTCCACCTGAAAGGCCACAAAGGCCTCATAGTAAGGAATCAAGCCAGGACAAATAAATCATACTTGTTAACCAGGTTAATTGAATGCAAATGTGAGCCTTCTTTGTCCCTCCCCTTCCCAATCATCTGGATTGATTTTTCTTGACTTGGTGGCAGCAGGAGGATTATTTTTAGCTATCCACGTGGGTATCTTTTCTTCAACAAATAACTCGGTGGGAAAGCAGCCTCCCAAGAGGCCAATGCTTTCACTTTATGGTCTCCTTTTCCTGTTTCTATGCCATGCACCCACTCATCTGATCTTTTCCCTCTCTCCCCTCCAGGGCAGAAGTGGGGGCAGAGGTGTACTGTGGGTATTTACTAGCCTTTGCATTGTCCTTGTAGCTGCTGCCAGACCCTGGGCAGGAGGAGCAAGGGAGCCCCTGACCTGGACTTCAGATCCACTGAGTGCCTCCAGATTGGGCTCTTGATATGAAATTTCCATGAGGTTATATACTTAGTCACAGAGACAAGAGGACAAGATTGAAATAATATTAACAGTGAACTTTTTGGTGTTTATTATTGTAAGCACTTTACGTGAATAAACCCTCACAGTAATCTATGCCTTAGGTTCTATTGTTATGCCCCATTTCACAGCTATGCAAATCGAAGCACAGAGAGATTACCTTTTAACAGATAGAAAATGAGAGTCAGGATTTGAACACCACAAGCACTCTGGCTTTGGCACCCGTGTCCTTAAGTGACCCTGTGCATCAGCGTCAACTGGAAGACTTCCTAAAACAAAACAAAACACAAAATGCTGGAGACTACCCCCGGAGTTCCTGATCCAGCAGGTCAGCAGATCTAGTGTGTGGCCCGAGGATTTGCAGTTCTAAAGTTTTGCCAGGTGAGGCTGATGCTGCAGGATAAGCTAGAACTACTGGCTACCTCAACCTCCCCTCCCCTCATCAGCCTGAGGCTAGATGAATGTGCTCCATCCCTTCCTGTTTTTCTGAGCACTCCCAGCAACAATGTTCCCACTATCCCTTTCTTAGTTTGCAAATATATTGCCAGTATTCTCTACACACTCATACTTGCTATTTTTCAACAACAACCAACCTAATAATGTGCGTCAAATGAACGAACTGTTCTCTTCCCATTTCCCTTAATGTTCTTCAGGAAAGTATTTCCCTCAGTAGTCTCTTTCCTTTAGTTTTTGGCAGCCTCTCCCAGGTGGCCGGTATCATCTAAGATTCTCTTAGAGTGAGCCTGGAGCCTAGAGAAGGTTCTGTTCAAAGCCTTCACAAACTTGATTTTTACTGCCAAGTTAGACTCATTCATTCAAGAGACAAAGAGTCACTATAGGTCTACAGTGTACCAGGCCCTCTGCATGGTGTGGTCCGGGATACAGTGTAGGAGAGTAGTTGAGATGGATTTGGCATGATCCCAGCCCTCAAATAATGTAGCCCTCAGAGCCCTATCTCCCGGACTCAGATCACATGTAAAAATTATTACTATACTTATCTAAAGTAGGCAGAATTTATAATAATATGTATTACTATATTTATCAATTTATGGGCAGATAATTTCATCTTGATTTCTAGCTGGTGCCAAACTGGTAAGAGCCAGGAGGAATTCCCACCTGCACGACTAGGGGGCAAACGAGTATCTCACAGACTCAAGCAGCCCAACAAGGTGAACACCACATTCTTTGTTCTTTTCAGTTCCTTAGATGTCTACTGCCCCTGCCGGTTACAGCTTCCTGTACTTGGCCTGGAAGTAAAAATCAAAAAGAGCATACATAGTCTTGGATTGTGAAGGAGTTTTAACATGAGTGACACTGTAAATATTCATTCGACCAGTAACTTCTATGTGTCAGGTATTCATTCTAATAGGTGTTGGGGATATGGCAGTGAATGATTTGGACATAAACAGGGAAGACGCAGGAGGATGACCACATAAAAACTCTGCTTCCAGAAAATTTTAGTTCATCAGCATTTTACAGTTTATATTATATCAAGAATCAGCCACATAATGATCTAGTAAGATTTGACAAAAACTAGAAGAAAATGAATATTATCAAGACTGATTGAAATAGGGATTTAAATCCATCAGCATCAGTGACAAAACTCCACTTCGTGCGTACTTGTGACTTGAGACATTGGCTAATGAGAGAATGAAGTTATTGCCATTAGGAAGACATTGAAAAACTAAGCATCCACATAGAAGTGGAATTGCCATGTCGTTTGGCAAGTGCATACTTAAATTTATTAGAAACTGCCAAACCATTTTCCAAATATTTTCCACTGCTCCTAGTGATGTATGAGTTGCTCCACAATCTCACGATTTGCTTGTCAGCCATTTTGATTTTGGGCATTCTATCGGGTGTGTTGTTGATCCTGTGGTTTTAATTTTCATAATGATGAATAATGTTGAGTACTCGTTTATTTGCTTATTGGCTATTTGTATGTCTTCCTTTGGAAAGTATCTGTTCAAGTCTTTTGTTCATTTTTTGTGGGGATTATCTTTTTTATTCTTTAGTTGTTGGAGATAAAATATTATTTTATATTTAGGCCATTCTTTTTGTGTTTATTTTGAAATAATTTTAGACTTACAGAAAAGTTGTAAAAATAGTTTAAAAACTCCTAGAGACTCTTTCAACTGGATTCTCCAATTTATCACATTTACTTTAGTTCCTTCTCTCTTCATATATATACACACACATACACACATATGGCAGCCATATATATATATATATACACATAAATACATGTGTTTATGTATATTTATGTATAAATAAGCATGCATTTATGTATATATATGCTATCTTTCCTGAAATGTTTGAGAGTAAGTTGTAGACATGATGCCTCTTCTACATAGTGCAGTATTTCCTAAGAATAAAAACATTCTCTAAAAAACTTTAGTACAATTACCAAAAAGAAGTTAACATGAATACAACAGTATTATCTAATCTGTACACCTTATTCATATTTTACCAATTGTGTCTATAATCTTTATTTAAATAAAAATAAATGTCTTTATTTTTTATTATTGTTTGTTTTTTCTAGTTTGATTGTATTTGGTTGTCGAGTCTCTTTAAACTCTGTTAATTTGGAACAGTTCATCAATTTTCCTTTATCTTTCAAGACTTTAATGTTTTTGAAAGGTATATTAGGCCATAATTTTTATCTTTGTATGTGTGCATATATATTTTTAAGGTCCACAAAAATATCAGTATCGTGATTATTTGTTATGTACGTTGTGGGTGTATACTCTGATTTTGTGCTAATGGAATATAGGAGTGAAAAAGTTTGGAGACCACTGTTTTATAATATGCTTGTGTGTACATTTTCCTGTTTGGAAAACTATAACTGATTTGATGTGTAACTATAACTTATTTGTTGACAAAACATGAGTTATTCTAATTGTCTATAGCAGTAATCTTTGTTTCTAGCAGCATAGTTTGGTTGCAGGCAACAGAAACTGACCCCAGTAAACTTTATCAAAATGGAAAAAAAGTTAAAATTTTAGACTGAAGGAATTAGCTTTAACTTTTTTCATTCTCTATATAATCTGCACTGTATTCAGACTCCCACAGAAGAGTCTGGTTGGCTCAGCTTGAGCCATATGCCCATTCCTGAGGGTAAGGGGGCTTGATTGACAGAAACTACAAGGCTGTAACCAATGTAGTTATGGCCAGTGGTGGCTTCCCAAAGCAAAATTGAAATGCTATTATCGGAATAAGGTGGCGGGGCGGGGGAGGGGTGGAGACTGGGTGTCTACAAATGATCTACATTCACTGCTGGTGGATTTGTGCACAGGAAGCTCTGTTAAGGCTTCCATGTCTACAGCTCTTTCTGAGGAAAAGTGGAGCCCCAGGCTCATGCCATGTGGTTCCAGTGCCCAGGCCACAGCTGACTGATGAAGGCCCAGGGTCTAATCTTAGCCACCATCATGGTCCACCTGGATTGTTGTAGCAGCCTCCTCACTGGCCTCCCTACTTCTATCCTCATCCTACGACAGGCCCTCCTTGACACGGTGCCTGCTTCCCTCTGATGCGACTCTCCTGCCACACTGACCACACTAACCTTCTTTCTTTTTCTCAAGCACACCAAGTTCCTTCCTGCCTCAGGGCCTTTGCACCTACTGTTCCCTCCCTCTGGCATGCTCTCCCCTAGTTATCTTCATGGTTTTTTATAAGTCTCAGGTAAACAGCCACCTTTGTAGAAGGGCCTTCCTGAAGCACCTATCCGAAGTCACCTTCCAAGCATGCTCTATCACATGACCTGATTTATTTCCTTCTCAGCCTGTATCAAAATTTGCAATGATTTTGTTCATGTGTTTGTCTACCTGTTTACTATCTCTCTTCTCACCCTTAACACGTAGGCATGCCCATTGCTTAGATCTTATTTCTTGTTGCTTCCCAGCTCCAGTGCCTGGCACATAGGTGTCAATAAATATTGAATGAATGAATGAGTCAATGATAAATTAGGTAGTTTGTTGAGAAGCTGAGCCCTCAAGTGGATAGACTAAACTTCCCAGTCAAATTCTTCTCTCTCTAGCTATTTCCCTCTACTCGCTTTTTCTTTCCTTCTTTCTAATGAAATAACAGAAATCATATATTTTTTCTTTTTTAAAAGTTTTTTTTGTGGATATATATATATCATAAAATTGGCCATTTTGACCATATAAAAATGTATTAGTCAGTGACATTAGTTACATTCACAATGTCAGACGATCTTCACTACTACGTTACCAAAAGTTTTTCATCACCCCAAACAAACTGTACCCATTAAACAGTAACTTTTCATTCTCTCCACCCCCAGGCCCTAATAACCTCTAATCTACTTTCTGTTTCTTCAAAGTTGCCAATTATAGACATTTTGTGTAAGTAGAATCATACAGTATTTGCCCTTTTGTGACTGGCTTCTTTCAGGTAGCATAGTATCATCAAGTTCCAAGTACCATGTCGTGCCATGTATCAGAACTTCATTCCTTTTTATGGATGAATAGTGTTCCATTGTATGATAAACCACATTTTGTGTATCCATTCACCTGTCAATAGACACTTGGATTGTTTCCACCTTCTGGCTACTGTGAATAATGCCGCTATGAACATGGGTGTACAATGTTTTGTTCAAGCTCCCATTTTTAATTCTTCTGAGTAGATACCTAGGAGTAGAATTGCTAAGTCATATGGTAATTCTATGTTTAACTTTTTACGGAATCACCAAACTGCCTTCCACAGCAGCTACATCAGTTTACATTCCTACCAGCAATGTACAAGGTTTCCAGTTTCTTCAGATCTTTGCCAACACATTTATTCCCCCCCACCACCTTTTTTTAAGTATAGCCATCCTAGTAGGTATAAAGTTGTATCTAACTGAGTTTTGATTTGAATTTCCCTAATCGCTAATAATGTTGAGCATCTTTTCATGAGCTTCTTGGCCATTTGTATATCTTCTTAGAAGAGATGTCTATTGAAGTCTTTCGCTCATTTTTTCATGAGGTTGTCTTTTTGTTGTTAAGTCGTAGGAGTTCATGATATATTCTGAATATTATACAATTTGACTCTTTTGAGTGGCATAAATGCAAGGTGACCAGGATTGACCAATACCTCAAGCCCAGTCATGTTTCCCATCTGAAGCCTACTGTGCACCACAGCCTGGCAAACCCCACGGCACTGTGTCAAGAATAATTATAGCTAGCTTGTGTTGAACGCTCACCCTGTGCTGGCACCGTGTATTAGCTCATTTAATCTATCAATCATCCTTGGTGGTTGTTACTCTATTAATCCTTTACTGATAAGGAAAGGAAAATGAGGCCCAGAGAGAGTTGGCAGCTGTGCACAGTCACACAGCTGGGAAGGGGCAGAGCTGGGATCTGCATTCAGGTCCTTGGGCTTCAGAGGCTATTTCGCCTTCCTGCCTTGGAACAATGTTGCTTTGTAACAAAGACAACCTGTGGCTTTCCCTGGCCTGTTCCAAGGGAAGGACAAAGATGGTCGGTTCCAGCAAATAGTCCTTTGAAACCCAGTACTTTAAGAGACTGGTACAGTACACACCAGGAGTTCGTAACCTCAGGGTCACTGTTTTCAGGAGCCATTTAGAATCATCCTGATGGTGTGCTGGCTGGTCTCCACACCCAGCCCCGAGACTGTGTCTTCTGAGAGATGGGCTGGGCTGTGGATCCCACTAATAAACAGCTTTAAGCCAGTTGGGTTACCTTTGGACTTGTGGGTAGCTCCCGAGGCAAAGATAAAGCCTTTGAAGTGATTGGCAGTTGGGTTTTTATTGAGAGGATGGGGGGAGAGCCTTTCTTCTTGTGAGGAAGGCTGACTGTGCCAGCTTTCATTTCAAGAGGAGTCTTCTTCCGTGTTACTAACCGCCCCTAGCCCTTCCTCCACCAGTGGGAGGTCAGAGTGAATGCTGAGCTTTGAGAACCAGCTGGAATTCTTAGCCCCCAGCAAATTCATGTTGCACAACACTGATCTTCATCATGGATGACATTAGCTGCAGGCTCACCCCCTTCCAGGCACAGGGTAAAGTTATTTCTACGCATTATTGCATTTGCTTAAAAAAAAAAAAAAGGATCAACAATAATAGCTAATGCATAATGCATAATGTCAAATGCTTGAGTGGACTCCTAACCAATATGGAAGCAGGTATTATTGTTATCTTTCTCATCTCACAAAAAAGAAACTGAGGCATAGAAAGGTTATATCATTTTGCCCAAGGTCATACATAGTAAACAGCGAAGTAGAACCCAGGTAATTCTGGCTTCAGAGTCCAGCTTCTTAGAGGGTCTTGCCCAACTCACAGGGCTACTAAATACTGTACTGGGGACTTGAACCCAGATCTTCTGGCTGCAGAACCATTTCTGTTCCATTGTGCTATGCTTCTTGGGACTGCAGAAACTGATTTCTTATCCACTATACCTTGTTACCTCCTAGCACCAAACACCTAATTTGGAGAGCAAGGGCTGTGATCACCATCTTTCCTGTTCACAGACCTTCAGTAGCTCCCAGGTGCCCACGGGGTCAAATCCAGACTCTTGGACTGACATGCCAGGTCCTCAGAGACTGGGCTGAATTCTCATCACCCTGATTTCCCAGTTCACCTTGTGCATTCATATGCCTAACCAGATGGACTACTTGTTTTCCATCCATCCTTAGGGCAGGGGTCAGACCTGGTACCCAGGGCCATATAGCCCTCAGACACATTCTTCTGGAAAGCACAGTATTTTATGTTTGGTATAAGTATAGGATCATGGTTTCTCCCCCACTCTCACTAAGGTATTATAACGTGTTAATATTGAAACCAGAGGGCAACCGAGTCCGGGGCTTGCGCTGCCTATGCCACGCAGCCGATAGATCGACACAAGAGTTGGTATTTAGAATAAGCATTTATTGTCAGAGCATCAGTGATCTGAGAAGGCAGCAGGTTAACACCTTCAAAACTGCCTTCCTTCCTCAGTCTGGCTTAGGGTATTTAAGGGAAAATCTGAGCATTAGTTCCGAGGCTGCGTGACAGTTCTGGGGTGGGGGTGGGGGTCTGTTGTGCTTCACGGAGCCGTTCCTCTGGCAACGTGGTCCTCTGGTGGCGTTAGCAATCCAGGAACAAAGATGGGAGGAGTCTGGAAAGAATGCTAGATCAGAAGGATCTAGCATAAGGGCATTAATCATAAGTTTCAGAGCAACTTTCTATGGCAAGGCACATGCCAAACTCTGGGTCAAGCTACTGGGGACAATCTACTGTTCAGCTACAGGGCTAGGAAAAGGGAAGCTGCGGCCGCCTTGAGGCTTCTATTAGGGTGGGCGTAACTAGGCACGAGAGCACTACGGTCTCATTCTATGTAGCGGAAATGAGTGGAAATGTAGTATGAGAGTACCTGGCTCACAGCAAGCATTCAGTAAATTTAAAACAAATATTGTTGACCCCCTTCACTATCGTTACTTATTTTGATGTTCAAATTGTCCCACGTTGGCCAATAGGAGCCTCTCCAACCTGCCTTTTGTGTCCTTTTGACATGTCTCATCATTCTGTTGGCATTTCCTTAGTTTCTGGCTCAAAAAGATGTTCCTGGTGCATACTGTAATTTCTCTGCCTCGGCCTGAGAATCAGTCATTTCTCCAAGGAGGCTTGGTTCCTTTTAGTGGAGAATGGTATTTAGAAAGCAAAATCTGGGTGCTAGATCCTCGTTGCTACAGGGGTGGCATTCCTTGTAGGCTCTCTCAACAGATGGAACTAGGATGTTTATTTACACACGGTGTTTATAATTGAGAAGATTCATTTGAAAATCTGGACTTCTAGCTCCTCTTCAGAAACCCCGAGTATCTGACCACCACAGTGAGGAAATTGGCAAAATCAGCTGGAGCACGGAAGGGGTCAATAATAGTTGTTTTTGCACTGAAGAATGTACTGAATACTTGCAGTGAGCCAGGTGCTCTCACACTACATTTTTACTCATTTCCAGTACTACACAGAATCAGACTGTAGCACTCTTGTGCCTAGTTACGCCCACCTACGCCTGTAGGCGGTTGTTTCAATTTCAAGCCTTTGCTTTTGATTGTTTTCTTCCCTCCAGCTGAAAGGACAGCTGGAGAACCTCACGTGTCCCACTCAAAGCCCAGCTTAAATGCCACCTCCTCCTTGAGGCCCTCCCCAATTTGCCCTGTCAGAGGTCACTTCTCCATTCTCTAAGCTCTACACCCCACTCATAATATTTACCACCGTCTATCCTGCATTATGGGTTTTTAGTTCATCCTACTCCTATTTCATATTGTCTTTCTGATAAGGAGACTGTACACTCCTTGAGGGCTGGGGCTGTGTCTGTCTTGCTCACAGTTATGCCCTTTAAACCTAACATCAAATCTGACATTCAATGAAAATTTCCATCAGAAACAAATTTTGATGAACTTCCTATTGTGTGTGGGGTAATGTAATATAGTAGATAGTAGTGATATAATTGTAAGCAAAACAAATATAGCTATGTCTTTATGGAGCTTACTGACTTCTAGGAAAGAAAGAAATTAATAAAAATCACATAACATGTATTTGTGGAATGATTTAAAAAATCAATGACCTATATTTGTACTTTTGTCCTCAGTTGAATATATATATATATATCTCCTTAGAAAATATGTAGTATTGGTTGATGTTTTGTTTTCCATTTCAGGGTATATCTTTCCTTTTTCATTGCACAGTAGGTTTAATGATCCTTTTAAAGCAGTATACAATAGTCATTAGTATCCTTTTAAAGCGACACGTAATAGTCATACCATTCCCCTATTGATGGACATTTAGAATGTTTTTGGTTTTGTTTTGCATTATAAACAATGATACAAAAGATCTCTCGTGCACTTATGCTTATTTCTCTGGTACAGTCCAAGAAATCAAGTTGCTGGGTCATAGGATTGCTTTTTCTTTTTTTGTTCTAAACACGTTGTTGGAATTCATGTGTTACTTTTGTGCTTTGGAAAAAAAACCCCAAAAAATAGAAAGAAGTAGGTAGATTGTTCGTGTTATTGGATCTTAGGAAGTAGACGTAGCTGATCATTGTCATATGACTGTTATATAATCTGCTAATCATTATGTAATAAGATCTGAAAAAGATGTTCCTGTGATTCCATGTCATTAAGCAGAGAACTCTCAGGCCTTCAACCCTGTGTAAAAGATGAGAAACACGGCTCTATTCGGAGACTTTGGGACTCTTGATACAAAATGCCACCAAGTCTCAATGACTGGGGTCATCTACTAGTAAAGCCTTTTTTAAAATCTGTTTCCCTTTTGTCTGTCACAGAGCCACAGAGCTGGAAGGGACTTATTAGCAGTCTCATGCAGTCTTGAAACAGTTTCCAAAGGACAATTATGAGTTGTTGTAAAGGCAGAGAGTTCGGGTGGGACAGTTTTTCATACCTGGAATTGCTGTAAACACCATCACCTCTTGGGTGATTAAGGGAGGAGCTTAAACGTGGGCTGATAAAGGCTGAAGTATACAAAGACCCTGAGTGGGACTAAGACAGCAACAGATAAATATAGCAATCGCTGCTGTTTGAATAGCAGGTTGCTGGTTCTCTGAATGCTTCCCCATGTATTATGTCATTGACGCCTGAGATAAGACTCATCAGCTTTAGCTGGGGTCACCAAGGCTGAGAGAGAGAATCCTGCCATCAAGGAACATCTGTTAGGTACCTCATGACCAGACATATTCAAAGCTCAGGGAAAACACAGATGTATAAGAAGCTCCAGGTCTTGTGTGTGTGTGTGTGGGGCGGGGGGTCAGGTTTAAAAATATATCTAATCCACTGTGGTAAGAGCTGAGATAAAATTATGGCATTGTTGTGGGGAACCAGAGAAAGGCAGGTCTTTGCCTGGAGAAATCAGAGGGAGTTTCAGAAAAGGTGTAAGGGCTGAGCTGGGGCTGGAAGCCAAGAAAGCAAGGAAGGAACAAGGTGAGGGGAAAGACATTTACGTGGAATGAACAGCATGTAGAGGCACAGAGGCCAGAAGGGAGAAGAGCATGGTAAGTCCAGGGAGCCAAGTGCATGTTGGAGGAAGAGAACTTAGCATGGAGTAGGCTCTGAGTCTTTAATAAATGTCTAGATAGGTAAGAGAGAGAGAATAAATGGTTCAATCACAAGTATGTTTAACAGTTTTGACTTTGCAAGCACTAAGGATTCAGTGAGTGGTGAACCACAAAACCAAGTCCTCAGGGAGCTCACGGGCAATGTGGTGGGTGGGAGTATAGACAAATCCATTAAGTGAAGTGACAAGCCACCAGTATCGATGCCAATGTAGACCCTCTGGGTACTGCCAGGTGACTGGTGATAAGTCACAAGATGAGGAGGCAATATTTTGCCTTGGTCTTCCCCAATGCTGACTTCCATTTAAAAAAGCAAAACTTATTTAGATCCTTACTATATGCCAACTATTGTAATAAGCAGTTTCCATATATAAACTCATTTAATTATAAACTCATTTAATTTTCATATGAATCTCATGAGGCTGTACTACTATTATTCCATTTCACAGGTGAAAAAACTGAGGCTCGGCGAGGTTAAGTAAGTAACTTGATCAAGGTCACACAGATAATAACTGGCAAAGGCAAAGCTGGGACCCCACTCTTAGCGACTGTAACATCGACAGTCCTCCCAAGGCTAGATTCAGTATCAGGTGATCCTGGGCATCTCTTGCGCTCTTTAAGCCTCGGTATTTTCGCCTGTAAAAAAGGAGGCGAGGGATCCAACTGTCAGCTCCCTCTCAGGCGCACTTCGGGGATCATCTCCACGAGGTCAGGTCCGGAGGTCGCTCAGTCTGCGTTAGCAGCTCGGAGACGCCACCATCCGGCTGCTTAGCGGTTTCCATGACAACCCGGCTAGCTGCCATTCCGGGGCCGACGGTGTGCGTAATTTCCGGCCGGTTTATTTCCGGGTCCTAGCCCCCTCGGGGCAGCAGTCCTTTAGTCCTCAAAGCGGGATTCTGCGGCTTCTGGGCTTCCTCTTCTGCCTCCCGCTTCTTCCTTCGCCGCCCATGGGCATCGGCCTTTCCCCGGCCCAGCGCGCAGCCGCGGCCTGGCCTCCCTTTGGGCCCGCCTCCTAGGGACGTCACTTCCTGGCCGAGTGTTTCCGGGTCGCCGCTGGCCCCGGAGTACTGGTTTCGGTCTCTTGCAGCCGGCCGGAGCGGCGAGAGCCCAGCCGGGCCCGGCTCCGGCGGCGGCCGCGGCTCCTTCGTGCTTCCCCCGGCCGGGGCATCCTCGGCGGCAGTGCTTGGGTGAGTGTGGGCAGCCGTGGGCGGAAACGGCCTCTGGGGCTTCCCCGGGCGCAGGGGGCGCCCGACTCCGCGGGGCTTGGCGGCCAGGGAGCAGAGTCCTCTCGCGACCGGCTGGCCGGGGCGACTGGTGGTGGGCCGGCCTTTTCGGCGCCCCGGGGTCTCACCTTGTCCTCCCCCAAGGGCTGCCTCGCAGACACCTAGGACCAGCCAAGGGTGGTTCAGGGAAGCTCAGGAGGAACACCCCCTCTTCGGCGACTAATCAAGCAGGAGGACACCCCGATTCCACCGTAGGGCAGTTACTGCTCGGTGGCCCCCAGCCCAGTTTTTGGCGGCAGACTTGGATTTGTACTCACTGTGTGACCTTGGACAAGTCATTTCATCTTCCGAGCCTCAGTTGCCTAATTTGTTAAATGGGAATGAACCTCCCTGCTAGTATCGTAGTGGGGATGGGATGAGATGCGTGTGAAGCACGGTCTCTGGCATACAGCAGGCGTCCAGTAAATGATAGCTGCTGTTAATTCATTCGCAGACCCGTGGGGAGGGCCCGAGTTTGGGACAAGGGTATTTTTCACAACTGACGTAGCTCTCCGGGGCTGTAGGAATTATCAGGCTGGGAATAGCAGCCGCCAGCTTCTGTCCCCTGCAGGGAGACAAAACCGCTTCTTTCAGAGCCCCTCCGAGAGGCAGCTGCCACTAGGGAAGCCCAATTTCAGCACCGCCGAGGTTATTTTCAGAGGCTTGGAAGGCCTGTCTCTGTATCTTTCTGGAATCCAGTTGGGGTGTGGGGACTCTCTGGTGTTTCACAACCAGTGGAAGGTGCCTTGGCTGTGTCTTTGGAGCCTCGGTCTTGGAATGAGTGCAAAAGAGTCGGGTGCGGAGGTGGAGGGGGTTGAACTGCTCTCACCCTGGTGCTGTTTGGAGGCTGAAGGAACTCTGAGCCCGCTGAAGCTAGATCTGTAAACCTGTGGACTGGGGCAGTGCTGAGACCAAAATAGCTCCTGTCTGTGCAGGGAGGGGGCGCCTTCAAATGCTGCTTGGGGAACATTTCTGCTTGAATGGGCCAGCTGAGGTAAAGCCAAGCTAATGCTTTGCTACCCAGAATCATTTCAAATCCATCAGTAGGGTTTTAAACAGACACAGCTTTCTTTTGAGATGTTTAAAAAAATAAATTAAAAAGCCACCCCCTCCCTGACTGTGATATCTGTCTCTTCATTGATTTGCTTTTCAAAGGGGCCCAGATATTATGGGTGCAGGAAGTGCTGACCAGGCCCGTTGGCTCTAGGCACCTATCTGACACTGTCAGGGATGTTCACAGTGCCATTTTTTTTTTTTTTTTTATCTGCCAGACTGGCACGTCTTGGCTTTCCAGTCCTTGGGTTGCTTGGAGAAATTAACAGCTTGTGTCACCGCGCTGTCTGGTCTCCTGTAACCACGCTGTTTTTGCAGTGAGCGTGTTTTTGTTTCTTGCAGAGTGCTGGGAATAGATTGCTGGTTCTGTGCTCAGAAAAGATACCAGCTATGACCCGACCAGTTATAATGCGGTCTGTATTCTCAGAAAATGTATTCAGGACGGATGATGTCAGCTGCCTTACCACTGGCCGGTCTCTGGCCAGCCTCTTTCCTTGGCCCTTGAGCTTACATCATAGAGCTTTGTAGCTCTTCTAGCCTAATTTTGTGTGGGAAGATATGAATTTTGCTACTACAGGAATTTTTGGAACTCAGCTCTGCTTGCCCGGCCACAGGGCATTCTAGCTTAGCTGAGCCCTTTGAAGTAGTGCTGTCCAGCAGATGTAGCAGGGCAGCTTTACTTAAAAGCTGTGCAGTCTATAGTCATGCCACCCTGAGCAAGCCCGTTCCCATCTGATCTCAGAAGCTAAGCAGGGTCTGGCCTGGTTAGTACTTGGATGGGAGACCACCTAGGAAAAGCAGGTGCCGTAGGCGTAAAAAAATTAAAAAATAAGGGATCGTAAGCTGACAAGGTCCTTGCAATCTGTGAGGTCAACCAAGGGTTGCCTCGCCTAAAAAAAAAAAATAAAAATAAATGAAAGCTGTGCAGCCCAGAGCTTGAATCAGGGCTTTGGCATCAGACCGTGGTTCAGATCTCAGCTGTATTTCTTTCTAGCCTGTGACTTGGTCCTCTCCGAGCGTCAGTTTCCTCTTCTATAACCTTGGGGCTGTTGGATGGATTTCATTAATTTTTATTGAGCCTCAGTAGAAGGCCCTCATGTACTCATCCCTCAGTGAATGGTACTAAGTGTAACAATAAATGAGTGAGAGAAATGGGAAAAAGCACAGGCCTCAGGGCCGGCCAGCCCAGGTTCATATTGCAGTCCTGAGCTTTTGAAGCTCTGTTGGTTTCCTCATAGCGTTGTCGTGCGGATGAAGCGGGTTGACGCAGTTGAATCGGAAAAGCCCAAAGCTTAGCACGTAGGATAACTATTTCCTTCTCGCTTTCCTTTCTTTAACTGTCTTTTAGCATTTATTTTCTTTCACCCTTTTCCTCTCTTGCCTAGGTCGGTTCGAGACTTCTTAGATGGGTTTCCCATCCTTGACTTTAGGGTTTTGAACACCAACTGGGCTGTTTGGATCCTTTTCTTTCTTTATTGTTTGGCAGCAACAAACAAGGGTGTGGATTATGGTATGATTTCAGAGCGGCAGACACTGAGCTTGAGGGTGGCTGACTTAAAAAAAAAAATCAGCTTCTATGGGCTGGAGGCTGACTTCCTTGCAGAAAACTCACAGCAGTGTTTAGGAGGCTTGCTGTCCCTCTGTTTAGATTGTTCTCATTGTACCAAAAAGACAGTCTTTGGGGACAGAGGCAGGATAGAAGCTTCTCTTTGATAAATAAAAATTGGTAAATGCATGTGGGTTTTTATTAGCAAGGACAGTGATGTCTTCTTTCAAGTTGCAATACAGTTTTATTTTTTTAAGAGAATATGCATACTTTGATACCAGACAGTAAGCTTTTTCGGCTGGAGTTGAGGGCAAGGCTGTGTCTTCTCAACTGCTGTCCATTACTGCTCCTACCTACCCCATATCCCCCCACTGCACCCAGCCCAGGGCCTGGCACGAGGTAGAAGCTGCATAAATACTCTTTGAACTCAGGAGTCCTGGAGTGGAGGGAGGAATACAGGTGCCAAGTTAGAAGGCCAGGCTTGCAGTCTTGCCCTTTGCTAGCCCTGAGCTACTTAGAGCATGTCGAGGAGCCTCTGTTCCTTTCCTCTCTAGCTGATCTCCCAGGATTCTTGGGAGAGCTAAATGAGAAACTGATGGAGCGGTATCTTGAACGCTTACATTCTTTGCATCGTTCATTTCACCGGTTGTATCAAACGCCTGCCAAGGGCCGGGCTCTGTGTCAGGCATCGTGGTGAACAAAGAAGTGCAGTCCTTGTCTTTGTGGAGCTTTCTGGGTAAAGGGGGAGACAGAGAGGAAGCTAGTAAATAAAGTTGATAATTTCAGATGGTGATTATCCCAGGATAACTGGGAAGGAGGGAGTTATTGAGCTGGGGCTGTCAGGGAGAGCCACTGAGGGTCGACATTTGAGCCGCGGCCTGAGTGAGAGTGAGCCAGCTATGGGAAGAATCAGAGTAAGAACATGGAAAAGCAACGTGTGCAAAAAGGTCCTGAGATAGAGATGAGTTTAACGTGTTTGAGGAACAGACAGAAAGGTCCGTGCGGGTGGAACTGAGAGAAGGGAAATGCTGCTTTGAGAGGTGAGCAGGGATCTGACCACGTAGAGCCTTTGACCTTGCTTAGGAGGTAGCTTTTATCCTAAGTGGATTCGTGTTTGCCTTATGGGCTCCTAGAGCTTATTATCTGTTCTGTTTGTTTTTGAAACACTGGCAGGGTAATGGGTGGGAGAAGGTGGCCTCCCTGTGTCCTACATGTCTCGCTTCTTATTCCCCAAAGCTGTGGAGAAGCCAGACGAGTGGGTCATTGGGACGTGGGTGATTTTATTGACCTTGTGATAGCTGCTGGGCTCGTAGGCCTTTAGGACTTCCGGAGCTGAACTCACATCTGCTGAAGGGCTCCACAGGTCTGTCCCATCGCACTGCAGCTTCTTTCTCAGTCTCTTGCCGTCTCCCACTGCCAGCAGGAGCCTCCTTCAGTCAGATAGCTGGTATTTATGAAGCACGTGGCCTCCCCCGGCACTGTGCTTTGGTTACATTACTGAGTAATTTGTCATGATCCCTGCACCTGTGGAGCTGTGGTCAAGAAAGGCAGGGCAGGAGAGTGTGGAAATGCACATCTACGGCCCGGCCAGAGATGTTTGCCCCGCTCCGATCTTACCATTCTGAGAGTGCTTGGCATCCTGGGAGGCAGCACCTTCAGACACCGGGAGCTGCTGCTCGTCTATCAAGGGCTTCCTCTGAGCACTCAGGGAAGAGCTTTGTAGACTGGCTGCATACGATCCTTCTAACAACTCCGGACTCCAGGTACCGTTATTAACCCCCTTTTCCATATGAGAAAGCCCGGAGAGGTGGAGTCATTTGCCCAGGTAACCTTGAGATGCAGACCCAGGATTCACACCCAGGCAATCTGGCTTCAGAATCTCTTTGTCACCACCGTGCTTTGTTGTCTACCCTGGCAGTGTCCCTCAGTGAATGCGATTTGCTTCCAACACTGTGGCATCAGGAATATTGCTGGATCTGTATTCGTTCTACTGACGGGTGGCCAAGCAGATAGCAAGTGTATAGACCCTGTGTGTCCCAGCTCAGAACACTGTGTCTTCTCCCAGCGTTGCTGTAAGCTGCTCTTCAGGTAAAGGGGAGCCAGCCTGTCAGGCAGATAAAGGCACTGTCCAGGGGCCAGCAGCCAGCTCTTTAAGTCTCTCTTTAAAATCGCAGATTCCATCTGGTCCTTTCCCCCTCGCTTTGAACTCTGACAGGTGCTTCACACAGCTCTTGGAAGGAATGTGGCATTTTTAAGTGCTCTTCGAGGCCTTGGGGACCAGGGTGCTGCATACGCCTGCAGCTTCATCTCGTGTCACGCCTCTCCTCGCTGCTTCAGCCACAACGTAGACTTCTTTCTGTTCATAGCCACTTCTTTCCTCCCTGCCTTGGGAAAGCAGGACATGCTGGGCAAGGCATGGACTTTGGAACGTGACTGGCAGAGCTCTGATCTCAGCCTGCTGCTTAATAGTCCTGTAACTTTAGCAAGTTTCTTAACTTTTCTACGTCCTGGTTTTCACATCTGTAGGATGGAGATACTGGTCATACCCGTCTCCTTGTTTGAGAAGACGGAATGCATTAGCATGGGATAAGCACCTGGCACGTAGTCAGCACTGGTAGTGTTAGCCCAGGGCCCTTCTCCCTGCTGACGCCTCTGCTGTGACACCCTTCGCCCACCTCTTTGCCCGGCACACTCCTCCTCCTTCAGGTTTAACTGTCAGTCTTTTAAAACTTTTCCTTCTTCCCACAAAACCAGTCGGGCGCCCCCAATCATATTTTTCATTAGTGAGCTCAGCCAAGGCAAGGGCCTCGTTTGTCGCGTTTCCACTATAACCTTTGGTGTAGTATACGCTCAGTAAATGCACTGAGTGAATGAGCAGAATGCAGCCCAGGGCTGGTGGTGCCCACTGCACTCCAGGCCAGTTCTGTGTTTTGTTTTGCCTTAGCAGCCACAACTGGCATGTGGGCCATTTCAAGGAATGATGTGCTTCTTGTTCTTCCCCTTCCAGAGTGCTCCGCTGGTCCAGGTGGGCAACATGTCAGTGCTTATAGCAATGTCCCTGCATCTAACCCAGAGGCCATGGAGGAGATAAGGTAGCCCCCCTCCCTGGATCGGATGGGGAAGCCCAGTTCAATGGATACAAAATATAAGGATGACTTATTTCGGAAGTATGTGCAGTTCCATGAGAGCAAAGTGGACACCACCCCCAGCAAGCAGCGACCCGGTGGTGACGAGCACCTGCGGGTGGCAGCCTCGACCCTGCTCAGCCTGCACAAGGTGGATCCGTTTTATCGATTCCGGCTGATCCAGTTCTACGAGGTGGTTGAGAGCTCCCTGCGCGCCCTGAGCTCCTCCAGCCTGCGGGCTTTACACTGCGCCTTCAGCATGCTGGAAACGGTGGGTGTCAACCTCTTCCTCTACCCGTGGAAGAAGGAATTCAGAAGCATTAAGGTAAGGCCTAGGGAAGGGCCCGCCACACTGGTCTCCCTTCCACTTTCTTGCCCCTTCCAACCCATCTCGAGAGGACTTATGCCAGTCCAATCACATCCCTCTTCTGCCCGCGGACCCTCCCGTGTTCCCCACTGCCTTTGAGATAACAACCAGGATTACCTCCCAGCTCCCTGGCCTTGCCTTCCTGTCCAGTGTCTTCTTTTAGCTGGGTACCTGCCCCTGACAGCTCACATCTGCAGCCTGGAGGTCGGATAGGCAGGCAGCACCCCGGTTGTGCAGGACCTTGAAGCCCAGGGCAGAGGGCATGGATTTATCTGAAGTGGGCTGGGAAGCAAGGCAGGGCTGGGATCAGTTTACAGTTGAAGGGAATCTTTCTGGCTGGTGCGGGCTGCAGCATAGTGCGGCAGGAGTGGGGTGGGGAGACCAGTTAGGAGGCTGCCGTGGACGTCCAGGCATAACAGGAGAAGGACTTCTCTGTCATTTTGAAGGTAGTGATGGCTCAGGAGGCTTTCTACCAAATCAGGCTCTTAAGCCTGACATATACTTCAGACCTTTGCAGAAATGCCAGAAAGGAGTATTTCCAGTCTTCATCAGACACCTGCCTCTGATCCAGTCCCTTCTCTTTCCGAGTTTGCCTGCTCCTCGTAGGGAGCAGAGCTGCTGTGCCCCATGCAGAAAGCGAATGGCTTTGTTCCCCACACTTAGGAAAGGAGTGATGTGTCGCTTCCTTCACACCAGCACGCTGCGCTGTTGGTAAGCATTAGCCTCTGCCTCTGTAGTGAGAAGCTGTTGAGATCATTCCCTTCCCTTTCTGCGGTTCCCCACGCTCGTTCAGACTTGGAGGCCCTGTGCTTTGAGGCAGTCTCCCTTGTGTGTCTCAGAGAGACAGGCCCGCCTCTTTTTCTGCCCCCCCTTCCTCCTAGACTTACACAGGCCCCTTCGTTTATTATGTCAAGTCCACGTTACTGGAAGAGGACATCCGAACCATCTTGAATTACATGGGCTACGTGCCCGAGTTGGGGACTGCGTACAAGCTCAAAGAGTTCGTGGAGACCCTCCAGGTGAAGATGGTCTCCTTCGAACTCTTTCTGGCCAAAGTGGAGTGTGAACAGATGCTGGAAATCCACTCACAAGTCAAGGACAAGGGCTACTCTGAGCTGGACGTCGTGAGCGAGCGTAAGAGCAGTGCGGAGGATGTGCGCGGCTGCTCCGACGCCCTGCGGCGGCGGGCCGAGAGCCGGGAGCACCTGACAGCCTCGATGGCCCGCGTGGCGCTTCAGAAGTCGGCCAGCGAGCGGGCGGCTAAGGACTACTATAAGCCCCGTGTGACCAAGCCCTCAAGGTCAGTGGACGCCTACGACAGCTACTGGGAGAGCCGGAAGCCGCCCCTGAAGGCCTCGTTGAGCCTGCGGAAGGAGACTGTGGCAGCAGACGTGGGGGACGACCTCAAGGACGAGATCATCCGCCCGTCCCCTTCACTCCTGACCATGTCCAGCTCCCCCCATGGCAGCCCGGATGACCTTCTGCTCCCCTCCTCCAACAACGGCCTTGGCCTGATGCGCAGCACATACCTCTCCGCTCAGGATGACGTGGATCTGTACACAGACTCGGAACCTAGGGCCACATACCGGAGGCAGGACGCCCTGCGGCCGGATGTATGGCTGGTCAGAAATGATGCCCACCCGCTCTACCACAAGCGCTCACCCCCCGCCAAAGAGTCCGCCCTATCCAAGTGCCAAAACTGCGGCCTGGCCTGCAGCTCCGCCCTCTGCCAGCGCTGCGACAGTCTGCTCCCCTGTGCTCCGGCCTCCAAGCCCAGCGCCTTCCCCAGCAAGGCCTCCACCCACGACAGCCTGGCCCACGGGTCATCTCTGAGGGAAAAGTATGCAGGCCAGACTCAGGCCCCTGACCGGCTGGCGCACCTCCATTCAAAATCCAAGCCCTCCACCGCAGCCACCTCTCGTTGTGGCTTCTGTAATCGCCCAGGTGCCACCAACACCTGCACCCAGTGTTCAAAAGTTTCCTGCGATGCCTGCCTCATCGCCTACCATTTTGACCCCTGCTGCAAAAAGAGTGAGCTGCACAAGTTCATGCCCAACAACCAGCTGAACTACAAGTCCACCCAGTTCTCCCATCTCGTGTATAGATAGAATGGATCTTGTACCTTCCTGCTGCAAGGGCTACACCACTGACCTTTCTGGTTTCATGGGGAAGAAGTGTCAACGCACTGATGTGGGAAGCAGAGACCTGCACTTGACCATGCAGGGATCGTGGGTTGGCTGCGCCATGTGGGAGTTTACTTAGCGACTCAGTTATTTCAGTCGATAGCTGCTTTGTTGCCTGAGAAGGGAGAGGGTGGCACTTCCGTTCAGATTCATTTTTACTAATCACTCCCCTCCCTAGTTCATGTCTTTTTTTTTGTTTTTGTTTTGTTTTTTGTTTTTGGAGGATTTCTATCTCTGGGACTCAAGCCACACCCACCCCTCCCACTGCAAAGCCAGCTTGGACTGGGAAGGACCCTCCAGGTCACCTCCACATGCCCACCTGGAGCAGCAAGCTAGAGGCCTGTTGGCTTGTGAAATGAGCCCTCCGGCCACAGTGGGCCTCTTCCAATGGCTCATCCCTTTGCTGCCCCCTTCCCAGATATAAAGATCCCCCCCAGACTCCCTGCCCATGGCTCGCCCCACACCCCCAGGTTTCAAAAGTGAACCGAGTCCAGTATTAGCTGAATGTCATCCTGTTGCCGCCACAGCTCCGTTCAGCCTGTGGTGTTTGTGAACTTTGCTCCGACACATGGAAGTGTGGACTTTCCACGGCAGAACTGACTTTCCCCCTTTCTGTTGTTTGCACATGCCCTTCTTACTGTACTGTACATAGATATTTTTGAGATTTATTTTTAAATAAATATTCAACTTGCTGTGCGTTTCAAAGTGGTTAAAACGTTAATTATGTAGCTATTTATAAAAATGCCCCGGGTTCTTTAGTCTTCCAAGGAAGGGTCTCGTGCTCTTCTGTGTTGTGTCTTCCACTGACCCCAGCCCGAGGGTAACGCAGAGTGTGGGGGCAGAGGAGGAGCAGAGACGATGTCCCTGAGTCGGAGAGCCACTGTCTTCCCTACAATAAATCTATACACCTACCTCCAGTGTGCACTTCGGGGGCGAATGCGGGCCGAGAGCTCTGTGCACCTGCAGACTGATCACCTAGTGACGAGTCAGGAACCTCACCTGGGATCTACAGCCTGGTCTTTGCCACTTGCCAAGTGTGAACCTTGCACTCCAAACTTCTTGAGTCTCGTTACAGAAGGAAGCTCGTTTGAGATTCCCGTCGCAGTCCTCTCTTCTCCTGTTTCCAGGACTCTGCAATCTTTTTGCACTAAAAGTGGGCAGGAGTTGGCGTGAGCGCATCAGACATGTCTTCTGAGATTCTCAGCTGAGCCTAAGCGCTTCCAAACCCGGAGGCCCCTTAAACTCCTCATGCGAATGACTCGAGCCCCAGATTCTCCTTCCGGGGTACAGAGCAGGAGTGGGGCAAGAGTTTGAAAATAAAACCGCTTCTTTGTGAACTAATAATATATTTTAGCCATAAGTGTTTGTGATGTACAGAATGTTACAGGAATTGACACGCAGTGGGCTTTCCAGTGGAAGGTTTTCAGCTCTTGAGCAAATTTAAATCTGGCTGAATCCTGAGGCCACTGCAATTTGCTGATGTTCTTCCAGCTCGAATGATTATAAGGTTTTTCAAATCTTCTATGGCTCTTTTTTTTTTAAAATATATATATATATCTGGTAGATCACATGTAGATATTCAGTGTATATATAAAGCTGAATTTCAACCAACTTTATTACTAAGACCACCCCGATCTGGGGCATTCATCTTTGTTGTTCTTCCTTTTCACATTTCAGAAGTGTCAATGCCTGTCCCACTCCTGAGAGCTCTAGTTTTCTAGTTTTCCATTTCCAGATCGCTCCAGCACTACAGTCACTCTTTTAAGCAACTGTGATGCCACGTAACTCACAGAGGACAAAAGCAGGAACTAACTCATCCTAGGAGAGAGAGTCCAGTGTGTGCATCATCACGGGAGTCCGGTGTTTGTGGACTGGAACACGAAGTGCCCTGACCGTGCTCCTCCTCGGTGTGCATCTTACTGTCTGAGGTTGCTGTGATTGAGATCGTTGAATATATGCTAATTTAAAGATGCAGATGTTGTGCATTTGATTTCTACCAAGAGTTGAAATGTCGAGAGATGGTTTAAAAAATAATAATAAAGTATGTTCCATTATTAAATAAAGTGTTTGGGATTTTATGTCCCCCCTTCCCTGCTGCTTCGAAGTTTGAGCTGTTCAGGTTTTTGGGTTTTTATTTTTTCGCTCAAGTCATATTTAGTTTTTTCATGACGTTTTCTCCATGAAACTGAGAATAGCCAGTATTTGCATGCTCATACTCTGAGCCAGGCACTTTATATGCGTGATCTCATATAATAATCTCAACACTCCTATAAGATAGGTACCGTTAGGGTCCCCATTGTACAGATGGGGAAGCATGTTTCTCAGGAGTGGGACTGCATAGCCCAGGAGAAATGACTGTTGGTGGTGACCGACAGGCATTAAATAACGTTGAAGGGTGTTAGGAAAAAAATTAACTCTTTCAATCCATTTAAATGCCTCAAAGAGGAAGTCAGTTTAAGGCTATCTTGTCTTGAACAAAGAGAAAGCAGGGGTCAGACCTGGAGTCTTTGGCAGAATCTTAGCTAGGTTTTCACTTACATGTTTTTTAGGGCAGGCCATCATGTTTTCTATCGACAGCAATGATAGGCGATTCCTTTAAAAATTAATTTAAAGTGTTTTTATAAATGAGCGTTGATTCAAAAACAAAATATATGGCAAAAAGCTTAAGGGTGGTATACGAGTTGCTGTGGTTTGGGGACATCCGGGTCTCAAGTACCAGCAGGGTCTCTGTGCCCAAAATGCTGACCTCTGCTGGATTGGCCCCAGGAGGCGGCTCAGTTGCTGGGGAAGAGACTGGATGGATAGATTTCTCCATTTCATCATGCACTGGCTGACCAAATATCCAGGCCTCAGGCCAGACCAAGACCCAGGTGCTGGGTTTGATTTTAGCTACAGCATAGGAAATGACACCTACCATCTTGGCTGCCAGAAACAGCAGCTTCCCAGAGATGAGCACCCAGCCTGGGAGAGCAAAGGAAGCCAGACACTCTTCTGCATCCAAAGTGGAGCAGAGACTTCAAGCAGATTGCTTAATTGGTATATGTAAATGACAAGCATATTTAAACATCATCAGGCCCACCAGCTGTACAGCATTGGCTCTGCTGGCAGCTCCGAGCACCGATCTGTGGCACCCCACACGCCTGTTCCAGTCTCGGAGGGATGAGCGCTGTGGCAGACACTGCGAATTGAACCCTTGTATCCAGTCCCTCTATCCCTTGGTAGTGGAAGCCCTGATTTTTAGATACATGGCCATCCAGAATAAAAAGTGCCTTTCCCAAGCCTCTCCTGCAGCCAGACGTTACATGACTGTCGGGTCCCTGGGATGGAAAAGCGCTTTGCGTGGCTTCTGAGACATGTCCTTCCCACCCAGCTCTTCCTTCCTGTCTGGAATGGAGCAGCCATGTGAGACAGAGGCAGAAGCCCAGTGAAGTAGGGGATGAGGCAGTAGCTGGATGGGGCTGGGTCCCCGATGCTGTTATCTTCCTTAAGCCACTTTTTTTTTTCTTTTTTATACAAAACAGCTTCAGTGGTTCAGCAATTACCAACTTGTGGTCTTTGTGGTTTCCTGTCTCCCTGTCCTCCACTTCCCCACTCCTAAATTCCCTAGAAGCAAAATTCCAGACATTGATTTCATTTGTGACTGTCTCAGTACGTGAATCTGGAAGATGACAACTTTTAAAATGCAATGCCATTATCATATCTGAATTTTTGTAATAATTCCTTAATAGCAACGAATATCCAGTCAGTGTTCTCATGTCCAGTTTTCTCATAAATCTGTCTTTTAAAAACAATTTGTTTGCATCAGGGCTCAGATAAGTTCCCCACACTGCAATTGGTAGGTAGCTCTTAAAATGGACTCTAATGGACTCTAATGGACTGTCCCTATCGACGGTAGGGGCCCCATCTTTCTCTTCTTCTTTGAAATGTGTTTGCTGAAGAAACCGGATTGCCCTTTAGAGAGTGCCGGAGTCCAAGTTTTGCTTATTGCAGCCCTGCTGTTGAACATGTTCCTCTGTTCACTCAGTCTCCTGAAAATTGGTAGCTGGTTCTTTTTACCAATTCCTTACTGTTTACAAAAGTAGAAAAATAAACATTTCTATGATAATGAGTCAGGGCTGCACCTTCGTAAATAAGGGATGAGAGGAAATAACTTAAGGCCCGGTGGGGCTTAGTGCGTAAGTAAGGTGTGGGTCCCGGGCGGCTTGCGGGTGGGTGCAGGTTCTCTGATGTGCGGGTCTCCACTGGCAACACGTTTCAGGTCTCACTGAGGAGACGGAAGAGGTTGAAAGTGACAGAGGCCTCGAGGCAGCCTTGGGACTACTTGGCACAGCCAGTGGTGGAGGTGGCCACAGGGGCTGGGGCCTGCTTTGCAGTGAGCCTTGACAAAGCAGCTAGTCCGGGACGACTCCTGGGGACAAGTCAGCTATGGTCTAGCTTGACCTGCAAAGCCACAGAGTGCTCCCACACCCGCAGCTGCCCCACATTCCTGGTTCTGGGACGAGGTGAGAGCTGCAGCTAATTTTTTAGTAAGAGCGATTCTTCCAACGTGTCCTTGGCTTTGAAGGCTTCGGCTCCATGAGGCGACAGAAATTGGAACCCACGGATGGATGTGGCAGCCGCTCCTGGTTGTGGTGGGCTTGGGAGCAGTGACAGGGCCTGCTGTAGTCAAACCCAGCACCATGGTCACCGGCACCAGGACCCAGGCTGTAGCCATGGCCAGGTCTCAGCTGCTCCCCTGGCCACGTGGCTCTGCCTTTAGCCAGGCTTGCTGGGCAGTCCCGACTGGTGAGTGTAAAGTGAAAAAGCAAATGCAAAATCCCCACTCTGACTGAGAAGGCATGAGCCGGTGGAGCCAGGTGAGTCTAGACCTGTGCCAACGAGAAACAAACTCGATCACAGGGGAGAGCCTGGTTTCCCGGAAGTCCCTGTGCCTGGATGATCTCCAGTTCAGGACTTTCTGGGGCAGCCTTCAGCTAGCTGACCAGGGAAACTCTGAGGCTGAGGCAGGTGGAGGGATGGGAAACTGGCTGGAGAACTCTCAGGGCGAGGCAGGGGGCAGGTGGGGCAGGAGAATCTGAGGGGTGCAGGTGGGGCAGGGAGGCAGGTGGGCAGAGGGGCAGGCAGGGCATGGTGGAGGATGGGGGGAAGGGGGCATGTCAGGCAGGCGGAGCAGGTGGAGCAGGCGGGCAGGGCCTGGGGGTCTGGGTGGGGCCGCCTGGGTGGCAGAGAGCAGGCATCCCTTTGATGAGCAGAAGTTTTGTAAGTTTTGTTGTAGTCCCATTTATCTATTTTTGCTTCTGTTACCTGTGCTTTTAGTGTCACATCCAAGGAATTATTGCCAAATCCAATGTCATGAAACTTTTCCCTATGTTTTCTTCTAGGAGTTTTATAGTTTTAGGCCTTAAATTTAGGCCTTTAATCTATTTTGAGTTCCATTTTGTATACTGTGTGAAGGATCTGAATTCATTCTTTTGCATTCGGATATCCAGTTGTCCCAATGCCATTTGTTGAGATTGTCCTTTCCCCATTCTTGGCACCCTGTCGAGATCCTTTGACCACATGTGCTAGGGCTTATTTCCGGGCTCCCTGTTGTGTTCAGTTGGTCTGGATGGCTGTCCTTACGCTGATGCCACACTCTTTTGTACACATTATTATCTTTGTCACTTTGTATGTAATGTGTTTTGAAATCAGGAAGTGTGAGGCCTCAGACATTTTCTTTTTCAAAATTGTTTTGGTCATTCAGGGTCCCTTGAGATCCTATGTAAATTTTAGGATATTTTTTTCTATCCAGCAAAAATGCTATTGGGATTTTCATAGGGATTGCATTGAATCAGTAGATTGCTTTGGGTAGTTCGGACATCTTAACAATATTAGGTCTTCCAACCCATGAACACGGGATGTCTTTGTCTCCTTTAATTTCTTTCAGCAATTTTTTGCAGTTTTCTGTTTATGTCTTTCACCTTCTTTATGGTTTATTCCTTAGTATTTTATTCTTTTTGATGCTATTGTAAATGGAATTGTTTTTGTAAATTTCTTTTCAGGTTGTTCCTTGTTCATGTATAGAAAGCAATTGATATTTGTGTCATTTTGTATCCCACAGCTTGGCCGACTTCACTTATTGGTTCTAACAAGTCTTTTTTGTGTGTGGAATCTTTAGGGTTTTCAATGTATAATATCATATCATCTGAGAACAGATATAACTTTACTTTTTTCTTTCCAGTTTGGATGCCTTTTCTTTCTTTTTCTTGCCTAACTGCTCTGGCTAGGACTTCTAATACTCTGTTGAAAAGAAGTGGCGAGAGTGGACATCCTTGCCTTGTGCCTGATCTTAGGGACACTGAGCACGACGTTAGCAGTGGCGCATATATTTTCACATGTGGCTTTTATTATGTTGAGATCATTTCCTTTTATTCCTAGCTCGTTGAGTGTTTTCATCATGAAAGTATGTTGAATTTTGCCAAATGCTTTTTCTGCATCGATTGAGATGATCATGTATGTGGCTTTTGTCCTTCATTCTGTTATCGTGGTGAATCACACAGTAGTCGACTTTTGAGGCTTTCTCAGATTTGGCTTTGCTCTTTTTGGTAAGAATACTTCATGGATGTTGCATTCTTTCATCAGGAGGCGCATGATATCGTGTTCTCTCCTTTTGAGATATTAATAGCCGTTACGGCTGTTACTTAGTACTTAGATCCATTATCTCACCGTAGGTTGCAAAATGGAGATATTCTAATTCTAGTGTTCCTTCTTTGGCAACTAGAATACTTTTATAAGAAGAGACTTCCCTGTGGTGGTGTGAATTTACACGTGATGAAATTGCATAGAACTAAACACAGACATGCACACAGGAGAGCATGCAAACCTGATGACCAGAGGCTGTGGATTGCACTTACATGTCAGTTTCCTGGTTGCCATGTTGTTCTGTAGTTATGCAAGGTGTTAGCACTGGGGCGGGGGAAATGGTACAGGGGATGCAGGACCTTTCCGTACTATTTTTTGCAACTTCCTATAGATCTATGATTTTTCTTTTTAAGTTAAGGAGAAAGAAAGTCCTCTCATCTACTATTTGACTACCAGTGGTATAAGAAAAGTGGGATAAATGCTTAAGTCTTTCCTTTTGTTTTTACTTAGAATAATGAGTCAATACCTTAGAATCCCCCAAAGAGTGACTCATTTTCTTAAAGTATCATTATGAACTCATTGATTTCAGTATATTTTAAGCGTTTCGGTCCGTTGCATTATTATCGTTGTTGATGTTCCAGTTCCCACCTTTGGCCAGTAGGCACCCCTTCAGGCTGGCTCCTCAGTCCTTCTGACATGACCCTGAAATCTTTGCTTCCTCACTCTCTGAGGTGCTCCGGGTTCATCTCGTACACGTCCTGCCCACGTCCCAGAGTCAGAAGTTTATCCAGAGTCCTGGATCCTTTCAATGTGAAATGACATTTAGAGAGCCCAATCTGAGCACTCAGGGTGTCACTGCCACTGGGTTGCTAACAGGTTTTAGGTGTCTTCAGTGGGCAGAGGAACAGATGGGCATTTTTAGGAAAGACAGCATACATCACAAGTTCATGCTTCTACTTTACACTGTAAATTCAGGGCCGCAGAATGTCCACTGAACCTCGCTTGTCCTTTTTTCCCCACACTAAGAGTCCTGGATCTCAAGGACTCCAGGGAAGCCACGACCCGTTTTGATTTTGTCACCCATGACTAAAGCTAATCCTGATGGATACGAGGGTGTCATGGGCCTAGGGTGGTCCTCGAGAGCATCTCAGTTGTTCACCACGGAGCCAGGGAGAAGGACCGAGGCTCAGGGAGCGTGAAGAGCGTTTGCAAGTTTGCAGATACGATGAACTCCTGGTTGCCCTCAGCTCTGTTAGGGAATGAAACATCAGGGATACGGGTGAAGCCAGGGGGGGTGAAATGTGGTCCAAATGCAGCTCCTCACCTTTCCTCCCCTCCCCTGGAGGGCCCGGGTCCTGGCACTGACCTTCCCAATCTTCACATTTTCACCGCTCCCGTCTGCGTCCCTAAGCATCACTATGTGCATGGTTTTATGTGTACTTCCTCTGCTGTATTCTTCTGCGGCTTGCTCTTCCCGCTTCCCTCAGCATTCTGACATTTATCCCATTGATATGTGCATTCTAGTTTCATTCATTCATTCATCCTTCCATTCTCACTGCTGTATAGTATTCCACTGTATTACTGTGCCGCGGTTTATCCATTCTCCTCGTGACAATCATTTAGCTTGTTTCCAACATCTTGCTATTACAAATATTCTTGTAGGTGTCTCTTACAAGGTGCATGAGTGGGTGAGAATTTCTCTAGGGCAGGCCAGGGGTGGGTAAACTTTTTTTTGTAAATGGTCAGACAGTGAATAGTTTTGGCTATGGGAGCCAAGAGGCAAAAGAAAAAAAAAAAAGTAGCTACTTATATAACAAGAGAGAAAACAAATTTCCATGATTTTTTTAATTTAAAAATTCACAACTTTATTTATGGACATTGAAATTTGAATTTCATATCGTTTTCACATGTCATGAAATAGTATTCTTCTTTTGAATTTTTTTTTTTTTCCCAACCATTTGAAACTGTTAAAAACCATTCTTAGCTCTCTGATAGCACAGCAGGAGGCGGGCTGGGCTGGCCCTCAGTCAGGAGTGTGCCACCCTCGTCAGCTAGGGCATGAGCAAACCCAGGGGAGGAGCTGCTGGGCGGAAGGGGGCCAGGCGTCTTTGACTTGACTGGGTATCGCCAGATGTGCTTCAAACTCATTCTTTCAGTTCGGAGTCTCACCTGAGGAGGATGAGGCTTCTTCCCGCGCTCTTACTGTCACATCAGATCTCCGTTCACTGCGTTGCCCCTCCAGTTCCGGCGTCATTTGTAACCACATTTTGGAAAGTGAAGATAGCACATTGTGTGTTCCTTCTTACCGAATAAATGTTCTTTACGAAAGAAAGAAAAACTTATACAGACAACAAGATTGTTTAAGTTATCCATAATCCTTCTACTCAGAACCAAAGTTAAAACTTGACACTTATCCTTCCAGATTTTTTTCCTAGATACAAACACGCCATTAATTTAATTTTTAGAGGCTAATGCTGTGCACATTATTTTGGAATCTGCTTGTATCAGGATTATGTTTGTTGTAAAATAAAACCCAACCAGAAGTGGCATAAACAGTAAGAACGTGTATTGTCTCACACAGTGAGATCAGAGGGAGGTCAGTTCCAGGACTAGTTAATTCATGGGTCCAGCTGTGTCATTAAAGACAGGCCTTCTGCTCTGCCACCCTCAGGGTGTCCGTGAGGTCTTCCCTCATCGACTCAAAGTGGCTGCGGCAGGTTCAGATATCACGTCCTCACAGAACGGGAGGCAAAGGCCAGACGGTGGGAAGAGGGTGCTTTTCCTCCTTGAATCTTTTTTGGGAGTGAGGAAAGAGTTCTAGAAATTCCCCTAAGATTTTGCTTCATTGTCCTGCCGGCACTGGGTCAAAGGCCCATTCCTCAGCCGCTCGGGCGACGGGAGTGGAACGACCGGGACCAGCTTGCACTGGGGATGGGTCTAGTTTCCCCTTGGTGCAAATGCTCCCCCCTTCACATGAGAAAAATGGGTTCTCTCAGCAAAGACAACAGGGCACAGGGTGGAAATGGTGGTTGGGGGACAACCTACAGGTCCGCCACATTAGGGATTAGTGGGTGTTTGACGAGTGGTATCTGAATTTTAAAAAATGTAAGATTTCTCCTTTGATTCATTTTTAGTCATTTTGAAATTTCAAATATTAGAGAGAGAATTTTATTCTCTCCTTAAAAGGTGGCAAGATGCTGACCTAATACACTGTAAAACATCCCCACACCATTAAATCTTTAATTGCTGGTAAATATTCTATCATTTTTCCCACCAATCCCTCACTGATGGGCAAAGAGTTTATTTTCAATTTTTCCTCATTACAGATATTGTCAAGGTGACTATTCTTGGAGCCAAATTTTTGTGCACATTTGTTGAGGGGTGTTGCTGTGTCAAAACACGGGACATTTCCAGGCTTTTGACAGGTGTCTCCAAGGTAGCCTCCAAAAAGTCTGAACCAGCTGGCCCTCCCACCAGCAGGTGGGAGTGTGCAGCTCATTTGGCCACAACATAAATTAACTATATTTCAGTAAGCAAAGACCTGTTTCCTCCCCATTTGCATTAGGGCATCATCTGAAAGCTGCCTATGTACCCAGAGGGCTCCTGGTCCCTTCTGGCCCCAGGACCAGGCTGATGCTAAAGCCCCAAAGTTCCCCGCTCTGACCCATCTTCCCCTCCACAGTCCAAAGCCCCATCAAGAAGAGCAGCAAATCCTTTCTGAGGAACCGGGCCCTAACAAATGCTTCTCACAGCTTATCGGGAAGAGAACAGAAAGAATAAGTCTGACTGTCCCAATGGCTCTCAAAACAAATCAAAAAGCAGTACTTAAAAAAAAAAAATCCTTCATTTTGCAAAGAAAATTGCAAAAAAATCAGAATACAAGGTTCTGATTCACCCTGAGAACACATCGAGCTTGCAGGAGCTGTTAGGAGAAAACGTTAAATCTGTTAAGTGACAAACCTCACAGCGTCCAGCGAGTAAGGAGACCGCCCCAGCCATGTGCCCTCCTCGTGTGCCCTCACGGTTCCTCCGAGCGGGGCTGGGGCTGTGAGAAGCCAGCACCAGGGACAGGCTAACGGGCCCTTCCCTGGCTCTTCCACGAGGCTGACAGGCCCACGGGTGACCCACATATCCCCATCCAGTCACGGGGCCACAGGGCCCTCAAGGATGCTCTCACCTGGACATCAGGCAGCTGATGCAGAGCAGCCTGGGAGGACAAAGGTGGACCAGGTTAAATTAGAAAGTCGTCCTTTTTTCTGTCACGTGACAGTGACAGTGGTAGACCCTGAATATCTAACTCCATTTGTGTGAGAAATGGCAGGGGCCTAAATGGAAGGCGTGTGGCTACTGCATTCCCTCTAAGCCTTTACTCTGTGGTGTTTTCATTTAAAACATACGGCCTGGGGAGTTGGAGACCGGGTTCCTGGTAGAAGACTTAGCGATTCTGGCTGCTGTATCAGGAACGTTTCAGATTTGGTTTCCTACTCACCAACCAGCAGGAGAGACACGTGACTGCTCTCTGGGGGGAATGGGGAAGGATCAAGGGGACCTCTTCTCTTTTTTTGCATTTAAAGTTCTAATCAACGGCACATCA
>NW_011888898.1:3219951-3227353 GCF_000151845.1 Pteropus vampyrus
CAACCTACAGGTCCGCCACATTAGGGATTAGTGGGTGTTTGACGAGTGGTATCTGAATTTTAAAAAATGTAAGATTTCTCCTTTGATTCATTTTTAGTCATTTTGAAATTTCAAATATTAGAGAGAGAATTTTATTCTCTCCTTAAAAGGTGGCAAGATGCTGACCTAATACACTGTAAAACATCCCCACACCATTAAATCTTTAATTGCTGGTAAATATTCTATCATTTTTCCCACCAATCCCTCACTGATGGGCAAAGAGTTTATTTTCAATTTTTCCTCATTACAGATATTGTCAAGGTGACTATTCTTGGAGCCAAATTTTTGTGCACATTTGTTGAGGGGTGTTGCTGTGTCAAAACACGGGACATTTCCAGGCTTTTGACAGGTGTCTCCAAGGTAGCCTCCAAAAAGTCTGAACCAGCTGGCCCTCCCACCAGCAGGTGGGAGTGTGCAGCTCATTTGGCCACAACATAAATTAACTATATTTCAGTAAGCAAAGACCTGTTTCCTCCCCATTTGCATTAGGGCATCATCTGAAAGCTGCCTATGTACCCAGAGGGCTCCTGGTCCCTTCTGGCCCCAGGACCAGGCTGATGCTAAAGCCCCAAAGTTCCCCGCTCTGACCCATCTTCCCCTCCACAGTCCAAAGCCCCATCAAGAAGAGCAGCAAATCCTTTCTGAGGAACCGGGCCCTAACAAATGCTTCTCACAGCTTATCGGGAAGAGAACAGAAAGAATAAGTCTGACTGTCCCAATGGCTCTCAAAACAAATCAAAAAGCAGTACTTAAAAAAAAAAAATCCTTCATTTTGCAAAGAAAATTGCAAAAAAATCAGAATACAAGGTTCTGATTCACCCTGAGAACACATCGAGCTTGCAGGAGCTGTTAGGAGAAAACGTTAAATCTGTTAAGTGACAAACCTCACAGCGTCCAGCGAGTAAGGAGACCGCCCCAGCCATGTGCCCTCCTCGTGTGCCCTCACGGTTCCTCCGAGCGGGGCTGGGGCTGTGAGAAGCCAGCACCAGGGACAGGCTAACGGGCCCTTCCCTGGCTCTTCCACGAGGCTGACAGGCCCACGGGTGACCCACATATCCCCATCCAGTCACGGGGCCACAGGGCCCTCAAGGATGCTCTCACCTGGACATCAGGCAGCTGATGCAGAGCAGCCTGGGAGGACAAAGGTGGACCAGGTTAAATTAGAAAGTCGTCCTTTTTTCTGTCACGTGACAGTGACAGTGGTAGACCCTGAATATCTAACTCCATTTGTGTGAGAAATGGCAGGGGCCTAAATGGAAGGCGTGTGGCTACTGCATTTCCTCTAAGCCTTTACTCTGTGGTGTTTTCATTTAAAACATACGGCCTGGGGAGTTGGAGACCGGGTTCCTGGTAGAAGACTTAGCGATTCTGGCTGCTGTATCAGGAACGTTTCAGATTTGGTTTCCTACTCACCAACCAGCAGGAGAGACACGTGACTGCTCTCTGGGGGGAATGGGGAAGGATCAAGGGGACCTCTTCTCTTTTTTTGCATTTAAAGTTCTAATCAACGGCACATCACTGCTGCTGAGAGATTCCTCTTCACATCTGAATCAGGGACCAGTTCTAGGACCAGACCCACCCCAGGCCATGCCTGCATCTTTGCTGCCATGACTTGGCCAAGGAGAAGCTGGCCACCACCCTCCCCCCGCCTTGCCTCCCCGCAAGCAGAAATGAGACCCAGGCTGTGGCCACCTCATTGAGGACTATGCCAAATGTGTGGGCCCCCATGGGAATGTGGAACTGAGACCTCACGAGGCTAAGTCTTGCTGATGGCGTGAGTTTTAAGGAGAGAAGATCCTCACTCACCAATCTTGCCACCTTCCACCGCACACGAAGGAATCCGCAGGCACATCAGTGCCTCCCCGGGATGACTTGGGTTGCCTGAGTCCTGGGCTAGGCCCTGCCCCTTGGCCTCATAACAGCCAGGGCCCGACCAGCATTCGCACTACGAGGAGGCTGGCCTGGGAGTGGGAGGGTTTCGGTTCTGCTCCTGGGCTGAGTGTCCGAATGCCAGACTGTGGAACTGAGCCACCTTCTGCCTGGCCTGGGCCCAGGCCAGTCCAAACTTGATCTCTGCGGACCTAGGGAAAGTGAGCTTCTTCCCCTGTAAGGCCTCTTACCCCAAGCCTCAGGGTATGGTTGTTCCTAGGGGTCCTACAATGACAGGGCTGCAGAAAGCATGGGATTTATTCTAAGAAGTTCAAAATCGTAGAGCTGCTGTATGGAGCTACAGGAGTCGTCTCAGGGTGTGGGGCTTGCTGCCGCATGGCTCCCCAAGACAGCCATGGCTTCTGAGTTCACTGGCTAACAGGCCAGCTTCCCCAAAGGCACACACCGACTTCCCAGACTTCACCTCACTCTAAATAGTGTCACCTTCTCTACATGCTACAGCTCTCCTGTCCCATGGCCTAAAAGAAAATAAATATGTGAGAAGTTATAGTTACGCTGGATTTTTAAAATCTAGGCATTTATTGTTCTAAATAATAGATTAGGTATGCTATAGGTAGACAGCAGCAGTTTTGATTCTCAGGCAAATACATTTGAAAAAAATCCACCAGAAAAATCTCCATGGGCTTCCGCCTGTTCCAAAAGTGACCAGACAGACTGCCAGACTGCCGAGGAACGCGGGTTACGCACCCTCGATTCTGTGGGAACGCTCTCCCAGGCCAAACCCTCACTCAGCCAGCAGGGGGCAGAAGAGGCTCGCGAGGTCTAGGTGGTGCCGTTATCTGCCAGGAAACGTGTCCCCTCTCCCCACAGCCAAGCCTTGGGGACCTTCAGCTAAGCCCGCCATGTGCTTCCCTACTAACAGGGGCAGTCTGAATCAAGAAGATCCTGGTTTCATTATTTATTCTATGAACTCACACACACACGCAAAAATTTTTTTCTTTTCTGGCAAGCCATTGAGTTTGCAATGCAACTTCCACCTCTGAGATCGGACCCTGAATTTTAGGGGAGAAAGTAAATTATTTGTGAGAATAATAGGGGAATGAAACAATCTGGTCTCAGATCGCCGCCCCTCCCCACCTCGTGTGGGTAGAGCCTCTCCCTCTTTGGCCTCTTCTCTTACTTTTCCATTGAAAGGAAACAGGAAACGAGAGACCAGGACTATGCACGCATCACTCCTCCGGCGGGGATAGCAAGTGGAGCAAAAGAGTCCTGTTCGGTTCAAATTCGGAGGTTAAGGTGGGAGAGTACAAAAAGGAAAAGATCGTATTTTTAGCGATATCAAGTACAAATTTACTTTTCATGCATGAAAAGGAAACCAGGGCTTCCTGCCCGACTGGCCTCACACTTACACTTCTGGGGAAAGGGAAAGGGCTAGGACAGGGGTCCGGCCTCGCAGTCCCGGAGGGTCCCCAGGTCAGTCCTTCCTGACGTCCAGAGCCATGCTGCCTGAGGCAGAAGAGACAGCTCGTGCTTGCTGCCAGCCTAGGGTCCCTGGTGGCCCAGTGGGTCCTCACAGAGAACCAAGGACATGCACATGATGAATTAAACCACCCAGAGAGTGCCAAGTCCCAGCTCCAGCGGGGACCCTGAGCCACATGTGAGAATCACCAACAGACTGCAGATGGACAAAGAGAAGCAGGTGTGAGGCTTATTAAAGGTCAGGTGTGCGTGGATGTGAGCGTCAGTAACTCCATTTCATCTGGACATGATTGGTAGCGCCTCACCCAGGATGGCCTGGGCGCTGGCGTGTGGGGGAGGGAGAAAGGCAGGGGAGGAAGAACGCACTGCAGGAGAGAGCGTGATCACTGTGTGACCGGCCGAGGGGTCCCAGTGGCTGCTCGGGCACTGCAGGTAAGGATCAGATGCGGCTGGCTCCAGGCCCCTGGAGTCCTGGGGAGGGGTGGCAGGCTCTGGCTCCCTGCCCTAGTGCTGGGCGAGCTGGGACCCTGGCAGGGGGGACAAATGAGACCCAAAATGGTAGAGAACTGGGAAAGAGGAAACGCTGATGAGCAGTGAGGGTGGAGCAGGTAAATGGCGGGCAGACCCTCTAGAGCCCAGGGAAAGGGCCTCTGGACGAACAAGGACACCGAGTGGGGAATCTCAGTCAGGGAGGCGACTGCGAGGCTCTCACCACTTTGTTAAAAAGTGTGTGAATTTAAACTGAATTCAGAAACAGCAGTTGCTGGCCTGTGTAAGCCCTGTACCTCTAGCTTTTCCCTCCAGAGGGCGCTCTGAGCCCACAGAATAGGTTCACTCACTCCCAAAAAACCCAGGGATGTGGCTTCCCCTGGGGCTTGAGAAAAGGGCCTGTGCCCGCGTGTCAGTCCCAGTGTAAACATTCACAGTATTCCCAGAGAAGGCAGTGGCTGCCCGCCACACGGGGAGACAGCCTGTGAGGTGCCAAATCAGAGGTAAAGAAGAAAAAGTTCACCCAGTTTTTCTCAGGGTGTGCAAGCAATGTCACAGAGGGGAGTGTAAGGTTTTCAAGAGTTCCGGGCCCGCCACTTGGGTCACAATTGCTGCTGCTGAGACCCGGGGCACCTTGACGACAAGGAAAACGGCAGCTGGCTCCTACGGACGCCCGGCCCCTTCAGGGGTCGCGATGAAGACAGTGGCTGGGGATGGCAGAGACTGCAAACCAGAGCTCCCCGAGGACACCCAGTCCCAGCAGCAGGCTTTCTCCTCTCAGGCACCTCGGCTGGACAGAAGACTGTCTGCCTTGGCTGCAGAAGCGAAAGGAAACATTTACCTGGACAGGTGGTCCCTCCAATCTGCAGGGAGCCACCGTGAGCAGAGGCCCGGCTCAGTGAGGAGTGGGGAGATGACACGTTTCAGAAGAAGCCAGCTGGCTCCGAAGGCCTTGGCTTCACCCTGCTTTCATCTTCCCTGAAGAGGCGGCCAAACGCATGCACCTCCCGGGGTCCTTGCTGGGTATCCGTCCGGGGAGCCCGGGGGAGGCCGAGGGCAGCGCGGCAGCCCCGCTGGCCCAGCAGCACCCTGCCCAGTCACAGCAGCTCCTGCTCGTCGTCCTCAGAGCCAGAGGGGCCTTGGCGCACCTCCTCATACCACTTGTTGGTGAGGGTTTTCATCTGGATGCGCCCGTGGTGGAGGTCCTGGAGCAAGGACACAACCAAGCCCTGTCAGTGGGTCAGGGTTAGGGTCAGGGTCAGGGTCAGGGTCAGAGTCAGGGTCAAGGAAGGGAGGGGAGCTGCTCTGCACCTAGTGGAGGGGATGGGAGCCAGGCCACATGGCCACAGGCAATTTCAAAGTGTTAACTGACAATTTCAAAGTGTTAACTGACTGACTCGCTGGGATTCTTCTTTGTGGGGGTGGAGGTAACAGGAGGTGTCACTCAGAAACAGGAGTAGGAGGCAGGATGGCTTGATGTTAAAAAATGTGGCTCTGGAATCAGACATACTCAGGCTCTACTCCCAGCTTTGCCTCCCACTGGCTGTGTGTCCTCAGGGGGCGACTTTGCCTTTCTGGGCCTCAGCCGCCCAGCTGTCAGAGATAACAGCTGCACCCACTGCACGTTGGGAGAAGAAGGAACCGAAGCAATCATGGAAGACGTGGCGCAGCGTCTGGCTCATAGTAAGAGCCCCGACTGAGGCAGCACGGTGACTGCCGAAGGAGGGGACACAGGGCAGGAACCAAGGAGGGCAGCAGCAGAAGGCCCCCCACCCCCACCCCAAAGGCCTACAGGGGGCATGCTGACCGTTTCAACAAAGTGAGCCCAAGCTGGACCCCATGAAACTGTGCATGCAACTGTCACCGAGAGGCCAGCAGTGCCCGGAGGGATGGAACGAGACCTTGAGCCTTGGGCCATTGCCTGAGGCCCCTGGCATGTCCGAAATTCCTCAGCTCAGATTCAGGAGCTGATCAATGTCCTGAGTCTATCATCCAGGAAAAGCAAACTGTGTTAACAAGTCTATTATTAAACTAGCTCTAAATCTGGCAGCAAAGGAAAAACAGCAGACGCTGAGATCCACAGCACATCCAGCCCGTGGGCCTGGGAAGGAGCGAGCCAAGCGGAGGCGGCCTGGCTGTCCCTCCCCAACATAGCACGTGGACCTTTCCCGGCCACTGCCACTGCCCTGAAGTAGAAAGGCAATGGACCCCTGGCCACATGGCACTGGCCTATGTCCCACCTCCTGAGTCAGCCGTCGTGTGAAGAAGGGGTTCAGGTACTTGGCGTCCAGCCACAGGAAGCCTTTGAGGTCCTGCCGCCTGATGTAGTGGGCTTCGTACTCCTCCTCCGTGAGCTCGGACAGGTGCTCCGACTCCACCGTGTGGCCCTGTGGGGGAAGGGAGGCAGCGGGAGGGTCATCTGCTGGCATCTTCTTGGAAGCCCCACACCACCCAGCCTACCTGGCAGCCCTTCAGCCCTGGACTCCAGTGTCCCCAACCCCAGCTGCACTTTCAAGTCAGCGCAGTGCGTCTGTGGGCAGCAAAGGGCTTCCTAGGAGTCTTTGGGGAGGCGGGAAGGTTTGTAAAGACACAAAGGATACCCAGGAGGAACTCAGAATTGTGAAAAAGTCAGACGGGGCTTCCAGGAGATTGTACTGTGCTGAGAGGGCTGGGAACTTCGGCTCCAGACTGAGCTCTCATTATCAGCAAACTGAACATTATCAAAAACATGTCATTTTTTGCCTGCAGTTCTGGGCAGGTCAGTGCCAGGGAGGGGATGGAAGGGAGGGAGAGAGACACAGGACACAATCCCAGCAGGAGCCAGAGAGGAATGAAGAGAGTGACCGCACTGGTGGGGCAGGTCTGCATGTCCAGTGGGTCTCGAGTTCACTGGATCTACTCAGCCCGGCTGCGGGCCCTGCAGGCTCGGCCAACCGGATTGGAACGCAGCGTTTGCTGTTCTCCTAGGGGCGTCAGCTGGGCCTACACCCCAGGGCCATCTCCAGGCGGTCAGCAGGGACCAGCCCTCGGCCCCGCCCGGGCCCACGGCACTAACCATCTTCTCCGTCTTGCTGAGGTTGACGTCCTTCTTGTTCCGGCGGTGCACCTTGGCGTCCTCGATGTCCACAAGGCGGATGAGGGGCATGGTGCTGCCGCCCAGCAGCAGGATGGTGAACAGCACGATGACGATCGTGGTGGTGCCAATGAGCTGCCGCTTCTCCATGGGCTCCAGGTCCAAGTGCAGGCTCAGGGCGTAGGGGATGGCGCCCCGCAGGCCTGGGTGGACAGCGAGGGGAGTAAGAGGAGCTATGGAAGGAGCGGGGAGGCGGTGGCATCAGTGACCCGGTTCTCTGGGGACCTGGGGACGGCCTGGCATCATGGCCAGTTGAACCTTCTCACCGACCCCACTAGAGAGTACGAGCTCTTCCTGTGGGGCCCTGGGATAGAGAAAAGCAGGCCACGGAGAGGCTCACCTCCACTGTCACTTCACAGGGTGGCTGAGCAG
>NW_011888898.1:3228168-3231614 GCF_000151845.1 Pteropus vampyrus
ATGGGCTCTGCAGTCTGGCCCTGGGTTCAGCTCCTGGCCCCTGCTTTCCGACGGGCCTCCCAGGCTGGGATGAATGACTCAACTGCTCAACCTGTCACAAGGGATTAGAAACAGGGCCTGCCATGTCGGTGGCTCAGGGATGAAATGCCTTGGCTCAGAACAGCGTGTGCAGAGAGCAAACAGAGTTAGCCACACCTGTTATATATACACATTACTGTTTTCTGTGGAAGGGGGATGCTGGCAAAGCAGGTTGGGCAGGAAGGTGAGTTCATTCTTAGACAATGCGATCGCAATGTCCCACGACATCCAAGGAGGACTCAGACACAGGGGTCTGGATCTCAGAGAAGAGGTCTGGGTCGGAGGGAACAGCTTTGGGAGTAGGGGAACCAAATGGAAGCGAAGCCACAGGACGGGTGAGCTCGTGAGAGAACAAGAACAGAAGGGAGTGTGGCGGAGTCCCGAGGAAGCCAATACTCAGGGGCCAGTGAAAGAGGAGGGGGAGCGGGATGAGAGCCTGAGGAGACCCCAAAGGGGAATGTGGGAGACCAGATGCATGACCAAGAAGCCAAGGGAATTGGGAAGGATGGTCTCCAGTAAGAAGGCAGGTCGGTGGGAGGAAGGAGCCCAAGCTGAGCGGGTGACCAGGACAAGGCCAAGTGCGGCCCAATGGCCAGGAGGCGAGGAAGTGGAGAAAATGGGAGAGGACAGCCCACTCAAAGAGAGCTGGCCACAGTGGGATGAGATGGAGAAGCAGCTGGAGAGGACGTGGGGGAGGGGCTTTGGTTGAAGCTGTTGGTTTTTCGCTGGGGAAGAGGAGAATCAACTGTTTAAATGATGGTGAGAGGAGCCGGCGGAGACAGAGGTTGAAGAACCAGGGAAGAGGGTAGAGATCAGTGGAGAGAGGGCTCGGGATGGCCTGGGACAGAATGCCTGGCGCCAACAGCCCTCGCTGTTGGAAATGTGCTCCCCCAACACCCCCACCACCCCATAGAGGTCTCTTATTCCCCTCTCCCCAAAAGTCTCACATAACTTTATATAATAGCTGATGTGTTTCCTAGATTTTCTTTAAGATTTTCAAGACCTTGGATCAACTACTTCACAATTTTTTTTCCTCACTGGCAAAAGAGATTGAGAAATGAATTTTCTCTCACTATTCATATATACACACACACAGACTTATCTCACACACATGTATATATGTATATATTTTAAACAAGGCCTTTGGAAAAAGAAATCTGAGAAATTTATAGATATGCTGTTGGATAGAAAATAACTTATAAAGCATGTTGCTAAAGCCCAATCCACATGGAAACATTTTAATTATAATATTTAAATAAGAAAGCACAAAGATCTGGATGTATTGCTCAAAAACAAATGTAAAGATGCCTAGGGATCCAGTTCTTTAGAAGCCAAAGGTTAATGAAATCATTTCCATCCTTTAAAAAGTAGAGGAATATGATTAAACAGCAACTGAAATGTTCAAATAAACTATCAGAACTTAGTGATTAAACGGGAAAAAAGTATCCAAATCTAGCCTATAGTACAAAAAGTTTAAACTTTTTCTTTATTTTGAGCGACTTATTTCAGCCTAGAAAGCACACTTCTTGCCCTGGGCTGTCCTGTCCATCAGACAGAAGTCAGATGGAAGGAGGGTGCCCCTGGCTCTGCCTTCTATGGTCATGTGATCCCAAGCAAGTGCTTTGTCCTTGAGCCTAGTGTCCTCCTCTGTAGAGCAGACACACGCCTCCCATTTCACAACTGGCAAGCTGTACTGTCTATTAAGGGCTTTGCCCAGGGCCTGGATTACAGGAGGTGCCTGTTACATGGGAGCCTGGGTTATTTTCGGCTTATGAGGCACACTCGTTTTCGAAATGCTCTATCTAGCTACATGCCCTCACTGCACAGTGTGTTGTGCCTTTGTAAGAGGGATTGTCCCTTGCTTGTTCCTTCAAGATTAGACTTACCACTAAACCACATGATGAACATCATCTTCGGTGTGATTTTATGATCGCGGAAGAAATTCAGGAGGTAGGAAAGAGGGAAGATGTTCACCGCTCTGCCAAACAGTACGAGCACCTGTTAATAGCAACAAACCAAGTCTCAGATGAAATCTCTGGTTCTTCAGGCTGGAGCTCATGGAGGCTCACACAGGCCTTGCAACACACCCTTTATAAACACAGCGTTCCCCTTGGTTATAAAGGCACGAAGAACAATTCTGGTCAGAAACCCAGCGGGGTGTGTTGCCCTCGTTGCCTGGTTTGTATGAGTCTGGGAAAGGATACAGCTTTGCACCTCACGTCTCAGTGGTCAGAGAGGCCTCACAAGGTATTGGCGATGGCTTTAGTAACGACAGCAGAACAAAACCAAATGCCAAGAGGCCATGCAGAGGTACCTGGAGATTAATTTAAGGGCAATCTAGCTCCAAAGGTGCTCCACTGTGGGGCATGCCTGTGCTAATTCTCAATGGGCTAGCTCTGGAGGGACAGACAAGGTGTTCCTGACTCTCCTGCGGGGGCCCCACTCCTCAGGGAAAGGAAGGAATGCGCTGCTCCTGAGCAAAAGGAATGCGTAGGTAGGTTCTAAAGGTCAAGTGCATCTGCCTAGCCAGTTGCTTGCCATGGATTTTGGTTCCTAACCATCTCCAGAGGTACGTCGGTCTTAAAATACAGCTTTATGTAAAGTTTAAATCTTATCTGAGTGGATACTTAGAACTACTTATTAATTTACTTTCACTTTTTAATCTTCTCACCAGAACGAACTTGAAAAGGATAATATACACTCGCACATTCTGTAGGCTCTAAGTTTATCCTTTTAACCAGCACAAATTGAGTGTGCTTTGGACCGTGCGCCCTGGATAATCAAGTTAATAATGGCTCCCAGTCGTCTAACATTTATATGCCAGACAATGCGCTAAGCATTTTATATGCGTTATCTAGTTAGATTCAGACTCTTGCACTGGTTTTATGAAGTAGGAATTATTGTCTCCATTTTAGAGACAAGGAAATGGAGACATAGAGAGGTTAAGTAACTGGTCCGAGTTGACCAGGCAGGAAGTGGTAGAGCCAAGTCTCAAACCTGGTTCAGTCCCCAAAGGCCATGCTCTTGACTAATGAGCCAGACTGAGGCCATCCATCTGCAGGGCGCAGGCCGGGCCAGCCTATGTGCTCAGGGGGAAAAAAGTCACCACTCCAGAGCATGCTCTCATTTTCCTTTTCCTCCCAACCCATGGTGAGACAGTCGCCTCCCTGTGTGACGCCCTGGAATCCAACCTTCCATTCCTACACTTGCATTTCAGGTTTGACCGCACTAAAGACTACATTCTGAAAAGGCTTGCTGCTGTCCTCGTTTTGGAGGACAGATAACAGTGACAAAGCGACTCGCTCTTGTTGACCGAGAGGTGGAAGCACCCAGATTGCAAGGAGAAACATCTTTTTCCTTAGGTTTCC
>NW_011888898.1:3232589-3235959 GCF_000151845.1 Pteropus vampyrus
AGGACAGATAACAGTGACAAAGCGACTCGCTCTTGTTGACCGAGAGGTGGAAGCACCCAGATTGCAAGGAGAAACATCTTTTTCCTTAGGTTTCCTTATCTTCTCTGTGCCCCGGGTTCCACACATGCCAAACAGATAGGCTTCGTTGGTTGGCACATGGTAGACGACTGTGCTTTAAAAAAAAGTCTGCCTCTCACTCAACAGCTGTGTTTATTACGTGGAGTTGGTAATAACAGTTAATTGACGATGAATTATGATCATTCAACAATAATAAGGTGTATTTCTTAAGTGTCTTAAGGTAATACAGGCTCTAAAAAGACAACAAACAGATCAGATTAGGGACTGGACTATGAATCAGGAGGAGGGCCAACAGGAGATGAGCTCACACCGAGGGACAAGGACGTAGGAGGAACACAGACAAGTTGCCTGGAAACACCAGGCCAAATGCCCAAACTGTTAGGAGCTGGACCTTTCTCTTAAATGCTAAACATTTATATTTTCCCCACTTCATTCCCCAAAAGGATTTGATTCTACTGCAAATAATTGAACTTCTGTTTTCCTCTTTTAGAGGTATATTTTCACCTGTCTCCTACTGTCACCACCAGTCCAATTACATTTCCCCAAATCTTCTTGATGGTAAGAATCACCTGGGATGATTTATTCCCCTGGATAAGTCTCCAAGGGAGCTAAGGGCCCTGTAATCTCTACTCTAAACAAGCGTACAAGGTCAGGCTTATGAATGGACACAGCGGAAGAAAACAGCAAGAAGAATGTGCATTAGAAATGATCCAGAAAACAGGAAAGAAATCATCTCTAGTTCTACAAGCACTGGGAACATTTGGTCTATTTTCTTTTTTCCATGAATAACGTTTTTACATGGTTATGTTCAATTACACAGTTAATTCTGAAATATGCTTTTACCGCCTAACATAAAAACACATGAATTTGTACTTTTAAAAGAAGACCTTAACATTCAAGGCCATTTAAGATGTAAAAAGAAGCAAAAATCCTTTTCTAGGAATATTCATTTATTTTTCCCTTTATTGTACGTTTGTGATTTTTTTTTAACAAAAGAAACTTTAAACAGGAGAGTCTATGTGGCTATCGACAAATAAATCCAGAACATGTGGTTACTGATCTATGAGTAAGTAATTAAATAAAAAAAGCAAGGAAAATACTTACTATGCACCAGATGACAAAGGAAATTTCAAACTTGTGAGGGAAACTAAAAATGGACAGGCCAAGAAATGCAAACACACATGTTTCTGAAACAAACCAAAGAATGAATTATTCAGCTTCAACGATTTTTTTTTTCCAGCAAGTACAAAGCTGTTAAGCAAGCAAATATTCACAAGCAAGTCAGAATCCAATAGAACATTTTGCTTATATGCTGGAAAATCCTGCAATCAATACCTTGGTGAAACTTGAACTTGAACTATTCTTTTCTATCACACAAGCAACATGTGCTTGCTATTCAGAATCTCCTAATTTAATGAGTCAACTGTCAAACAGTCATGCAAATAAATACTCTCCCACCCAGGGAAGATGATAAATATATGAATCAGTCCATTTGCTGAACACTGTGATTAGCAAGGATCCCAACGGTGGCAAAGTGGCAAAAATTCAGACGCCACATGACTAACGTGAAAGGGCCCTTTGTTGACTTCCTTGCCGGAGCGGACAAAGCCAAAATGATTGACTTCACATTTTTAATTAATACAGCCATGGGTTTAGAAGACGCCTTACACCCTGCAGGATTTGCAGGAAGAGACACATTTCCAACTTTTGGCTCTGCTCCATGAGTCAATAAGAGTCTGACATTTATGCTCGTTGTACAAGCAGTGGCTTGTGTATCCTAAGGAAAAGCACCGCACACATTTCTAGTCCGAGGCTCCCTGCTGAAACTGGGACATCCTCCAGAAGGGGCCTAATAGCTAGGGAGACAAAGACTGTATTTTAAAACAGTTGAACATCATAAAACAGTGAGGCTGTTTTAAAACATTTTGGTCGTGTTTCTTCTTCAAATGTATATTCTTTTTAAAACAAGTCTACAAGCGGGACAGTAGACTCACCCTTCTCCTTGAATTTTTTTCTGACCCAATAAATATTTTTGTGATCTTTCCAAATCAGCTCATTTAGAACATGTTCAGATCTGTATTATGCTTTTCTCTGGCAGCATAAATTCTATTATATGGGTATGTCACGGTTAATTTAATAAATCCTCTGTCAATGGTTATTTAGACTCTATTTCTGATATTACAAACTACAACAAATGTCCGCATGCACAGGCAAAATTCCTGATGGCAGAATTGTGGATCAAGGAGCATGTACTTTTTAAATTCAGACAGATGCTATGAATGACTCACCAAAAAAGATGGCATCGATGTACACACCCATCAGCAGGGCTTGTTCTCTGTACACTCATGCCAGAAGTGGGTAATATCAAACCTAAAATTTACCGATCTGATGGGTACAAAATAGAATTTTGCTTTGATTTGCTTAGAATTGATGACATTTTGCTTTATATTCATTTACTTGTGAGAGTCAGGTCAGAGTCTTTAGCCATGACTTTCTGAGAGGGGTGCTATGGACAAGATACCCACTGGACCAGAAAGAGACAGACGTGGCTTCTAGACTCACTTCTGAGCCGGGACACTGTGGGCAAGTCATCTGACGTCTCGGCACCCGAGCCTCCTCATCCGTGGAATGAAGTCTCCGTGCGGCCTGCCCCTGCCTCAGAGCACATGGCCGCACGGAACTAGAGCTTCACCAGGAGGCGAGCTCCACTAAAACGCCAGGGGCGGTGCTGATGAGGACAGCAACGGCACAGATACTTGGGGGACCTGTGCAAAGGGACAGGTATAAACCAGTGGGGAGGAATGTGAACTGAGTGTGGGAGGAACAAGGGCCCAAACTGAAATTGCTTAAAAGAAACGGTCACCCTGGTTCGCCCCAGTTCAAACACCTCTAAGGCAGAATCTCTCCAGATTACGTCCTTTGGGGTGCTTTTGCGAACAGAAGATCCTGTGGACAAGTCTGGGAAACTCTATAACCATATTCCTCTCTCAGAAATTCACAACGTACATCAGCTGAAAAGTCTCGCAGTTCCGGAACTTGCTGAACTTTATTTACCCAGGATTTCCCAAACTCTTTTTTTTCACTGCAGAGTCTTTGTTCACCCAACGCTCATCAGTATTAGTTCCAAGGAATACACTTTTGGAAATGTCACTTTAATACATTGAAATGCATGAGTCTTAAATGTTCATAATAAGTAGTTCTCATTATTTTTGGTTTTAAAATCGTAGGCGTCAAATGCTCCATTTGTTAGGTATTTATGGAATTTGTTGGGTTTGCTTTGTGGGATTTGAAA
>NW_011888898.1:3236009-3260828 GCF_000151845.1 Pteropus vampyrus
ATTGATGACATTTTGCTTTATATTCATTTACTTGTGAGAGTCAGGTCAGAGTCTTTAGCCATGACTTTCTGAGAGGGGTGCTATGGACAAGATACCCACTGGACCAGAAAGAGACAGACGTGGCTTCTAGACTCACTTCTGAGCCGGGACACTGTGGGCAAGTCATCTGACGTCTCGGCACCCGAGCCTCCTCATCCGTGGAATGAAGTCTCCGTGCGGCCTGCCCCTGCCTCAGAGCACATGGCCGCACGGAACTAGAGCTTCACCAGGAGGCGAGCTCCACTAAAACGCCAGGGGCGGTGCTGATGAGGACAGCAACGGCACAGATACTTGGGGGACCTGTGCAAAGGGACAGGTATAAACCAGGGGGGAGGAATGTGAACTGAGTGTGGGAGGAACAAGGGCCCAAACTGAAATTGCTTAAAAGAAACGGTCACCCTGGTTCGCCCCAGTTCAAACACCTCTAAGGCAGAATCTCTCCAGATTACGTCCTTTGGGGTGCTTTTGCGAACAGAAGATCCTGTGGACAAGTCTGGGAAACTCTATAACCATATTCCTCTCTCAGAAATTCACAACGTACATCAGCTGAAAAGTCTCGCAGTTCCGGAACTTGCTGAACTTTATTTACCCGGGATTTCCCAAACTCTTTTTTTTCACTGCAGAGTCTTTGTTCACCCAACGCTCATCAGTATTAGTTCCAAGGAATACACTTTTGGAAATGTCACTTTAATACATTGAAATGCATGAGTCTTAAATGTTCATAATAAGTAGTTCTCATTATTTTTGGTTTTAAAATCGTAGGCGTCAAATGCTCCATTTGTTAGGTATTTATGGAATTTGTTGGGTTTGCTTTGTGGGATTTGAAAAACAGAGGAACAAACAAAATATAAGGAGTGCGGTATCTGGCTCTGAGGAATCCTGCTGCCTCTGGGCCAAGGAAATCTCGGACTCCTCAAACGGGAAGAAGAAAGGCTGGCTCTGGGTCGGGCCTGCGCAGGACACAGAGGTAGAACTCACCGCACAAGAAGGCCACAGTCCGGAGGGTTTGCTGCATGAGGATCTGGGTGACTGGGGACAGGTTGTGGTGCGTGTAGTGGGACATCACGATGCCTGAGAATAGGATGGCCATGATACCTGGAAAGGGACAAAGGGGCGAAGCACCCAGGTATGAACAGAGCAGAAAGGCACCTGACGCATGATACACACATAATCTCTCACGCTTCTTACAAGTCCCTGGAGCCTACAGCATTTGGTGTTTTAAGAAAAAGGAAAAGAAAAAGGAGAAAACAATATCTGAGGGCCGCTTCTCTCTGGCAGCTTCAATCCCAGCTGGCTGACCTTGGGCCAGGTTTCCTCCCCAGCCTTAGTTTTCTCCTCTGTGCAGTGGAACTGAAAGCACTCACTCACAGAACTATTAGGAGGGTAATGAAGATAAGCCATGTGAAGTGCTCATCACAGGACAGGTGTGGGCTGTCACTGTCATCCATAGATATAAGGGGGGGGTACAGATGAGCCATTCTTGGGGCAGAAAGGGAGTGTAAGAATCTGGGTATGGAAATCTGGACAGATTTTGATTTCCTTTTTTATACTTTTCCTTAATTTTGAATTTTCCTGTAATCATCATGAATTATTCTTATAATATAAAGAGACGTGTTATTGAAAAAGGTAATGCCTTTTCTTTAAAGCTCTCTGTGAGTCTACAACTTTCATAGTTTACTAAGGATTTGAGTCTCAACGTTTGTCCACTGCCATTGCCACTCCTGAAACACTTCACGTCAGCTTCCTCTCAGCGTCTCCCTGCCCAGGGTCTCTCATGTAAGAAAGCTGAGACTTTCACAAAGTCATCGAATAAGCTGCCAAAATATACGAACTGCGAGTCAAACTCCATAAGCGAAATTTTAACTTTCTTCTGCCACATTGTATAAGCAGGGATTACTGGCCAACTTTCCAGTTATAAAAGGATGAAAATCATAGAATTGTATCTATGTCTAGAGACATTTCAACTGCTAGGTTTGCTCCATAAACCATGCCCCACAGAAGATATGGGGAAACCCTCCTCTCTGTGTTGCCCAATAAGCTGCGGCGTTTTATCTTCTAGCCCTCTTAGGAAATAGCAAATTCCTTTGCTCTTTGATTTTTCCCTAAAAAGGAAGCTAGACAGGGACATTCCAGCAATGCTGCCCCGAAGCCACACCTGACAAGATGGGAGGAGGGGAGGGAGTGAGCAGGAGACTTTACTTGCTACTGGAGACTACCAAGAAGGCTGAAACTCAAGATCGGCTCTGAGCCACTGCTCTGCTGGACAAAACTCCATGACAACAAAACTTCTGGTGGTTCTCTCAGTAGTTCTGCAGGTGGCCGGCCACCTGGAGAGCTGACCCCTCCTGACCCCGCCATTAGAAGACAAAGTAATGCGAAACAGCAGGGGACAGACCAGAGCCTGGGTCTGGCAGTCAATCAAGACTGGGAAGGAGGGCACAGACTGACGACACACTTCTGTTTCCATGGACTTGATCCTTAGCACTGCAGGCCAATGCTAAACGTTGCTGGCTTCTGGGCTTTCAAAGGGCTTTGTTTCAGTAGCCTGCTTTGAGAAGGGTTATCAATTCTCTGGCAAAGCTGGCTTTGGAGCTCTTACCTTGAAGTAAGAGGCACCCCAGAAGAGCTCGAGGCACATTTAAGTTGTGACGCAAATGGTTTTCCACCCATGTCATTGGTCTGTCCACAGAGACAGGCCATCACAGCCCAGTAAGAGTCCTGACACTAAATAACCGCTCCAGAAAGCCAAAGGCTCTGGGAAGTCAGATGACAGGGGAATATGGAAGTTCCCTCAGTGAAAAAGCAGAGCCCACTGCCAGGCCCCCAGGGAGCTGTCCTACCCCCAGGCTCTTCACCAAGGAGGCAGGCTCAGTGCAGGCGGACTTTGGGAGGCCAGTTTAGTCAAGTACATTTGGCCAGGGGTAGGAAACTCAAACCCCTCAGGGGCCAGAAAACAAGAATAAAAACGTTAAGTCAGTGGGCAGCATGTCGGTGAAGAAGGCCCAAGCCCATCTACGAAGGGCTGCCATCAGCCCTGTGCCTGGGGCCTCAGGCTGACCAGTCTTCGTTCTGGTGTTCTGAGAGATGCCAGATATCTGCTTCTTATGGGAAATTTCCTAACTTTTAATGACGGAAACTGATTCAAATGTTTAAAAGTTTTTGTATAGATAAATAAGCCCCATCAGGGGACTGAATTTAGATCAGATGAAGATGGGCCTCTGGTCAACGCAAGAGTGAAGAGCCAGTCACCAACCATCTTTATCCCTCGCTAGTCTGGGGTCCGGGGATCTCTAGAGTTCTGGGGGCTAAAGGAGAGAATCAAGGTCAGCAGTGGGTGCAAAAGCCCAAGGGACAGCTCAAGTGTCACCCTACGTGCCCTCCCTAGGCAGCGGTGACTTCTCCACCCAGACCACTCTCGTCCATCAGCTGCCACCTGCGCAGGCTGTGAAAACACTAACGGGGTAAATGGTACAAATGGCCTCACTTCCAGAGACAAAAAGGCCCTGCAAGGAAGAATTCTTGCCACATTTACTTCTTTTAGGAGGAAAAAATCACTTAAGGAAGCAGATAAAATGGTCAGCCTCTTGGAAGGAAGAAAGGAAGAAGAGAGGGAAGGAGAAAATCCATTTCTAGTCTCAGTTAAATGGTTTTAAATGTAATAAAGGAACAGAGTAAAGGGATTCAGGCCCAAAAGGCAGACATGTAAAGGGTGTCAATTCCCACTGTATTGTATCATGGTACAATTCCCACTGTATTGTATCTTACTGTGGGTAAAATATAATGTACTTCTTGAAGGCTGAGTCACTTTTCTCTGTTAATTACCCGAGGATAAACATGTTTTGCTATAAAGCGTCCAGACTCACAGGTACAGAATTAAACAAGAGTCCCCTTTCCCGCCGCCTACCCAGGGGTAACTATTATTAATAGTGCAATATGCAAATTGCCAGTTCTTTCACTATGCCATTATAAAGTTTATCTATCTTTAAACAGGATCGTATTAGGTATATGGCATGTGTTACCAGCACAGCGAGTTTTTAAGAGGCCTCCCACATTTGCCTTGGCACACATAACAGAATCCCAGCTCCTTCCCAGGCCCACGGAACCCTGCGGGATGGGTCCTTGCCCCTCTGACCCAGCCACACGGACTTCCTGCTCTCCTGGGGTGTGCCAGGCTCCCTCATGCCTATCTGGGACCCTGAGCGCCTGCTGTTCCCACTGCCTATCACCCCTTCCCCCAGCTGGCTCCTACTCACCACACAGTCTTAGCTCTGGTGCCGCCTCATTGGGGAGACCTTCTGACCCCCCATCTCCTGACGCTGCCACCCCTATGCCACTCTCTATCACTTCGCTTTATTACACTTCATTTCACTTCTCACTACCTGAGATTATGGAACATTTCCCTACTTGCTTATTGTCTTCTGCAGGAACAGCTCCAACACCAAGGACAGTTCTTGGCACAGGGTGGGTGGGCATTTATAAATATTTACTGACTGGATAAATGAGTGGTTTTCCAACTTTCTTACTTAAAATTTAACAAAATATCTTGGAGTTCTTCCCATGGTAGTACAAATAGGTCAAATTCATTTTTTAAGCGGCTGCATAGTATCCCATAGTGAGAACAGACCCAAACTAGCTTAATCTTTCCCATTACTGATGAACATCTAGTTTTTCTCTCCCAGGAAGTGCTGCAAAGGAATTCCTTAGATATACACCTGTGCATTTGAGTGCTGCACATATGATGCATTCTATCTTTGGCTGACATGTCCCCAACACTTTACAGAAAGTGTTATGTCCTCATCAATCTTGCAGACTCATCCTTCAACCCTAGAAAATTCCATCCTCTGTGACCCACCTTGATAGAGTTGCTCTGTGCCAATCCCCCTCCCTCAGCCAGCCCGGAGTTGGCTCAACTGGCAGGGGCGGTGGGGATGGGAGTGGGCGGAGGGAGGGGCTGGTCTATCTATCTTTGACTCTAGAGCCAGAGAGCAAAGGAGCCCTCAAAACCAACTTGAATGAACAATAGAAATAGTTAACATCAAATGAATTAGAACAAAGATTCTGAGAACAGCTAATACTTCTGAGTAGTAATTAGGGAGATTATTTAACCTGCTGTTGAAACTAGGATTCTTTGTGAGTGAAAGGGGTTTTATTAATTTATCATGTTGGGGCAAAAAGGGGAACCAGACCAAGTAATACACATCGATGCCTCCGTCAGGACTCTTACTTGCATTGTTCCTTTTAATCCTCACATAATAAAAGGGTGGCACTTTCATTATATGAGGAACTGACAATCAGAGTGGTTAAGTCTGCTGTCTGAGGTTTCACAGCTAATGAGAGGTGGAGCTGGGATTCAAACCCAGGTCTATCCGGCGTCCTTAACCACTGTGTTTTAAACACGTGATTTAGGTCAGTGATTGCTACAGAGAGAACGTCCGGCTGGTGGTTATGGAAACCACTCACTGTCAGTCTTTTGAGACAATCAGGAAAAGTGGAGCACAAAAGGGAAGGAGGAGAGAGCAAAACATCATCTTTCCGGTTTATACTCTGACAGCGGGATTTGGAGGGTCTTCATGACACATCACGGCCGTCCCACACTTCTCTAAAAGCCCCACGTGACAGCTATCCCAAAGGCAAAGAGTGGGCAGGGCCGAGCCCATCACTACCCAGAGGTGGATCGAGTGTTTTTGGCTGGCATGTGCTGTCTTTGGCCTTACTGCACGAACAGCAGAGGTCTCTAAGGAAACGAAACCCTTACAAACAAAAAACACTGCCTCTCTGAAGAAGAGACAAGCAAAATACTCCCTTGTTTTCATCACAAATTCCAAATGGATGTATAAAATATAGCTCTGCCACCAGGTACTCAGTGTTCAGCTCAAAGGGGTGGGGAACAATTTAGAAAAACAGAAGTAAAAATAGCTAGGCTAGAGCCAAATGACTCACAGGTAATGTTTATGTAAGTGCCAAAATTCTGGAAAGATAAGAGGAAACTTGATGGCAAAGATTGGGATGATATTATCCAAGAGAACTGGCTTGGGATTAAAAGCAAAAAAAACCCTGATGTTTACCAAGAGTCTTCCAGTGAAAATGGCCAGAGTCGTCTCTGCTTCCTCCTTGGCAAGATCCACTCACAGAGTACCCATGCAAGATTCTAGAAAGTGATCCATGGGAAAAATCCTGTTCAACGGAGTCATTAAAGACCACCAGGGACTTCCACTTTGCCCATGAAGAAATAACTGCTACGCAAACTGCCTTCCTGTCATAAACAACTAGAAAACCTGATAAAAGATATGAACCAAAACTGTCCTTTGGTACTGGGATCGAGGCAGGGGAGGATGGTGACTCTTGATAGAAGGGGAACAAGCAAAGTGACCACTCCTGCTCCGGGCCCCGCTCCAGCTTACTGCTTGGATGCAGTTCCCGACTGAGTCTCCGGGAAGGGAACCTTAAATCAAGTCTTGCTGAGAAGAGGGGACAGATGAGAGCCAGGGGAAGCCAAAGCAGCTAGGACACCAGAGAGGAGGAGCTGCACGAGAAGAGAGCTCTGGAGAGCTCTGTCAAGTCCCACTGTCAAGTCCCTCTGAATCCTGGACCGATACCAATCTGTACACACATGGGGTGAGAATCCAAGAGGCTGGGGAAAGAGCTGCTGGAAAGGACGAGGTTGAGCAATTCCTGAAGCGAACACAAGGCCGGGAACAGTCTGCATACCTGCAGCCAGAACGGCGTGACCTCATAATACACGGGACGGGAGGCGAAGTCCTCAGAGGGAAGCGCATGAGTTCTTAGTGCTACTCTAGAGCTGCCCTGACAAAGTTGAAAAGTAAACCTCAGAAGGATTAGACTGACTCCAGGAAACTCAGATACAGGCAGAAGAAAATCCAGAACTCGATGAAGAATACCATAAAATCCAGTACTCTACAACACAATCCAGTTCGCAGTGACCGGCATCCAATCAGAAATTAATAGGCAAGCAAATAGCAGGGATTTATGACTCATGAATAGAAAATTAATGGACAGAAACAGACCTAGAATTGACAGAGATGATGAAATTAGGAAACAAGGGCATTAAAACAGCAGTTACAAATGTGCTCCATATGCTTCAGGAGGCAGAGACAATCGTGGACACGGGAGGAGGGACGGGAGATATAAAAATAACCCAAAGGGAACGTCTATAGATGGATAATACATCACCTAAAATGAAACACACACTGGATGGGATTCGGGACATTGATCATGACAGATGAAAATATCAGTGAATGTGAAGACACAGCAATAGAAACTAGCCAAAATAAAGCATAGAGAGAAAAAAAACAACAACTAGAAAAAAAGGCAAGAGGTATTATGGGATGACAGCATACTGTCTATCATAATTTAAGTTATTAGAATCTCAAAAGGAGAGGAGAGGGGAGAACAGAAAAAAAAATTTAAAGAGATGGGTAAAAATCTACCAAATTTGATGAAAGATATAAACTCACATAAGCTTTAAACCCAAGAAGCTCAACAAACCCCAAGCAGCATATAGAGAGAACCACACCAAGGCACATGAAGATCAAATTGCCACACACCTATCAGAATGGCTACACTTTTTAAAACTAAGAAGTGTTAGTGAGCCTGTGAAACAGCTGGAATTTGCTCGTACATTCTGGTGGGGATGCAAAATGGTCCGGTCACTTTGAAGACCACTTGGCAGTGTCTAATAAAGTAAAATATATACTTACCATATGACCCAGCAACCTCGCTCCTAGGCATTTATCCAAGATAAATGAAACTATGCACAAATATTCATAGCTGAAATCTGAAAAAACCCGAATGTTCTTCAAATAGCGAATGGATAAAATGTGGCACAGTAAGCATGTGTAAATGACTGATCCATGCAAAAACACAGATGTCTCTCAAGAACGTTGATAACTAACAGCAATGAGACACAGAAGACTACATGCTGCATGATTTCACGTCTACGACATTCTATCACGTATATGATAGAACGCAACTCCGTGGGTGCCAGGGCCCAGGGCCCAGGCAGAGGACTAACCGCCCTCTGACAGCAGGCCCTTCAGAGGCCTTGTTCTGGGAAAGAAGCAACAGAGGAAGAGCTACAGGACGGTCAGTAAAGAGAAATAAATCCAGATGCATCCCTAGACAGCCAGCAGACTCCCTTTACTGCTTGAGCTCTTCTGAGTTGTGACCGTCTCCTGTGACTGAAAGTGACCCAGTGACATAACCTCTCTCAGGAGGCGGGACAACGCACCATCACCCCAGCATTTCCACACTCTTGTTCGCTTACCAGAGAGTGAGATTCCTTCTGCGAGCCCATAAGGAAGATAAGCAAAAATGATCATCATGCCGAACTCCAAGGAAGGCGTTTTCCTCAAGTCGATATGCTTTAGCACGTAAATGACAGTAGTCAAGGAAAAAGAATCGAGGGACAATTGAAGGGAGATCTAGAGAAGTCACAAAACTGTGGCCTCCCAAATACATAATGCGAACAATGGATACAAAAGACTTTGGAACATCCCAAGGTAACAAGGGAAAATCTGTCATTGCGGATTTTTTTTTCTTTACAAGGGAGATCAGAAAGTTGTTTTCAGAAAGAGAATCGGACAAAATTAAGAAATGTAAATTCCTGAGACAAATAGCAAGGGCAAATTAAAATCAACTTAATTCAGCCTATTTACAAATGCTGACCTGGAGGCTGGCAGTGTGCCAGGGCTGCGGGGCGAAGCTGGGCTGCAGACTGAGGACACCTCAAACTGCCAGGTCTCTCCCAGGGTCTCGTCCTTCACCTCCTCCTGACATCAGATGAGATTAACTAATGGGGTTTCCAGAACTCCGGGGTTCAATGCCCTATTGAAGGGCCTTTTTCTCTATTCCTCGCGATTTCTAAAGTCATGCTCCTATAAAAGGAGAATCTTCTATATGTTCAAGTATCGTTCACAGGTCTGTGCTGGAGCTCACAGCACCCATTCACTTGGCTTCATTATGACAGACGCTCCCCCTACCCCTTTGAAGAAAAAGATAAATATAGAGGGGAATACTGAGCTGGAAAAAGTTTTCTTTTCCATTCTGTTTATTGGTACAATATGAGAAGCTGCCAACCAACTCACTAGAGCCTTTAGACTTCTGGACAAAGGCGTTGAAGGGAAAATTCAAGAGGATGGCAGGCAAACATGCCTGTCACAGGCAAAAGAGGCTTTTCCGGCCATCTGTGAAACAAACTGCTCATGGAGGAGGGCCAGGTGGCCATCTCCCCAAGACGCAGGCTCAGGCTGGCACAGAAACGGTCTGGTGCCTCTTCCCGTTGTGGACATGATGCATTTTTGACAGCAGTGAAGGTGTCATTGGCCTTAACAAGCTGCTTTTCGTCTCCGGCTGGAAAAGCTAGCTCATGGGTTGTTAAGCAGGAAAATCAGTGCAAATAACTTAGATGGAGCTCACTTTGAAAATCTCTTCTCTGGTCCTTCCAGATAAATGCTTTCAGATTTTCTCAATTTTACATTTTCAAAGGAAAATAGCTTCCAAATTTTTGAATGTGAAAAGTGAGACAGAGGAAAATGAAAATCATCTGAATGTACTCTGGGAACTAAGAAGCCGCCGAAATCAGATCTGATATCCAACAGTGTATGTGTTTTTTCAGCTTTGAAAAGTGACATCCTAAATTTTACTTGTTAAATTTAAAAATCCTTGAGTTTAAAGTGCTCCTCAAACCAAAATTAAGCATAAAAATCTTCCAGCAAACACGTCAGACTAAAATTGGCCCCCTTAAGGAACTGGAGAAAATGGCTAGAGATGGATGTAATTAAGAATAATCTCAGCCCTGCGTGTTTGTCACGTGAAAAGGATATTAATGCCGAGATTAAGCCAGTGAGCGTGCCGAGCGCGGCTGAGCCAAAGAACATTTTGAGGAAGTAGCCAAGGGCTTGTAAAAATGTTTGCCACCCACTGACATCTGACATATTTTTTCTTGTTAAACCTTCAGCTGTGCTAGGAAATGGAAGAAAAACAAAAAGAAGTTAAAATGTTATAGACGAACTTACTAAAAATTAACTCAGAACTCAAAACTTACTTCTTGCTTATTCTCTCGTTCCTCCATTCCATCATTCAGTGAGTCAAACATGTACTTGTTCACCTACTTTGTTTCAGGCACTGTGTTAGTTTTAGAGATGAGAGCAAAGTCTCTGCCCTCGAGGAGCTCCCCCAGTCTGAGATGGGAACTGGCGACCACGTGGGGTCAGGGCAAAGGGCTGTAGAACACGGGGCGGGCACCGAACCCAGATCCGTGGGCGGCAAGGAGGTCCTCCATGATGTGTGAGCTGGGTTTAGATTTAGGATAAAGAAGAATTAACCACGTGAAGAAATGAGGGGCGGCGCCCTAGGCACAGGGCACAGCGTGTGCAGAGGCAGGGAGCCCAGTGTAGGGGCGTTCAATTCCACAGGTTAGTACGGATAAAGCACAGGAACAGAATGTGGGGGAGGGGCCGGTGGGGAGGACAGTGGAGAGAAGTAAGGTGACAGCAGCAGGCAGCAGCAGAGGACCTGTGAAAGGCTTCCGATGAACCACGCTAAGGAGCTGGTACTTCATCCCGAAGGCCCGGGGGAGTTACGGGGTGTGTTTCTAATATGGGCGGATCTTGTGATAAAACCTGAAATTGAGGCTATGGCATGAAGTCAGATTAAAATGGAGCCACCTAAAGAAGAAACCATTAGGTAGCAGCTGAGAGGGTGAAATCAGGAGCACTGGGAGGAAGAAATGAAAGAACTTTCCTCTCACTGCAACAGAACAAAGGAAAACACCAGAAGCCATTAAATTCAGTTGTTGGTTTTACCCCTGAAGGAAAGACCATTATACCATTAAAATGGAGTTATTTTCCTATTTTTTCTGCAGATTCTACCTTCGGACCATCTCTCAAACCACCTACTTCTCACCCTCCGTCCCCTACCATCCTCTGTCCCAGAGCTTAGGCCTCAACTGCTGTCTCTATATACATCCTTGTCTTCCTAGGGACCAAGCCATTTCTCTACCAGTGGCCTGAATAATCCTGTTAAAATGCACATCTGGTCAGGTTATTGGCCTACCGAAACCCATCCACAGTTTCCTGCTGCTTTTCAGGAGAATGCCTGGTCTTCTCAGCATGACCTGACTTCTCTCCCCTGATACCTCTTGATCCCACCTTCCCATTCAAGGTGGGGCCCATTGTCACTGGCTCCTCCTCGTAAGTCATCTTTCACTGCTCCCTGGCCCCAGCTAACTTCCCAGTCTGTTTCTCAGAGCCCAAGGTCAGTGTCACTTCCTCAGGGACACCTGCCCTTGACCCCTTCACACAGGCCAGCCCATTTACAGGCTCTCCTGGTAATTGACTTCTCCACAGCATGTGAAAACTAATGAATCATTTCATGAGGACCAAGCCTGCCCGTTTACTGCCATATGTCTAGGACCTAAGGCAGAGCCTAGCACACAAGACACTCAATAAACTTTTGCTAAGTCGATAAACAAAACGAAGACATGTCAATAACAATATTCAGCTTCATTAATCAGCGTTGACTAAGTGCATGAATCAGTATGACTTTAAAGCAAGAAAATCTCTGATAAAAGGGTAACTTGGTCAGATAACTTCAGGAAGCCTTTCGTGGCAATTCGAAGCACAATGTGACATAATAAAGGTTCTCGGAAGTCCTGCAAAAAAAGAAATCTAACTTTTTGCACACAAATGTTTTCCAGACTCACCGGAAAGCACATTCTCCCCCTTTCTCCTCCTTTCCTAGAAAACTGCAGGTTAACACCCCACTTTGGGGATCCAGCGCTGTGCTTATTGGGCAAGTGCTTTTGAAAGCTAAGATCACCTACAGTTTTCAAAGGGATCTGTAGGCCAGGGCATGGTGTCCAGCCCCTACCCCATATCGCTGCCTCGGCTGGTACACCGGCTGGTGTCACTGCTTTTTTTAAATGCAGAGAAGGTTGAGGCCAGTGGTTTCTGAACTCAAGATAAATGAAAGTAGAATCTGGACTCTGAGCTTAAGCTATAGCTGGAGAGAACAGACGTTTTCTTTTACAGTAATTATTTTAAGAATTGTCATAGTAACAAGTCAAAGCTAAAAATAACTTAATTAAAGTTAATGAGGAAACAGAAGATACTTAGCTTTCTGGCACTTATGAAAATGAAAACATGAAAAAGGGGTAATCATTCCTATATTCAGTTGCAAAGGTAAATGTGCCAGATTCCTTTGAAAACGATCATTTATGAAGTATACCCTTAAAAAAAAAACCACGTGATTCTACCCTGTAACCAAGGAAAGCTGAAAACAGCCCCCTTCTGTAGTGCGAAAAACAAGGCAGGTCTACCGAGCCCCTTTCTTCCCTAATCCCTCTTACATCTGCAAGTGCCTACCAGCTCCCAAGACAGCTCATCTGAGAAGCTGAACTCAAATCCATGAATTTAAAGTACTTTTCCCCTAGTACCACAGTGTTCACTTCTCTGTGAGCATATTTCTCCCACCATGGATTGCGTTTGTCAAATCCAATAGTCTCTGAGCAGTGTCTGGCACGAAGAGGGCCCGCACCAAACGCTGATGGTGGATGACTAGTCTGCAGCATATCTGGAGAGTCTGTAAGGCTGGACGTGGCTCAGGCCAGTGGCTCTACCCAAGCCTGTGTCCCAGGAGTGGTGGAGGTAGAGGCCGAAAACTACATACACATGTGGTCCGCAGATCCAGTTTTGAGAACGGTCATTAGAGGTGATCGTGGCCTTCAAAAGCACTTTTCCAAGAAGAACCTTTGGTTACTTACAATGACTCCATCATTTCCCATTTTAAAAAGAAAATATCTCTTATTCGTTGGCCTCTCTGTGGCAAAAAGACCTGGAAAAGCTCAGAAAAGGTCCTACTTCTGACAGATTTTAAAAACAAAATAAATTAGAGACATAGCAGTTGAATTTAGCTCCTAATGTATAAAAATAACTCATGATGTCACCTCCAATTTGGGCAAAATTCTTTATCACAAATGTTTGATACATGCCTCCAGGATATGAGAGAAAAGTCAAAACCAGAAAGCTTAGAATCTTTCAGAGTAGATCTTAAATAAGAAAAAAATGTTGCCATCAGATTTTTTAAAGGTCTTATAGTAGTATGTATGATAATTTCCTAATAAAGCTACAGAAATTTTTGCCAAGAGAAATGTGAAAAAGCCAATAAGAGGGAATTGGTTAAACAGGTTGTAGTAAATCCATAGAAAGGAATACTCGGTAACCAGTGAAATGATGTTACGGAAGATTCTTTTATCGACTCTGTTCAATGGAAAAGCTACAGTACAGTATATGGGATATAAGCCTATCTAAATAAAATATATGTATACTTTTATCTAATTGTTAACTGTAATTATCTCTGGGTAGTAACAATGCATGTAATTTTTCTTTCTTTTTTGCGTGTGTTTTCTAAATTACATATGAAGAGTATATGTATTACTTTTAGAATAACAAAAATATTTTAAGGTTTGTTTCCTTTAGGTCTGCTGAGCACTTCTGGCAATTAAGCAGCCTTTGGGAAATTCTTCCTACAAAAGTAAGATAAAAAAGGGGCAAACAGTGAAACATAACGGGGCAGGAGAAGAGGAGGAAAAAGTCTCACATTAATTGCTGTCAGATGCTTTTCATGTAGTACCAGACTTAACTATTCAATCCTCAAGTCCGATCCTAGGCTAAGGCATTATCATCCTCACTTAACTGCTGAGATGCCTGTGGCTCAGAGAGGTAAAGGAGCCGACCCGGGGTCACAGAGCTATGAGTGGCATCGCCAGGACTTGAACCCGGGTCAGCCTGACTCTAAAACTTGGGCTCTGTCCGCTATAAAATATCATTTTATTTCAAGGTGAGAATCCCAAATGTTGTCTATAATAAAGCTTTTAAGAAAATGCTAACTGCCACAGAGTATCATGCTAGCAAGGAACCTTTCGACAAAGGAAACAAGCCAGTGTTCAGATTATAGAAATTCTGTTCTCTAACAGAACATTGATTGACCCCTAAGATTCTCTTGGCTCGTCTCTGATACGCTGTCCCAGGCTCTTCTGTCCGACGGCTCTGACTGTTGGTGCCGTCTGTTTTTTGGCAAAGCTGTCTGAGTCTCCTGCCCACACATGCTAATGAACACCGCAAAGTGCAGAGTGCAAAGAAACAGCCTTGCATCAGATAAACACATTCGAGACTATCTTAGATTTATTTCCTTTTCCCAATGACTTCTTGACTCTTTATGATTCATCTTTAATTTCTCAGATCCTGTCGACAAGGGCAGTGATACCAATGAACATCTAAGAAAGATTTGCAGTTTCCAAAGACGTTTTCACCCAATAGCATCTTAAGGCGGGACGCCCGTTAGTGTCATGACCTTACTTTACAGCTGTGAAAAGGAAGGTGACATGCGACCGCTCCTAAGTGAAAGAGTAGGGCCTCTGTCTATCGCTTTTGTCTGCAGTGATGCAGCCCAAAACACTGATCCCTCGAAGGGCTGCTCCATCATTGTCTGGGGAACATATTAAAAACCCAAGTTCCTGGGACTCACCCCAGAGCTGTGAGGGTGGGGCCTGGGAATGCTACGTTTAATCAGCACCCCAAGTGATGCTGGTAAGAAGCTGGGCTCAAAACCGCTGTCATAAAAGGCGGACTCTCCTCTCCTCTCCACCCCATACCTTGACTGTATTCCTGGGGCACAGCAAGGCTGGTCAGGACAGAAAGATGGAGAAGTGGGTGAACCAATCACCCAGAGGACAAGCAACTGTACACTTCGCTGCACAGAAATATCTGTCCCCTTGTTATAAGGATCTTTAGTTCCGTCACTCGAAGACAGCACACTTACTTGGTCAGGACAATGGAGACTGCATCGTTGAGAATACTCTCTCCAAAAACCAGCATGTTGAGCACTGGGTCCACGTGAAGTGCATTGAAAATAGCAATAGTAGCCACTGGATCAACAGCAGAAATCAGGGAGCCAAAAGCAAAACTGGAAAGAAGGGAACAAGAAGGGGAAATTCTGTAATGCTTACCACTTGGTCCACATATGAAAACATTAAAGCCGAGGACTGCAGTTGATATAATATCATAGTACATACCGCAGCCAAAGCAACTACACAGGACAGTACACTGTTCTCCACTTATAATGTCTGCAAAGTGACACTCTGGGTGGAGCAGTGAAGGGCCCACTTAACAGGACCCGTTAGGAATGGCTGCTTTTCCACTATAAGTATCAAGACCAGTGATGACGGGAGATCTTAAATGCATGAGTCTTCCCAGCCTTCTTGGTCAGAGCAGCTGGAACCGTGATGGCTCAGCAGCCTCCCCCAAATGACCCAGCGGCTCCTGGGTCTGGCCTCTGCTTTGCCCCTGCTACCATCTGTGACTGACCACAGCCTCCACTTAGATTTGTAACATCTAAGAAAATGCCAAGATGATCATCTCTAACAAAGCCTGGACCTAAGTAAGTCTTGAGAGAGAGAGAGAGTGAGAGAGAGCGCGCGCGTGAGCCTTCTGTCCCCTCAAACTGCTACGCCTGGCACTGCCTTCTTTCTGCATGGCAGAAGGGTTAGGTCTGCCTCTTCTACAACACAAAACACTGAGCCCCAACAGACAGCCGGGCGTGAGAGACACAGACAGGGACTATTTGCCGCTGCTTCCCTCTCACCAGCTCGCAGCCTGGGAGGGAAGAGGGAGCTACTCGGCCTGAGGACGGAGTGTGCTCTGTCCCCTCTGCCATCGCCAGCAGCCCTCCATGGTCACTGGACTCTGGGCTCAGGGAGAAGCGTGCTGGCAGGAGGAGGTGCTTGGCTGCCTTACCAGTCACAGTTCTCTTCGGGAAATGAATAATCTAGCATTCTGGTTTCCATGGTAACTCCCTGCGAGTTTGACTAATGTGAATTCGTGCAAGAGAGCCTGCTCACCTCAAGGAGAGTCTCCAGATCCCAAGCCGAGGACCAGACCCAAAAGGTCTCAGTTCACACTCCGGGTCCCAGGCCTTCCCTGTCCTCACAGAGGTTGTCACGTGCATTACGAGCTGTGACTGTACCTGCCTCTTGCCCTCACTGTGAGTGCCAGCGGGGTGGGCGCTGTGTTTCAGTCCCGAGTATATTCCCAGGACCTGTGCTGACCTCGGCCCAGAGATCTGTGGAAGGCGGGCAGCAGGCAGGATGGAGGGAGGGACAGAAGGAAAGGGAGTGCCATCAGACAGATGACTGCCAGCCCGGGAGGCCGTTTCGTCTGGGGCTTGTGTGCTGCAGCCCAGACACAGAGCTTCTGGTGCCTCCTCCTCTTACTGCCACTCTTGTCGCCCACAGAAACATCACAAGGGCTTTGAAAAAAGACTGTCTAAAAGGGGGAAGAAGAGGCAGGGTGCGTGCATTGGGGGGACAGGCCTGGGGGTTCCTGGTGAGCTGTTTGCTCCGCTCAATTGCCCTACCCCTATCCCCCAGTGCAGTGCAGCAGCGGACAGCCCGGTTCTCCCTGCTCAACGTCCATACACCCTGGCTTTGGTAAAAGTGCCCTAACTTTCCTTTGGGGAGCCACCTTACTTACTCTCCATCCATGTAGTGGCACGGGGCTCTAGGAGTGGACAGGAAGCCCAAGCCTGGTCGTCGATGGCCGTCACCAAGCATTTTAGCAGGTCATGGGGAATTAGGTTGGCCCTTGTGGCAGGGATGGCTGACGTAAGGGTGATGTGAGCCCAGAGCCATGAGCGCGGCCACATGGGGCGAGTGTGCCCAGCTCTTCCCTAGTTCGTCATAGAGCCTGTGGCATCCTGAACTGGAATCAGAGAGCAGGAACCAGAAGATGGACTGATGAATCATCAGTTAGAATGGTTGGTCAGAAGGATGGACAGAGGGAGGGGTGCGTGTTAAAGCGAATCAAGTGGAACAGTAATTGTGGACTCCAGGTGGTGGTCACACGGCCACCGCTGGACAACGCTTCTTCACCTTCTCTGTTTGGAATTTTCATAATAAAAAGTTGGAGGCAAATGCTCTGCATAAATCATGTAACACATTTGCTTTGGTTGAGAATCTAAATCAGGCAGAGCATTTCTGATAGCAACTATGAAAAGTCTGAAATATGAACTTCTTGAGTCATCAGAGGTCAGAATCTAAGGGGTCATGTAATCATGCCACCAGATGTCCTATTTCACACCTTCAAGACCCAGTATTTTAAAAGGCCAGAAACTAGAAGTTAACTTAAAAATGTGTTTTATTTCACCATCTCAAAGAATAGCAACATGAAGGAAACAATACAGAATGGTGAAATAATTCAGGGTGTATTTATGCATAAAATCTCTCTCCAGCAGAAATATCACTAAAATAAAATCTTCTTGTGACAAAGTTATTTTTTAACATTTTCTATAGTGCAGAGGTCTGTGGGTCTCATGTTTGACCTGCACGGTGTTTGGAAAAACTCAATAAATTGTCAACATTGAAAACTGGAAAATTCCCTATTAAAATCTAGAAACCTGGCTTCTTTTGAAAAAAACTGAAAAAATCTATCTAGTAATTCTGGGCCGTTAATGGCAATCACTAGGTGGAGCTACGAAGTGGCTGTCCCCTTCAGACAGGGTGTGCTCTCTGATTCATCAGATTCTCTGTCACCACCTCTACGCATGCACCTGGCCAGCTCTCCTCTGTGAAGTGCCCTGCCAGGCTCTGCAGCTCTGTGGGTTTGTGACTGCTGGCTAATTTCTCCCAGAGCACTTCTCATCCGTGGGACTATTTCCAACAGGAAAGGGAGGGTCTGCACATGGAAGAAGAAACTTCACCTGCTCTTATTCTGCTTGTCTAAGGGACGATTTTCTTATTCCTCTCCCCCAAACATCCCAAACATTGGTTCAACTCAATTTCACAAAAATTTATCAGGCATTTTCTGTATCTCTAACCCGTTGCCCCCAAACAGGTTGAAGAACTGAATGCTACGACATCTTCCTCTACTTCGAGTGAGCATTGGGCATTTCTTTTCACTTGAAAAATATCTACAAAATGCAAGGCATCAGTTCTGTTTTATTTCCAGCTCCTTATGGAAGAGAAATTTGACTTTTGCTACTTGATTATATATCAAAACTATCTTACAGTCAAAGCTCTGAAATTTATGTCCCTGGGAGAAAAATGAAGTTGGACTTAATGTTATTGGAGGCACATTTCCCATGAAAAGGGCTCCAAGAATCTAGTCCCAAGTTGCTGCTAAAGGCTGAAAGCTCTGGCTGGTCCGGTGGGAGGGACCCAGAGCTAAGCATATGGCCCCACTTCCCAGTACCCCTTCCCCGACCCCTGGTGGGCCACAGGGCAGAACCAAGTGCTGACTGTGGGCATAAAAACACAGAGCAAGGCTGCATCCTCGCTGGATTTCTCAGAGGGGAGACCAGGCAGCACACTGTTTGTGTACTTCTTGGGCACTAGATCTGGCACCTTCTGAGAGACAGCTGCTTGGGTTGCTTCTTGCTAAGCTGATTATGTCCATGGGAATAGCTTCAGACTGGGGACATCAGCCATAGAGCCCCGGCCCTGTCTTCTTCTCCTGCCCCCACCCCTTGGTGTGACTCGCACAGTAAAGATCCACACCTCACTTCCCCCTCCATCCCTAATCCGTCAAGATGACAACTTTTCATTGCCGCCCATTGAAAAGACTTAGAAATCAGGTGGAGATGATTCTTAATAATAAAAGAACAATGGGGCAGCCTGTCGTGGGGGGCGTGGCAGTTAACCCTTCAGGGTTATTCCTGCCAAAACTTAAACTAAATTAATCATTTCAATCAACAATGCTCTCCGAAATTCCTCAATTTAGTTTTCATTCATTTCAGAGACACGAATTAACTCAGAATAAATTCTACAGCAGAAATCATCAGCAAAACAAAGAGAGAAAGAATAGAGAAATACCACACCCAGGAATTAATGTGGAGAACATTTTCCCTGGTCTCAAAAGTAGTCACATGGGTATTACAGCATGAAAGATTTACCTGTCTGTCATGTTGAGTTTAGAGATTACATCAGCCTGTAAAATAAAACACACAAACACACAGACACAAAAAAAACCCCTGGAGAACAGCCAAGAAGATTAAAATGTCCGTTAGTGCTTTATCACAAGCTAAATAAGGACATTAATCTTCAGTTTTCAAACCACTTGAAAAATAAAAGAAACTTGTAGGTTTTAGTTTAAACATGCATTCGATTACCATACAAAAGTATGGAAAAGAATGCTACATTTTTCGAGCCAAACTATAGTTTTCTTTGCTAAAGTTTACTCCCACTTGGTACTAGAAGCCGAGCAATGGAGAAGGCTGCATGACAGATTTATTCTGGTGCCATTGAGACAGCAGTAAAGGTGAAAATCAGATGGAATAATGGGCTTTAGCCTACAGCCGTCAAAAGCAGCAAACACATCTGACACACATTAGAGAAATCTGCCCGTCACCCAGATGCCAGAGCCTCAAACTTTCTGCCCCTGATGACAAAGGACATGCATAGCTGTGCTTAATGCAAAACCACAGACACCACCTTCCTAGGTAGGTTGGCTTTAAATGAATTCAAATAATTTGAACCCAAAGTACAGAACAATTGAGGACACTGGTTTAGCAATGGTAGAAAATCTAAAATATATAAATCTAAGGTGGTGGACAAGTTAGAATTGAGTGAACACATTGAGACTCATTTTTGATTTTTAAAATGCAAAATTTTATTTAAAAAACAGCAATTTAACTCTGATTCTGACAACACAACTGATATTACTATAATTTAAAGATCTTGATGGTATAATTCTGCTTTATTTTTAGGTATTCCAACTTAAGACAATACTGGTTTGCAAATAAGAGCAAATACTTTTGGGGATTATGGAAAAGATTCACTCAATTCCAGACATCAAAGCTGAGGCCACTAGAAACAATTTTAGCATGACTTTACCGTGCCTCTTATGAGTCTAGATTTCCTGACGGAACTTTACGTTGAACATGAAACCCAGGCCTAGTGAGGTATTCCTAACCCACCTCCCTGCACTAGCTCTAAGAATGTAAGATTTTAAAAGTTTTTCAAAGATGTTTTTCTTACCTGGCCCAGAAAATAAATTCCTCCACCTACTACAAAAGCGGAAATTGCTGTACCGAAAACAGCAAACAAGGTGATGGAACCAATATTTTGAAAGAAGTTACCCTGTTTGAATGAGCAGAAAGGAGGGAAATGATTAGAAAAGCTGGTCAGGTCGGTGCAGGCCTGGACCCCCACATCTGGCCCTCCTCACACGCTTGGTTCTCTGCAAAGGGCACCATCGCCCACCCCTTTTGGCAAGCTGGAAACCTGGCAGTCCTCCCTCAGCCCCACAGCGACTGCAGAGCCTAGTCCTGAGGCTCTTACTTTCCCCATGTCACTCACATCTCTTACTTCTCTCCACTGCCATCTCTATCGCCCCTGCCAAGCTGCCATCATCTCTCCCCAGGACCGCTACAATAGCTTCTGACACGTCTCAACCATTCCTGGCCCCTTGCCCTCCATTCTTCAAAGGATTCCAGAATGATTTTTTGCAAAACACACATCTGACTGTGCTACCTTCACTCTGACCCCGACTTCCGCTAGAAATGAAGCTAAAACCCCACCAAAGCCTGGATGTTTTGACCCTTTAACCCCCCCCCCCCTTTGTTTTCTGGGTGCCAGTCATGCTGGTGACTTTTGTTCTTCAAACACATTGTTCCTTGGGCTTGGACCACTCTTCCTTCCTCTTCGCTTGGTGAACTTTGTAATCATCCTAGGATCTCGGGACATTTTGACTCTTCCTGAGGGAAACCTTCTCTGATCCCTTAGCCAGGTCAGATCCTGCTCTACGCTCTCAATGCACAATGACCCACCTCCTGGTAGCACTTGCCATGGCTGAAATTTTGTTTTTTATGTAACTATTTGACAGATTCTGTCTTTCCCTCTAGGCTGCAGGCTCAACGGGGACAAGGACCACATCTGTTTTTGTGCAACGTCACCGACCAAATGCCTATCAGCTACAAGACGAATAGGTACCAAAAGAATTAACTGTGTTTCATGTCTGATCAAAGTCCAAAGTTTATACAACTACGATTTTTCATTTCAATAAGAAAAGGTGCATTACTACAAAGAACGTCAAGACAGTAGGCTATACCACCAGAAACTCCTTTTGGTCATCCAGGACTTTTAAACAATTTTGTTTCACTCTGTTAGGATCATCCTCGAATCTAAATATGACAGGTAAATATATATTTCCATCTACGTATCATTTAAGAGAAAATATTTGAGTCCAAGTAGCATCATAATATCTTTCAAATTTTCATAAAATTAAGAAAATTAGCTGTTTATTAGAATCTCGTGGGCTCCACTTAGGAACAACACTAGAAAAACTTGGTGGTCCTTGGCTATGAGCTAGACAAGGAACCCCATCTCTGCTCAGAAACTGCCACCCCATAGACAATAGGAACTGACATTTTAAAGCTCACTTCAAAAAGATGCCTCCAGCTCAACCCTGGCAGCCTACTAATCCTACCTCCTTCAGAAAGTTTCTTTGCTTCATTCGTTGCAATTTTGGTTTGGTTGCCCCAAATCTGACATTCAATTACTCTGTTTGGCATATCAATCTTTAATGCACAAAGAACTTTAAACTAACTCAAGGCAAACGCAATGATTTGTTTTTTTCTAAACAAAAGGCTTTTATCTATGAGTTTTTCTTTGAAAAAGCTGCTTTATTTTGTTATTTAAAAATAGATAAAAGAAGTCTTGGTCTGTTCAGAGGAGCTAATGCTGATAACATACATGTAGTTGTTATTCAAAAATAAATTTGAATGAGTAAAACTGCCCTGTTCTACCACATGTATGTAACATAAGCATGATCAAAACCAATAGCCATTCTTGATAACCCAGTCCCTTCTGATTCAATTTCTGGCAGTAGTAGAGAGTACAAGCACACGGCCTTGATTACAACCAACAGACTATAACTAAAAGGTTTGTAATTTGAATCCTTTAGAGCGTACATATTTCAAGTGTGTTGTCAAATCATGAATACAATATAATTTTGTTGAGTTTGAAATAAACTGAATTTTTCCTTAAAGGAAAAAAATACTTATGTAGTTGGTTAATATTAATCTGGATATTGAAAATTTACCTAAATTCAAGTTAGCACACTATAAGAACTTCCCTTTGCTACATAAAGCAAATTTATCTGTTTCTCTCGGACATAATGAATGTTCTAGTCTTTGTATGATATTAATAAATTAAAGAGCCAATACCTGCCTACCTAATGCATATCAACTGAGAATAGTCTTACTGAAATTTTTATTCCAAATCTAAATTTACATTAGCAAATAAAACAATACTAAAATAAAACATTCAAAGTTGACTACTTATCTTCTTTGGGAGAGGGCAGGAAATGGACAGAGCCTCTGAATCTGCATTTCTAACATATTAGTACCTTTCACATAAACTGTCATGTTTTCTGCTGGAAAGATATCTTCAAAGAAATGTTTTTCTAAGAAACTAATATTTTCCTCAAATTTTGAACAAGTTTATTTCTCCCCCCCCCAAAATTAGAAAACTTTACATGCTCTAACACAATAATCATAGTGTACTTTTAAGTCAAAATCAAATCAATTTCTTCAGCATTGTTTTGAAATACATAATCTGTTCATAGTTCCTTTAAGATTTACAAAATGAAAGAAATGAAAGAGTGAAAAAGACATTGACCTGAAATTCCTTTGCCTGTTTTCTTTTTAAATGTCAGTAATGGTTTATAATAAGACTTGGGAATTTTTTTTCTTACGTTAAACTTCTTTTTCACATTTTCTCTGGATAGATACACAATAAAATAACTTTTAAAAAAATCTGGACCGAATCTCTTAGAATATTTTGCTTTAGTACCCAGGTGAAAAATTAAAGTGTTAATTTGTATGTTTTAACCAAAACCTTCTTGACAAATTTAACTCTCAAGTTTAATGTTATTGTCTATAATACTACTAGTAATATTAATATTACTGCTAACAGATATTACTATTAATAACAAGAAGCACTACTGTTTATTTGATGTGATGGGTAGTGCTTTGTATACATTCTTTCCTCTAGTGTAAATCTCAAAGCAACTTGAGAAGTAGGCTTTTGGGGTTTTTTTGGCTTTTGTTTTTAATTTCTGTTCTACCCCAAAGGAACCTGTAGGGGGCAGCACATGATTAGATGTAGGTATCTGGCTCCAGGGTCTATCTCCAAGGGTAGGCCAAACCTTAGTCCTTCCAACTTTCATAATTTTTTTTTTATCACATTCACAAAATAACTTTTGTATTACTAACATTTTAATTTAATTTGAATCTGTTTTGAAACAAAAACATTTATATTTAAGGAAAACATAGGCAAAGGGAAAAAAAACCCATGCACACACAGAAAAGTGGCTTAAAAAGTGAGACGCTCCCACCCAGGCAGAAAGCACCCCACTGGAAGTTGGAGGACAGAGATCAGATATGACAAGGCAAAGCAGGGACCTGAGCAGGGGCCTGTGATGCTCTCTTCAGGCTGGAGCTGGGGAGCCAAGAGTGGGAGGAGGAGGATGGGCCAGAAGGAGCTGGAGGACTGGGCGGAAGGATGCGGCTCCAGCCTAGAAGGAGGAGCTGGAGACTGGGGACTAGGGGAATATCAGCTGGGAGTTGAAGCCCAGGGCAGTGCAGAGAGAGGAGACACTGAAGGGTGAATGGGCCGAAGGAGGGAGAAAGGCCCTACATGGTGAGCTGAGAGAATCAAAAGGCCTGGGGCACATGTCCCTGTCCACCCTGGACAGTCTATCCTCTTAACACGTGTCAGTCTGTGTCCAACAAGAAAATTCAATGTGTTGTCCGTGTACCACTTAAAATCACTTTGGCCATCTTCCTAAGCAAAGTACTCCTCTATGGAAAACGCTAATTTATTAAGCCACAGTGCCTGGAACCACCGACCACATGTGCTCCTCTCCACAAGTCCGGCCGTCCAGTCCGGCTTCCACCACGCATGCCCAGGACGTTCGCACAGAGCCTCCACTGCTAAATTAACACCCAGGCTTTTAAGGAACTTGCCTCACCAACATGGGATGCCATCCAGACCAGAAATACTACTGTTTGCCTGAGTCTTACCTTGTGTAATGAATATCCTGACTCAAATATGATAGGCGGAAGCAACAGGAGGAAAAACATATTTGGACGAAACATCTCTTCTTCCTGTAAATAAAATGGGTATTTTAAGAGATGTGGAATGTGTGTAATTAAGAAATAAATCCATCAATGAAGAGCCAAAGTAATTCTCTCAGGGCCTGGCCCAGTGCAAACATATGATGTTTAAACAACTACCTGATAATAAAACCAAGCAGGAAGAGAGACACCCACTCCCCACAAAACAAACAAACAAACAAACAAAAAAACCCAAAATGTACATTTAAAAATATAGGACAGGAAATTTTAAAAGGTGACCAGCAAAACAAGTAGCAGAATGAACTGTTTCCAAACACACAGTAGTAGGATTTTTATTCTTTACTAAGAAAATTAATTTTAGTATAAAAAACATTTCATTTCTAATAGAATGCTTTCAAAAGTAACTCTCCAAATTGTAATCTTCCAGGAAAAAGGTAACAGTAAGCCCTAAAACGATCCACTTAGAGCAAGAGTAAAGCCTACACATGTTTAAAACAGCCCTGCTTTTTCTCTGCCTGTCACAGACAACTCTGCCATTTTCCTAAATTTGACTACGATAAATGAGTGCCCCGCCTGATGCCCTCATGACTTGAGACAAAGTTATAAAGCGAGTCCCTTGGCATGCTTTCA
>NW_011888898.1:3260878-3295400 GCF_000151845.1 Pteropus vampyrus
GGCCGTCCAGTCCGGCTTCCACCACGCATGCCCAGGACGTTCGCACAGAGCCTCCACTGCTAAATTAACACCCAGGCTTTTAAGGAACTTGCCTCACCAACATGGGATGCCATCCAGACCAGAAATACTACTGTTTGCCTGAGTCTTACCTTGTGTAATGAATATCCTGACTCAAATATGATAGGCGGAAGCAACAGGAGGAAAAACATATTTGGACGAAACATCTCTTCTTCCTGTAAATAAAATGGGTATTTTAAGAGATGTGGAATGTGTGTAATTAAGAAATAAATCCATCAATGAAGAGCCAAAGTAATTCTCTCAGGACCTGGCCCAGTGCAAACATATGATGTTTAAACAACTACCTGATAATAAAACCAAGCAGGAAGAGAGACACCCACTCCCCACAAAACAAACAAACAAACAAACAAAAAAACCCAAAATGTACATTTAAAAATATAGGACAGGAAATTTTAAAAGGTGACCAGCAAAACAAGTAGCAGAATGAACTGTTTCCAAACACACAGTGGTAGGATTTTTATTCTTTACTAAGAAAATTAATTTTAGTATAAAAAACATTTCATTTCTAATAGAATGCTTTCAAAAGTAACTCTCCAAATTGTAATCTTCCAGGAAAAAGGTAACAGTAAGCCCTAAAACGATCCACTTAGAGCAAGAGTAAAGCCTACACATGTTTAAAACAGCCCTGCTTTTTCTCTGCCTGTCACAGACAACTCTGCCATTTTCCTAAATTTGACTACGATAAATGAGTGCCCCGCCTGATGCCCTCATGACTTGAGACAAAGTTATAAAGCGAGTCCCTTGGCATGCTTTCAGATTCGAAAATTAAGTATAATTATGAAAGGCATTTCTAGAATGTGGACATTTTGGGGTGGATGAAATAGCACATTCATTTTCTACAGTAATATATCTCTCTGATTGTTGTTGGATTGGGGAAAAATACGTATTAGTTTTCAAGCCCAAAATGATTACATGTAACACACAGTCTATTAAATACTGTAAAATCAGGCTCTTTTTCATATGAAAATGTCCATCCCACAATCCTCACAGTCTGATTTCTTGTCAAAATCCCTATTTGAAAGAATGATTAAATGTATTCTTACAAATGTACAGCTGTTACCATAAAGACTAAAATAACATTCAAATAAGGCTCAAAATAGAAGCAAATGACAACCTCTGAAAATGCCTTATTAAGTCTTAAAATAACTGCCCGTACAACAGACTCATGACTCAGACTGGGACCATGTGAAAAGAAATGGGCCGAGCTCTGTGTTTTGTGGGGCAATCAATTCTCAGGATCTGTGCAGTGGGCCAACCATCGTATAGATTCTTTTGGAGTTTCAGGAACTAAATGTCCCCTGGGAAAAAGGAGAACCCGCCTTCAGTGGGTTGCACAGTGTCCTCCAGCCCCAGTTCACATCCACCTGGAACCTCGAAATGTGACCTCATTTAGAAAATGGGTCTTCGTAGATGGAATTAAGGGAAGAATCCAGATGGGATTTATTTGCACTGGATTAGGGTAGGTCCCGAACCCAATGGGAGTGTCCTTACCAGGGACAGAAAAGAACACACAGACACAGAGAAGAAAGTCATGTGAAGACAGACTAAGGCAGAGATACGAGTCACGCGGCCACAGCCAAGGAATGCCTGGGACCAGCAAGGAAGGGTTCTCCCCGAGAGCCTGGATTCCCTCCGTAGAAGGAGTGTGGCTCTGCTAACACTTCGATTTCAGACTTCTACCCTCTGGAACTATGAGAAGAAATCTCTGTTGTTTTAAGCTGCCCAGTGTGGGGTAATATGTTAAAGCAGCCACAGGAAATGCATATACCACCTGACAGTGAATAATATTACAAGAAGGTCCCCGGTTCCTTCTGGCGACATCTCCCCCCAAACAGTCTGAGATGATTGTAGGAGGAACTTAAGCAGACTGACCCTTTCTGATTCTTTTTCAATCCCAATTAAGTTAAAGACAACTCAGTCCCGGTGCTGCCACGTGCAAAGCCCCTCTCCAGTGTGCTGATCTTTCATTTTGACAGAGAGAACAGGCTTGATTGACCTCAGAGGCTTCAGGAGGCTGAGGTACTATTTTGTTTTTATCATATTTATTTATAAAAACAATACTGGTTTTCCATTGAAAACAGTACTAAGATGCTTCCTTTAAAATAAATGTATACAGAGTACACCAATGTTCATAGCAGCATTATTCACAAGAGCCAAAAGGTGGAAACAACCTAAGGGTCCATCAACATATGAATGAATACACAAAGTGGAGTACAGGCCTACAATGGAATGTTATTCAGCCAGAAAAAGAAAGGAAATACTGATGCCTGATATGACACGGACAAATCGAAAACACAACATGCTAAGTAAAATGAGCCAGACACAAAAGGCCGAATGTTGTATTATTTCACTTATATGAGGGACCTAGAACAGGCAAATTCATAAAGACAGAAAGTAGAAATGGGCTACTAAAGAAATAGAAAATACTAAAAGAATAGAAAGTAGGGAGAGGAGAATAGGGCGTTGTTTAATGGGTAGAGTTTCTACTTAGGATGATGAAAAAGTTCTGGAAATAGTGCTGATGATTATCCAATGTCGTGAATATATCTAATGCCACTGAATTGTACACTTAAAAATGGCTAAAACGGTAAGCTTTGTTATGTATAATTTACCACAACAAAAGCTTTTCTTAAAGAAAAAAACTTACAAAATGTATATAAATATAAAAGCAAGTTGATGTAAAGGACTATACTAAGCATACGACAATACAGGCAGAAGGCAGGCCCAGTGAGACAGTCTGAACATAGGACTTCATGGAGGGAAGACACCAAGCTGCATTGTTTTTCTCATCTCCAATCACTCCCTGCAGTACCCGGTTTCCAAACAGGTGGCCTGCCTCTCACTTGGGCTTTCCACAAACACCTGTTCCTCCAGGAAGCCTGCCCCAACTGCCCCTGCCTAGAAACTTTGTCCTTTTCTGAGGCCAAGCCCTGGTTGTCTGGATGGCTCTTCGGACACCTAATTATATTCGTCACCCAACTTCAGTTCATTTGTCTGTACTATTAAATGTATTACTATTATTTCAACTTGAAAAGAAACATCCGTTGAAAAATAAATTTGATAAGACTGAAGCTCATAAAACTAAAAGTGAGAGATAACCTCCCCACTACTCCTATTACTCAGAACAGGGGTCACCAACCCAAAGGCTCCCTGGGGCCTAGGGGATTACCAGGGGAAGAGCAGCTCAGTGCCTGGATCTTTGCTGGGCAGAATGTGGGCCTGGTGTTTAGAGAGCTTCTGCTTTTTAAAGAGAAGCTAGAAGTTCAGATTTTTATGTGAAATTTCCAGGATTTTATATAGATTCATAGTATTTTGAAATCAAACAATTTTTAATTGTTTTAAAATAAATTCCAATTTTGATCAACTGATTTCAAATCAAATCAAACAAAATGCATTAGGTGCGACGTGTACACATCAGGCTACAACCAGCCCAGGAGTAGAGAAAAGGTTCCAGTGTGCACCCACAGTGAGGATGGTTACAGTTGCTAAGTTGCAGGAAGGCAGAGGTACCATCCCTGAAGTGCTCCAGGGGGGCCGGCCCAGCCCCCGCTGAGAGGGGTTCTATAATATTAGGGGTTGAATATATATTTGAGAATTTATTTAATACATACAATAATTCCCGAATATTATTTATAACAGTTTCAAATTGTTTTAGGTCAGACTAGACAGCTTGTTTTGCAAATTTGATACTCTACAGTTTAATAGGTAAGTAATTCCCAGCACCTAGGAGATGCGACAAAGTAGGAGGGGCTCAAATGTTATAAATTTTCACCATACAATTCTTTAATATTTTGAAATGGACCTTATTTCCATCCACAAAATCAATTTTGTAACACGCTTTTAATCCCTCTACTCAATATGGATGTTCAAGTTTAAGTTGAAATTCAAGTTTCAATTAATCTCTATACCACAAGATGATGCTCATGCTCTCATGACCACTGTGTAAACATAAAGGTAGAGACATCCTCAAGTTGAGGACAGCACGGTGCGGGGGAGAAAATATAGAATACACAGGGCCAAAGAGTCTGGACACATGACTCGACTCAGCCACTTTCTAGTTCTGTGACGTTGGACATGTCTTGACTTCTTTGAGCGTCGCTTTTTTCATCTGTAAACATATGGTGATAAGAATACCCAATCCACCTCCCATGGATGTCATGAGGACGACGTGAGCTATGGTTTGTAAGGCATTCAGTGAGCTCTACAGTGCTGGACAAATGTGTTTTCTTATTCTCAACTGTCAGAATGGAATTGAGAGCAATAAACATTGCTTAATGTTTAATGCTAATTAGAGCCTTTCTCTAAGATTATAAAAATCTGTATAAATAACAAAACATAATATCGAGTGCTCCCATGTTAACTTGAAGCAGTGTGAGATTTATACTTTTTTAAAAAAAAGTCAGATGTAAAGATATCAACTCTAACAGAATGTTTAAAAAAATTAATGGGATAATATAAACTTCACTGATAAGAAAGCCACCATAACCATAAGTGTTACTAAAATTAAGAACAACTAATAAAAATTGTAATTATGTTAAAAAATGAACAGTTGGGCAAACCTACCTTCCAATTTGCCAGTTTTTTAAACTCTATAATTTTTATAACTGCTCCCATGAGAATACCTAGAAGAGAAAATGTACAGTTTAACATAAATTTAAGGTATGAGAAAGATTACTCAGGTTTATTATTTTAGAGAAACTGAATATTACTATTGTCTCTAAATGGCTTTTATGGATTTCTACAAGTTTTATATCTGAAAACATAAGAATGGAAATTAGTGTGAAGTTTAATGAGTCACATGAGTTTCTCACCTACATCTCAGGCAAACAAACTATAATGAAGTCTACAAAAATCTTGGGGGAAAGAAAGCTTTACAAAATAAGGCTCAAGGACAGTCTGCCTGACCCGGAAGATTTTTGTTACATCCTATTATTTTTGTTACACCTATCCATTTTCACTGTGAAACACTTTGCTCCTTATTCCTATCATTTTCAAAAAAGATCCAAGATCACTTTCTGAAACTCAGATGGCAGCTCTATGTAGCGTATTTAGAAAGCTGAAAATAATCTGAAGTAAAAATCTCTGAAATTCCTGGAACAAAACAGACCATCTAAGTTCAGGCATGTTTCCATAAAGCTGACAGGCTCATTACTCCCTCATAAAGAACCTACCAAAAATAATTCTCAAAGAAGCATTGTGGGTACAATTTATGATTGCCTGTTACTCACCAGAAAAATGATTCTTAACCCTGTTGGATCATCAGAATCACCATGGAAGCTTTTTATAAAATAAAGACACCAGAGCAGAACTCCAGACCTACTAAATGGCAATCTCTGCTGGGGGGTGATACAAAGCAAGTCTGAAGACCATGGTCACAGCCACTTAAAGACGAAAATGCCCCTTTCCCCTGCAGAGGAAGGAGCTTTTCCTGTCAACAACAGAAGGTTGAAGAAACACATCTTATTGGGTGGGGTGAAGAGACAATACTGGAACACAGCAGTTTATTAGGAAAAGGAGCTACGCTAATGTCAACTGCCATGGGGAAAAGAGATAAGTAATTTTAACTTCATAAACCTCCATACTATTTGAATATTATTAAAACCATAATAAAATTATTGTGAAAAAGAGACCAAGACAAAATAAATCTGAGCTATAAAGAGAGTCGATGACCATATTTTCAGAATAGGAGTTGTACATTCACTCGCCAGTGGCATGAAAGCACTGATTCTAACCCCTCTCCAGCTAGAGTTCCCCACGTGCTTCTTTTTCTTTATCTCTCTAAATTGTGTATACATTTTGAGTTTTTATGTAAATTTTTATTAACCAAATAGTTCATGAATACTTTGTAAAATATTATAAAAAAGACAAAGGTCCCTTTTGATGAGATCCCATCCCCTACTCTCATCTTCGTTCTCTCTCTCCCTGCCTCAAGGTAGCCAACCATCTTGATAAGTTTGGGGAATATTCTACCATACCCTTCTCTATCTTCTCACATATGTATATTTAAACATATAGTACTGGGTATGTGTGTGTTTATGTACATACAAGGCACACCTGTGTATATGTATATAAAATCATGGTACTGTAATGTATCTTTCTATTCTCTTCTGTTTTGCTCAGTGTTAAGTCTTGAGCTATACGCAATAATACATCAGGGATTATTACATGTAGATCTGCCTCATTCCTTTTAACAGCTCTACAGCATAGCATAAAAATGCCACAGATTGAATAAATGTTTCTCCAAAGAAGACATACATATGGCCAATAAGCACACGAAAAGATGCTTATCATAGTCATTAGGGAAATGCAAATCAAAACCACAATGAGATATCTCTTTGTACCCACTAGAATAGTTATTAAAAAAAAAAGAAGGAAACGAGTGTTGGCAAGGATATAGAGAAATTGAAACTCTCATACATTGCTGGTGAGAATGTAAAATGGTGTAATTGCTGTGGGAAAACAGTCTGGCATTTCCTCAAAAAGTTAAACTGAGTTACCATATGGCTCAGCAATTCTACCCAACAGAATTGAAAACGTACCTTCTACAGAAACTTGTACATGGATGTTCATTAACAGCATTATTTGTAATAGCCCAAAGGAGAAAAGAACCCAAATGTCCATCAACTGATGAATAGATAAACAAAATGTGGTATATCCATATAATGGAATACTATCTGGCAATCAAAAGGAATGAAGCACTGATACATGCCGCAATTTCGGATGAATCCTGAAAACATGCCATGTGAAAGAAGCAAGACACAAAAGACATATTTTATGATCCGTTTATATGAAATATGGAACAGGCAAATCTCTAGAGACAGAAACGGTTGTCTAGGGCTGAGGAGTAGGGCTCTGGGGATGAAAGCTAAAGAGTTTCTTTTTGGAGTGATGAAAATGTTCTAAAGTCGATTGTGGTGATAATGGTCATGCAATTCTGTGAATATACTAAAAACCACTGAATTAAGCATTTAAAATGTGTAACTTGTATGGTATATGAATTATATCAGTATAACGGTTATCAAAAAAGTGGCCACAGATTATATGATTCCATTTATATGAAATGTCCAGAACGGGCAAATCTATAGAGATGGGAAGTAGGTTAATTGCCAGAGGACGGGGGAAGGTGGAAGCGGGGAGTGACTGCTATTGGGGAGAGGGTTTCTTTTAGGAAGGATGAAAATGTCCCGGAGTTAGTGGTGGTGGTAGTTGCACCACTCTGTGAATATACTAAAAAGCAGTAAATTGTACACTTTGAAATTATGAGGTTTATGGTATATGAATTGCATTTTAATTTTTTAAAAGTCACAATTTAAACTATTCTCCCAAGATGGCTGTCCCCAACTGCTTGCTGTTAACAGCAGTGCTGCAATGAACACGCTTCTTTGTGTGTTTCCCTAAGGCAGATCCAGAGACAATGAATGGCATGAACATTTTTATCTCTGAAAATGCTGCCAAGTTGTCCTCTAAAGTCACTGTACGGATTTACACCAGAGCAATTCCCACAGCCTCACCAAGCCTGGGTGATCATCAGTCTTTAACATCTCTGCCAACATGGTGGGCAAGAAATTGTACTTTAAGGTTTCAGTTTGCATTTGCAGTCAATCTGCATTTAGTGATCATTACTGATTACTAGGAAGGTTGAAACTCTTTTCATGGTTTCAGATTTCATTTTTAAAGCTAGTGTTTTTCTGCCCTACTAAAACCTCAACTTTGTTTTTCCCTTTGTAAATGTATACCAAACTTTAATGCCATGATTAACATTTGTAATTACATATGAAGCAATTACATTTGAAAATCAGTAGTTATTTTATTGTCTAAGCTTGTTCGTATATTATAATTTATGAGGCACTAGGAAGCTTTGTAAAATATGATGTGATATTATTATTACTACTATTACTATAATTATTACTTGAGTAATCTTTTTGAGATGTCCTAAGACTAAACTGTGGCATAGCATTAAATTGACAAACTACTTCTTTACCTTTGGAGACTGAGGTTCAATGCTAGGAGAAATTAATTTATAAAAACCCACACAACTGGCCACCAGATGGAAATAATGCCCTAGATAAAATTTTGTATATTCCTATCAGTAAAAAGAATTTGAGCATGTACCTTCAAGTTACAAATGTTTATTAGTCTAAAAAAGTGCTACTATAGTAAAAATATTACTATATTAATATTAAAATATATTAATATAGTTAATATTAATATATTAATTGATGTATTAATATATTGATGATATAGTGATATATATACACAAAAATAGATTGTAAAAAAGTGAGATTAAAATGAAATAGAAACAGAAATGCTACTATTTTCTTTTGCTCCCAATGGATCTTCATGCACACACCTCAATATGGACACTATTGGATTAAAACAAAACATCAGCAGCAATTAATAATTATTTGTTGAGCCTCTTTGCCCAGCATTTGTCGCTTTAACTTATTTTTAATCCTCAAGAGAATGCTATAGGTAGGAAGGCGCAGAGGATTTAAGAAGCTTGGTCTTGACAGCTCAGAGCCGGCAAGTGACACTGGACTGCTGGCTCCCAGCTGCATTCTCCACCTCACGACACTAAAGACACAGGGAGACGGCACTGCTGCTCTGAACCACTAACACTCAGCTCTCCCAGAGTGCACTGCTGGCCCACCATTATCACTGCAAAATAGGAATGCTCCTGATAATGAACGTTGCAGGAAAAATGCTTAAAATGTATTAAGTATAATAATCAGGTTACAGAGCAGTATCGAGACCATGATCCTAGCTCCCTTAAAGATATATATGCACACACATATATTTATTTATTTGTACTGTGTTAAACACACACACAGACATGCACACACACACTGTGCCAGACATTGTGCTAAAATATACTTTATTTATTTATTTATTTGCTTATTATTTGTGCTATTTATTTGTACTAATGTATACAATATGTTATTCTGCTCATTCTCACGATTAGCCTATAAGGTAATAAACCATAATAATATAGATGTTAATGTTAAGAGCAGCTAACAGTTACTGACTACTTAACAGGTAGGCAGTACACTAAGTGATTTTTATGTATTACCCTGTTTCGTATCTGCAATCCTATGAAGCAAAGGTACTGTCACCTGCATTTTACAGATAAGGAAACCACGGCTAAGGCTCAGCATCACTTAGCTAGTACATAGCAGATCTGGAATTGTTTTAAAAATAGCTATTTTAATTTTATTTGATTATGTAACAGATGCACATGGTACAAAATTTAAAGGCACACAACAGTATCCAGTGAAAACCTGTCTCCCTTCTACCTATTCCTGGTTCCTTTCCTCCTTCCCAGAGGCCACCAGCGTTCCCAGTTTCTTGGTTACACAGTATGTTTCTTCTGAGAGTGTCTGTACATTTGAAATCACATATGTGCATATAACAGACTTTTTAAGGCGAATGGTAATATAGTATTCTCATTCTTCTGTTCTTTTTAATTTACCACTACATCTTGGAAACCATTCCATATCAATACATGAAGAACTTCCCCACTTTTGTGAACGGCTGCAGTGCGCTCCTCTGCAGGAAAGCGCTACCCACCACCGTGTCCCCTCGCAATGAGTCCTCAGGTGTTTTCCAGCTTCTGCTCTCACTGCCACTCCTGTCTGAGTAAGCACATCATTCTCCGTGTGTGCGGGTATGCACAGGACAAACTCTGAAATAGGGATCGCTAGGCTGAGAGCACAGGCATTTTAAATTTTATAAAGAGCTGCACGTCACCTACAGCTGTTATATCTCTCCTTATAAATTTCAGCTTAAAATATATAAACGGCAAATCAGCCCAATATGGCCAATGAAAATACATATGTAAGCTTAACTAATACGTGCAAAGGACAGTAAGAAGGAAAGAACCCAAAAAGTGATATAAACTCAAACCACGTAGTCATTGGGAGTTCCTTATGACAGATGACAGAGGAGGAAAAAACCTGAGCTTGGTTTATGGACGATTCCGCCAGCCTGACCTTGGTCACTTCGACGTTTGTGCAACAGGCTCACGAATACAGCAGCCATGATGGCAGACAGAAGCTATGCAGGGCCCAATAGCATGAACTTCCTCTCATTGAGGCTACTCTAGTTACTGCCACTGTTGAATGTATGACTGGACAGCCACAGAGACTGGCACCCATCCCCTGATGTGGTACCATCCCTTGAGAAGTTCAGCCAACTACATGATGGCAACTCGATTACATTCAGACCCCTTCCATTCATTCTGACTAAGACTGACACGCACACTGGCCGGCATGTCCAAGGGCCCCTAAGCGTGTGATCCACCAAAGTGGGCCTCCACACAACAGGGCATCAAACCAAGAGACTCGCTTTATGGCAAAGGAAGTGCTGCACTGGGTATGTGGCCATGGGCTCCACATGGTCCTGCACCATATGCCACGCCGCCTAGAAGCTGCCAGCCAGCCAGAGTGGTATGATGACTTCTTAAAGATGGAGCTGAGGCGCCAGCTTAGAGATGACAGCCTGTGAGGAATGGAGCGTTCCTCCTCCATACAGCATACTCTTTAAACTAATGGCCTTTATAAGGTGGTATGTCCCCAACAGGCAAGGAAGGGTACAGCACGCAATGGGTAGAGCAAGGGTGGCCCCACTCAACATCACTCTCAGGGAGTGGGGACTCCTACTTGGGAAATTTCTGCTTCCTTAGCCTGAAACTTTAGGCTCAGTGGGTTGAAAGGTCCTGGCTCCTAGAAGGGGACATTACCACCAGGGCTCACATGCTAGGATTTACAAGGCTGCTTCCCAGTCACTTTGGGCTCTTTGTGCCAACAGACCAGCAGGCCTAGAAACAGGCTGCCATGCTGGCCGGAATGACTGATGCTGGCCATCATGAGGACACAGATCTCTCACTACACAACGGGGCAAAATGTAATATAATTCACTTATGCAATACTTTTTAACCATAGTGATTTTTTGAAAATTCTTTAAAATATTGTTAGTGTGTTTGTCAGCTATAATTATAGAACCAAGTTATACCATAATAAGGTACTTTTGAAAATCCGGTCGTTGAATCTACCATTTACACTCAGGTAGATACTACCCCAAAGATACTCTAAAGGACAGAAAACCGGCCAGTGAGATGGGAATCAGACCTCAGAGCTGTCTGTCTGTTTTCTAGGAAAAGGCTATTTATGTTTTGTTTTTAAAACAGCTTACTTTTTCAGAGGAATGTTATCCCTCACTACTCTGCAAAGAACATTTATGTGGTGAAAGAAGAAATTTATAGAAATCAACCCAAATACAGCAAGTTTCAAAATGCAATTCTTTAACAACCTTTTCTCTTTCACACTACCACACTATTCTGGCATAGCTGGAGGATTTAAGGATAAAATGAAACTAAAAGATGATAAGATGCTGAGCCAAGGGAAGATGACCATAAAACTAGAAAAGTCTGGACGTGGTCCCATAGTGTAGCAGTTAGCACGTCTGCTTTACATGCAAAAGGTCCTGGGTTCACGCCCCAGTGGAACCACGGTCCATGGTCTACAGCCATGCCACCCTGAACAAGCTCGATGTCTGATCTTGGAAGCTAAGCAGGGTCGGCCTGGTTAGTACTTGGATGGGAGACCACCTAGGAAGACCAGGTGCTGTAGACATATAAAAAAACCCAAAAAACTAGGAAAGTCAAAGCAAGACTCCAGGCAAAAGCAGGAAGTTATGACACATAAACACACAGTTGACTAATGGCAGCAAAACTGCACACAGCGTTCCAGGAACAAACTGTCATGTCTGATCTGTGTTTTCAGAAACATGGAGGCTAAAAGTCTGTGCTAGCACTCTTCCTTGGAATGTGACAGCCTGGAAAATCCTTAGAGTCTAATGCAATCACTTCGTCAATTTGACAACCAATTTTGGCCTTGGCCTCCAAGACAGCTACTCTAATACCAACACTTTAATTAATGCCTGTTTCTTCTTTAACAAATCAAAGCACCTAAGATTCAGGGAGCATTGGACATGGGACATGTTAAGCTGCATCAGTGTTGGACTCTGACAGTCTAAAAACTAATGAAAGCTGTTATAGTTACAGTTAGGAGTCTCCCTTTACGTTTCTTTAAAAAAAATTTTTAGAACTTAAGTATAATTAGAATATAATTACTGTATCTGCTTTTTCCAGAATTACCTTTAGTCGATAACTCAGGAACTGAGTGATTTTCATCATGTTCCACTCAAAACCCTCATTGACCAAAATCGACCCAAAGAATACTATTCTTAAAAAGAAAATTAAAATCCTTTAGTCAAAAGAAGGAATTAATAAAACTAAAACCACAGAGTTAAGACGGTTACGACAGGTGGGCATTTTTGTGTGTATCCTATTCACTCAATGATCCAAGTAAAATTAGGATTTTCTTTCAGCAGTATTCAGGCTAAACATTGGTATTGGAAAGTCAAATTTCCAGCCCTTACTTAATCTCATTCTGGCCTCTCCTTGCTCTAAAATAAAGTATGATTATGAAAAAAAAAAAAAAAAAATCTCCTGATTTTGCTATATACAACAGAGGATAGTGGGCAATATAATTATTTCATTTTCTTTCCTTATAAAGTTCAGCCTAAAATATATAAACAGTAAATCAGTACAATATGGCCAATGAAAATAAATATGTGAAATTAACTAACAAATGTAAAGAATAGTTAGAAGGAAAGAACCCCCCAAATGATATAAACTCAAACTAAGTCATCTAAATGTATATGGCTACAAATGAAGAGAATGAATTATCATAAAAATAGTTGAAATTGTCAACGAAGAAGATTTTTCTTTTTCTGTATAGCTGTTAAACATTTATTTTTTTTTTAAAAGAGGCCCAAACAACAGAATTTAATATAAAAAGCTTTGAACAAGAGCCAAAGAAATCTCTAGAACTTCACATTGATACCCTGTTTTTCTAAAAAATGAAAAAAGTCTCGACATTCATTTGAAAATACAATAAAATAGAAGGGAGAAAATCTGCTTTTAAAGTGAAGACAGTCCTTTTTCATACCAACCATTTCTTAGGAACTCTGCTTAACTATCACACAAAAGGCCAACAACGTCTCTAAATGACTGCAGACTAAATAGTAACTTCTGGCTAGAAGACGTAGCCTAGGAAGACTTATCCTTGAAAGAATGAAAACCCCATTTTCTCTGGCAGCTTTATCTAGGTTCTTTTTTGACACAAAAGTTAGAAATTTTGAAATGGTATATATCTCAATATTTTGTTACACTTTGCTCCAGTCGGGGAAGTCCTCCTTCAATTTACATAGCTTTATGAAATGCAGGACTATTTTGATAGCTTTGTCAGCTTTTCTAAATCCCAACCAAATATCCTCTAATAGAATAAAAACTACTTTCTGAACCCCAGCACGCTCCCCGGAAGTGCTCTTCGTGTTCTAATCACCTGAGTTAGCAAATAATTATTGAAAACGAGTCTTAACTTTCCATCATCCGTCCCAACACCTGGATGTACAGGCTACAGTTATTTCTACAACATCAGTGAAGAAATGAACCTTGTGGATGGAGAGCCCTGGCTGACCCCCGACTCCATTCCACTGCATACCCGGTTCTGGGGTGGCCACGTGGTCAGAGTTTATCTATAACTTCTGGTGGAACCAGGAAGAAGAGGCCACCTTTCCCACTCTGATTACTACTGTAAAGATAGTGAGCCTGAAGCTATAAAGGCCTGCCTGAGAGTGAAGCCAAAACAAAGGGAAGCACTGTTGAGAAATGGAGAAAAACTGAGTCCAGGAGACTCCATCCAGCTACAGCCGAAGCTAACATCACCTGTAGTTTTTTGGGCCAATGGGTGCGTAACTCTACCCCCGCTGATTTATTTTCTTTGAGTCAATTTGAATTGATTTTGTCCCTTGAATGGAGACAGTCCTATATCACTTAAGATGTTTTTGGCTGCAAGTAGAAGAATACCTGACTAAAAATGGCTTAAACGATACATGTTTATCATCTCATATAACAGGCAGCTCTGAGACAGGTAGCTTCAGGGCTATCGATTCAACAAAACAAAAGTGCAGTCAAGAATCTGCTTCCTATCTGTCCCCTGGGCAATCTTTAGCATTCTGGTTTTGTCTCTGAGCCACAGTGACTGCAAGATGGCCATCGGTGCTCCAGGCATCACATCCTCATACAACTGGCATCAAAGGAAAGGAAAATTACTCTTTTTATCAGAGAGGAAAAAGATTTCCCAAACCCACCACCAAGCATACTTCCCCTTGGTCTCACTGGCCAGAACTGGATTTCATATTGCCTTGCTGCCTCCACAACTCTCAACCAATCTTTGGCAAAGGAGAATGGAATCATCGTGATGGTGAAGACCAATCTTGACTCAGAGGGGACCATACTCCTTGAGCGCACTGTGGCAAGACACCTGATCAAAATAAGGGTTCTATTACGACGGAAGAAGGGAGGAAATAGCTCTTGGGTAGGTAACCGACAATGTCTGCTATAAGTCTTAATACGAGTACAGGTGGTCAATCACTTGCAGTTGTCCATTCATTCAAGAGACAGGGCAGAACTTGAAATTCCAAACCAAATGATCGAAATCATCATTTAAATTTCCATGTGCACAATACCTAAATACACACAAACTATAGTTCTTTTTCTATGAAAACTGACTGCAAAACTGTAAATTCCTCAGGATGTTTTTTTTACGTCTTTACTGAATGCCCCAGAATAATAAGTATTAGCTATGTTGGTTATTTTCCATGTGTTTAACATCAGAAAAAGAATGTTAATGAATGGTCCTCCATTTCTTAGAGCTCTAGGGCTATCTTGTTAGCTTAGGTCGTTAGAATCTGCGAGGATATGCAGCTGAAGAGTTTGCAAAATAGAGAACAGGAATTCTGAGTAAAACTGGTTCCCAGCTCTTTACTGAAGATCAATACTATCCCACGGTGCCTCTTCCTTACAATATGGAATCACCTGGGGGTCATGAGGCTTAAAGGAGATGGCAGTGCGGAAGCGCATAGGCCAGAGCCTGGCACTCAGTAGTACTGTGATGTCCAGGGAAAACGTAGGAAGGGCGGTAGGAATGCAGGTGGTGAAAGGGGAAGGAGAATGAACAGAGCCTGAGCGTCCATTTCCAAAGCTAACCTAAACCACGGAATTACTGAATATACTAAACAAGATCTAAAAGGCAAAGAAAATCAACTTATCAAGCATCGGTGATAAGAAAAAAATCAAATATCATCGGTCGGTAAGTGGAAACTAGTAAAAGTAACTACATTATGATAACGTGATGAAAGCTTTAGCTGACCTTGGTAAAACCTTATTTACAATGCCTTAAGCATCCCCACCCACATTTTTGTCTTGATCTTAGTAAGATCTCTGCTTCTTCCTTCACTAACCACTTCAATGAACTTGCATGTGAACTCACATGTTATTACACCAACTCATTCACTCTAAATAGAGGCTAATTATCTTGAGTTAATTGCCACAGGAAACAAGAGAGGTAGAATGAACAGAATGCTCTCTGAAGACTTTAGATTTGACTCCAACATTAAAGTGAGCCATTTCCCCTTCCTAAAATGTGATGCGAGAGCCCCTTTTGGCTGTAAAATTCAGTGACTCTATGAATTAAATGTCAATTATTTGCCTTAGTTCAGCTGGATGTCAGCATAGCCTAGTAGCAGAGGTCAATGTACCCCTAGAAGTAGAAAAGGCCTTCCAGCTGTGTAGAGGGGCTTCTATGTGACCTTTATAAGGTCATCATCCCTCTCTGAGCCACGGTGTCCTCATGTGTAAAATGGGATCATAACACCCTCATGGCTCGTTGCAGTGAGGATTAAATGAGATCAGGTATGTCCCACATCTCTTGTGGTTCCTGGCAGTAGGGAGGCACTCAAAAAAAATGACAGTTACGGCTACTGCTTTCACTATAGAACCACCAATAAGCACTTACCTAAAGAAACAACAGCAACGCTCTCTGGCAAGAAATGTAATCTGTATCGGATCAGTAAATGCACCAATATGATGCAGATAGCTGTGGGAAAAATAAGACACTGTTAAAATTTTTAAATGATAAACACTAAGTTCAAGGCAATAGTTACTTCTGGAGGGCTACCAAGAAAATGGACAACTGTCAATGACACAGAAAACCTCAGTGGTATTTTCAACCTCTTATTCCTTAACCTGGAGGTAGACTCCCAGTGTTTATGACATTTTCTCCATAAATCCTTCCAGACTCGAATTAGTTTGTTTTCCACTGGTTATTGAAAGAGCATCAGACACCTTTATTTTTTTCTAACTTTAAACTTTATACAACTATTAAAATTATTCAAATTTCCCTGATTCTGAGAAAAGATCTCTAACTTTTTTGAAGTAACCATCAACTGGAAAACTACGCGGTGAGGAGAAAGTCAATGAAATCAATCACTTTTAGGTATGTATAAGTGCGACAGAATATGTTGAAACGAAGCATTTTGCTACCGTGTGGCCGGTTCTCCTTTAACATAAGCAAGGGTGTTTTATAAACAGAACAAAGTAAATACTTTGGTTCAGTGATAAGAACATTAGAGATCTAAAGATGGGGCACCTGTTCTCCAGCTGGGCACTGGGGCTCCCACTGGTTGAGGGCTCCCCATGAGTAAGGCACTGCACTGAGCAGTTCCAAATGCTCTCATTCGACCCCCAACACCCCTCTTAACTAGCCATTATTACTATTATCTCCTTTGATTTTAGATGAGAAAACCGAGGCTTAGAGGTAGGTGCTGGAGGGTGGAGCCAGATTCCAATCCTGTGCCCTTAAACCATGGCATCTACCACCTCCCTCGTGGCTACCTTCATTCCTCAGTCCTCGAAATCAGAATAACATCTGACTTTCCCCACAGAAATGTTGTCATGAAAGAAAAAAAAGAAACAAAAGGATGTAAAACTATTTAACAGGAATAAGTATTTCTGGACCAAAAAAATTAAAAGTATACTTTCACATTAATAATTCCTAACTCTAACTTCATGTTTGTGTGCATGTCTTTTTTTAGGCACCTATGTGGTATATACCCTCATCAATCACTGTGTTATCGTAATAATACTAAAATAATTCTCATGGTTTTTTTCCTTGTAAAAAGAAATGTTTAAACAATCTGCATGGCTGTTAACTGGTCACATTGACAAATTAGATATCTTTAGTGCCACCAAAAAGCACCAGGTGGCCAGAGAAAGGAAACAGTTATAAATATAGAAATTTTGTCCTCCTTTCATTCTGTGCTTTAAACGATCAATCTGTGGTGTTATTTTATTATAAATATTTAACCTAGTTAGAAAAATCCTACATTAAAGACTAAGGGCAAGAAGAAAGTTCTAGTACATAAGCACATTATGTGACCTAAGAACGTGTCTGCTAGCTAAACAGGCAGGCACAGGAGCACAGAAGTAGGTAGATAACAGATTAGGGAGCTGAATCAGCTTCCGCTCTTTCTTGGCACCAATCTAGGTGAAAAATACTGATTTGAAAAGTTTAAATAAATCAAACAACTACTTGCACCTTTAAGAGCAAAGAGGAAAACTGTCTATCAACAGAGAGAGCTAAATATAGGGTTCGGGGAACGGTCTTCAGCCATTAAAAAAAAAATGAGGTCTGAAAAAAATTCAACGGAAAGGGAAAAATTTTTTGTAAATCACATATCTCATAAGAATCTAGTATACAGAATATGTAAAGAACTCATAACTCAACAACAAAAACAACACAATTAAAAATGAGCAAAGGACCCGAATAAACATTTCTCCGAAAAACTATAAATGACTGATAAGCATATGAAAAGATGCTCAACATCAGTAGTCAGCAGAAAAATGCAAATCAAAATCGCAATGAGATACAACTTCACACTCATTAGATGGCTATAATTGAAAAACAAAACAAAACAAAAAAGGAAGATAACAAGTGTTGGTAAGGATGTAAAGAAACTGGAACCTTTGGGCATGGCTGGTGGGAACGTAAAACCGTACAGCCTCTGTGGAAAAACTTGGCAGTTCCTGAGAAAGTTACACACAGAGTAACCATTTAACCCAGCAATTCCACTCCTAGGTATATATCCAAGAAAAACAAAAAGATAGCCACACAAAAACATGTATATACACAGATGTTCATAGCAGCATTACTTACAATAGTCAAAAGGTGAAAACATAAATGTCCATCAACTGATGAATGGATAAACATGTGGTATATCCATACAATGGAATATTATTCAGCTATACAAAGGAATACAATTCTAACACATGCTGCAAGATGGATGAACCTTGAAGACATGATGCTACGTGAAAGAAGCCAGACAGAAAAGATCAAATATTGTATGATTCCATTTGTATGAAATATTCTGGGTAGGCACATTCGCAGAGAGAGAAAGCAGAATTCTGTTTATTAGAGACTAGGGGGGAAGAATGGGGAGTGACTGCTTTTAATGGGTATTGGATTTCCTCTTGGGGTGATGAAAATGTCCTGGAACTAGACAGTGACGAGGGTTGCACAGCACTGTGAATGTACTAAATGCCACTGAATTGTACACTTTAAAGTGGTAACTTTTTTATGTTTATTTTACCATATACACATTCTTTAAAAAGAAAAAAAAAGGATGAGGTAGATAAAACACACTAACATGCAAAGATCTCCAAGACATTCCATGAGATGAGAAAGCAAGCTATAGGACACCATTTATATTAAAACAAACTCCAAGTTATATGTGCCTGTACTGTACGTGTCTGTGTTCTAAATGTGCAAATGTATAAACACCAATACATGTTTTCAAGTACACCTGGAAAAAAAAAAACAGCAAGAAGGGACAAAAACTTCTCTGTGGTATGGAAGGTATGCATACCACAAGTTAGGTGCTTCCAATTTTTCATGCCTGAAGTAATAATTATGGAAACTACATTAAAACTTAGACATGACAATTTTAATAATTCCAATAAATTTAATGGCCCATAAAATGTATGCGTTAAATCATACTAATTGCTAACTCTAGTGCAAGTTAATAACAGTGACTCACTATTGTTTCTGCAGTCAGAAATCAGCAAAGGTAAGTATAAGTTTACTGACTTCAAGCTTCTAAAAGTCAAAAGTAACTAGAGTTTTGGCATCCCTTCTTAACAAAGAAGAATGTTAATGTAACCCTTCAACATGCTATGGGACACAAAAGTTACCACTTGATTGGATTTGACTAACAGAGTAAACAAAAGTAGCAAATGTGTTTCAGGTTAGTAGTCCCTGAAGTCTAGAATAAACTATGGACTAATTTCCTTCAGTTTATTAGAGTTCATGTATTTAGTGAGTCAGCAAGTTACCTATGAACAGTAATTTTTTTTTTTACTTTACCAGATTTACATCTAATCAGGAATAAACATACAAGAAGCATACTGTCTTGGTAATATACAAGAACACAGGAAAAAATGCCTTCAAATTTACTTAAAAAGCATTCCATTATGCGAATACATTTTGACCTACACATAAAAAGTGGAGATATCAACTCATAAACTGCTAAGAATCTGATTAGGTGAAAATGGAACCTATCTGACATTAGTGGGACTCTAGGGTCTAGGTTTATGATCTGTTTGAAGAGAAGACAATCCAAGAGAAATATACAGTACTATTAAATATAGCTCAGGCTTTTCTGGCCCCAAACATGTATTAACACTGGGCAGGTTTTGCCTGGATGAAAAAACACATTATAAAAACCTGTTTTGTGGTCTCTGGCACAAAATAATCTTACATGCTCCACACCCTGAAAATTACTTTGAAAGTCTTACTTATGCTTTTCACCCTCCCATGAAAAAAAAGTGATTACAAAAGTTTTTCCGAGCCTTTTATATTGTCTAACATGTCAAGCTGACAACAATGTGACTCATAGTACTCCTTCAGAATTAAGAAACCAAAGATTTCTTGATCAAGAAAAGAACTGCTTTTCTTCTTTTTATTCAGCTACTACAACAAACGAAAAAGAAAACAAAACAAGAGTCCATGATTGCTGAAGTAATTTCCTAGAAACGGAACTGAATGACATTTACAGGGTAAAAAATTACCTGGGTATTTTAAATCTCTATGGGACATTTACACTTGGGCATGGCTGGTGAGAATGTAAAATGGTATGGCCTCTGTGGAAAAGTCTGGCAGTTCCTGAGAAAGTTACACATAGAGTAACCATTTAACCCGGCAATTCCACTCCTAGATATATATCCAAGAAAAATAAAAACACTGCCCACACAAAAACGTGTACACAGATGTTCATAGCAGCACTATTTACAAGAGGCAAAAGGTGGAAACGACACAAATGTTCACAATTGATGAATGGATAAACACAATGTGGTATATCTAAACAATGGAATATTATTCAGCCATACAAGAGAATACAATTCTAGCACGTGCTACTACGTGGATGGACCTTGAAGACAAGATGCTAAGTGAAAGAAGCCAGACCTAATAGTTTTTTTTTTAATCTATGAGAGACAAAGTGGAGTCCTAAGACTTTAAATAAAACTACTATATTATTAAAATTATTTGACTATTAACAATCTGAATATAAATGTGAAAGAAGTGACACTTTCTCTCAAAAAACAGTTCTAATAAATACTCTGCACCTTGCAGTCCGATTGCACTGCTCATACTTCTGAAAAGATCCAATTAGAAATATGACTAAGTGTCATTAAGAACAGAGAATGTAAACATGCCAACTTCACTTCTCAAACAAGAGTTTGGACTTGGGTCAAATTTTAAGCCATTTTGTCCATAGTCAGCTAATCTGAAGTGGTTATGCAGTTTCAACTGGATTTTTTGTTTACCACAGTTTTCTACTGTCTATAATCTCTGGGAGGCACTGAAGTTATTGCCTTTTATATAAACTTCTTGATTGATGTCTGGTAACCTGGATATTAGTCTCTAGTTTCCCAAACCCCAGGTACGTCCATTGCTTAACCTTGTTGGGCCTAAATTTTCTCATCCGTTAAAGGAGAAGGTTAAACAAAATGAGCTTTTAAGTATGAGAGAGGGAATTTGTTTAAAGAAAAATATTACATAAGTAAATAACAGCACTGATGGTATACAGATATGCAAAAGTCATGACCATGGTTAAAGGAATGACAGGTTACAGACAACAGTGTGCTAGGGCAAGGGTATCTGATCTTTTACTGAGTGGCAAACCTTTAAATAAACTTTTACATGTAACCTTAATAGACATGTGACAAAATACATCAGAAACTCAGATGCCCTCCCATTTGACTCTCCATACCTCCTGCTGCCACCACCACCACCACTGTGCATGCACACACACGTGTGCACACGCACACACACACACAAATTCTCTCGCCCTCTCATAAGCAGAGCTTGAAATCCTCTAAACTAGATGTTCAAAGTTCTTTCTAGGTCAAAAATTCTTGAACTCTTTCTTCCAAAGGACATCTAAGGTACTGCATGAAGGGCTCTTCAGAACTGCTAAGCTCTATGATTTTATAAAGAAAAAGGAGTACCCTGTTATAAAATTATGAACTGATCACTGTCCCTCAATGTTTGAAGTGAAAACCAAATGGAGGACTTGAGAAAAGTAACAGTGATTTAAATGGGGTTAACCACACAGACAGTGCACACACTCAAGATGGCAGGTGATGGTGTCTCTGCATTCACCTAGGACAAGGAGGGTGAAGAAAATGGTCATGCCACTTGACTGTTCCTCCTGCTGAGCTTGCTCCCCTGTCTGTACAGGGAGGATGGGCTTGGCAGGGGTCGGGAGCACCAGTTTCGTAGTGACAACCAGGGTAGTATGGAGGGTGACATTGAAACCTTCATGAGTTGTATTGGGGAACCTGTTGGGGGACATAAAAAGCAGAATTAGATAAAGGAAAAAGGGCCCCAAAATATCAACACACAAAGCCATAAAGAGAACTTGGCATAGAGTTTTACAGAAGTCACAAGTCTTGCAGCCAACAGGCAAGACTTGGAGAGAAACTGCTTTTAAAAATTCTTGCCTGAGGCAGCAGGACAGTACCAATGCCCTCAGGCGCTTATGAACACAGCCACTTAGAAGGGAGGCACAGGGCGAATCCGGTCAGTGTGGAAAACAATGCTGCCTGCTCCTTGGCATGCAATGGGGGATTTAAAGAGGTAAATTGGAGTCTCAACACTCCAAGGTCTAATATTATTTACTTGGTGCCTTTATTTCTCCAATTTACATTTTTTCTTGAATTCTATCCACAGTTGAAGAGGCCATTTGAATTTGCCCAACTGTTGATCTGGTTAGAATGCCCTACCCCACTTTATAAAATTCTTCTCAGATTTCAAAAGGCTCAAGTGTAACCTTCTCTGTAATACCCCACTGCAGCCCAATGCGTATGTTCCCCACAGCTCCTCACATTGTGCTGGGATTGTACACTAGTGCAATATTGATATAAGAATCATTGAAATTGATTGTAACAGCTAACATTTATTGAGGACTGCTTCATTCCAGGGCTAGGTAACAGCATAACATTTAATCGGCATAACATGTCAGAGGTGGGTACTTTCCCTTTTATGCTCACGAACAAGAGAGGCTCAGAAAAGTTGATTAACATGGCCAATGTTTGTTAGTGGCAGAATCGAGCTGAGACCAAACTTGAAATCACTGGTCTATATCACCTCTTTTGTTTTGCGCTGCCGAGGACCAGTTTAGTGTCTGGGACAGAGCAGATGCTCAATAAATAAAGTGACTGAAAGGACCATCCTGCCAAGAGACATATCTGAAAAGCTGTCAGATAAGGGAGAGAAATTTCAACCATGGGGTTCCATGTTAATTTTTACACACTCATTCCACAAACATAGACAGGGCATCTATAACATGCAGTAGACTGTGCCCAGCAGGTACGGAGATGGAATGAGTGTTCCATTTCCAGAAGTATCTGTAGGACACAGACACCTCCCACCCCTGCACCCCCATCTCATTTTGTAGGGCTAGCCCCCTTGCTTCTATTCTACATTCCAGCCATCCTGCCTGCCTCTCTGTCCCTCAAAGGCACTAAGCCTTTTCTTGCATTTGCTGTTCCCTCTCCGATCCCTCCTTCTGCCATTCAAGTTTCAGCTGGCACATCACTTCTTCCTGGGTAGACACCTTCCACCCTAACTATTCCATTTCCTTCAGAGCACTGAAATCATCTTGTCTATTTAAGGTCTTCTTTCCCTACTAGAATGGAAGTTCCCACAGGGCAGCTCCTGGTCTGCCTCCTTCACTACTACGTGCCCAGAGCCTGAAATAAGAGTATATGGCCAATAGTTAATGAATGAAACTCAGTAAAGGAGAAAGATGCAAAAAATGATCGTTACAGTTGTGGAGGCGACAGATTACGTAAGGAGTGGGGGACTTCGTGGGGGAGGCGGCGGAGCGTTCCGTACTCATCAGATGACCGAAAACTGGGAAAGTGAACTGTGGGTTGCGGTTTCCGCCAGACGGCTTTCGAGGCCTGCGTTGGGCGGCCGATCCCCAGCCCGCGGGCCCGACCTCAAGGAGGCTGCAGGGCCGGGCTCAGCCCAGGCCTGTCCCTCCCGCCCTCCTCGCAGGCGCCGGCATGGTCAGTCCTGGCCAACCGGCACAAGGAGCTCCGCCTTCCGGGGCCGGAGGGCGGCCTGAGGCGCTAGCTGTCACCCGCCGGGGCCCAGCCCCGCCGCCTCCGCCGCCCTGGGAAAGCCCACTCACTCCTCTTCCGCCATCTTCTCCCCCATCCTGCGGAGCCTCCCAGATCACAGAGTTGGGCGTCTCGGGGCTAGCAAGGCCCGCTCTTGGCTTCCGGCTTCCGCTGGAGGGGGCGGGGCCTCGGTCGCGCGGGGGCGGGTCTTCCGTCTCTCCATCTCTATTGCTCTGGCGTGGGAGGAGGCCTATGGCACTTACAGGACGCGCTTGCTGTCAGGGCTTGGTGACCCTCTGGCCCCATGAGGTTTCGGCTTTTTCCCATCACAAAGCGGGGACGTTTTGAGGGAAACTCCCCGTGAGGGCACTGTGATTCACCCTGAGAGCAAGCGTTTTCCACCCAGTGTCCAGGACGTCACCACGCTAAATGCTAGGAAAGAAGCCTGGGCTGGGCAGAGGGACCCCACGGATGCACTTCCCCAGTGTGACCTCAGTTTTCCTCAGCTGTCACACACTGGGCACGCTGCCACCTCTGCACTTGCTGATCGCTTTGTCTAGAATACAGTCATGTGCCGCCTGACGTTTCAGTCAATGGAGGACCTCACATATGATGGTGGTATACCACGAAGCCTAGGTGTGTAGTAGGCTAAACCATCTAGGCTTTTGTAAGCTTACTCTATGATGTTTGCACAATGACGAAATCACCTAGACACATTTCGCGGAACTGTATCACAGCTGTAAAGTGGTACATGACTACCTTGCTACTAGGTTGCCCCTTGGCTCCTACCTTTCTCACTTACGGGCTTCTTGTTTAACCCTTACCTTGTCCTTACGCCTTCCCTGACCACCTTGTTCAGAATCCAAACCCCATCTCCTTCCCCGAGTTATTCTTCTCCATAACACCTAATGTATTTTATTTATATATTTGTTTATTATCTTTCTCTTTCCAAGAGAATGTAAACTTCCAGAATGCAGAGGCTTTTGCCTGTTTTGTTCTGTTTTATCTCTAGTGCCTAGAACAATACCTGGCATATAGTAGGTACTCAATAATAAATGAACGTTGAATAAATAGTTAACTCTAGATGTGTTAGGAAACAGAAGGGTTTTGAAAAGAAGAGTGCTACCACCTGATTTTTATTGGGACCCCTTTGCTTGTGCAGAATTGGGGTAAGTCCCGGGGAGGGGAGGTCGGGGGGGGGGGGGGGGGGGGGCGGCGCAAGGATGGAAGCCTTCAGACCAGCTGGAAGGCCTTTCCTATAATCTGGTGAAGAGTCGATGGCAGTTTAGGTTAAGGTGATACCATGGAGAGGGCAGGAATGGTTGGACTCTGGGTGCATACTGAAGGCAGGATTTGCTGATGGATCGTGGCATATAAAATAGAGGAGTCAAGGACGAGGTCAGCTTTTGGCCCTGGGCAGAGAAGAGACCCGTCTGGCTCAAACCCAGAGTCCTCTGCTACACCAAGACCTCTTCGAATTATTGTCAAAGCTGAGAGAATGTGCTTAGGATCAGCCAAGGTTTACTGAGTCCTTCCTGTGGGTGTGGTCCTGGGCTATTGTTTCCTTAATTCTTTACATTTCTTTGAGGCAGATATTATCATAATTCTTAAAATGAAGCCCAGAGAAGTCAACGACTCGCCTGAAGTCACACAGCGGGCAAATGCTGAGGCTGGGATTCAGGTGTAGAGTCTGCATTTTTAACCAGTACCCCCTGTTGCTCTCTACTGCTTTAATTTCTCTGGCTCCAAAATGGGGCTAAGAGCCTCTCTTCCTCCCTTAGCATGGGCAGAGCCTGGCGAAAAATAAACTGGCCCATAAGGATTGAGAGCTGGGTTCTCTCTGACGGAGGGCTTGAGGCTGTCACTTTTCTTCCAGTCCCAGAAAACCCTACCCAGCTGGAGTCAGGCCCCTATGGGCTGGGGGTAGGCCTCTTGAATCAGGCTGCAGGCTGTGGGCCAGTCAGGAGAGAAGCAGAGCCCTGGATTCACCGATGGCTGCCCCATTTCATCTGCCATCCACTCACTACCCCTGCCTGTTATCAGGTCCAGATCCAGGCTTTGTGGCAATCATGGGCCCCCTGCCAACCAGGAGGCCACAGAACATCTGCTCTCAGGCCTGTGGGCAAATCCCAGGCCCTTCTCACCTATTCCTGGGAATTAATCTAAAATCCCTGGTCATTGCCCCTGGAAGGCAAATAAAGCCATTTGACAGGCAGTTCTCGGGCTCCTGTGCCCTGCCAGGCTGAGAAGGGGCTGGCACAGGGCATGGAAGACTCTGGCGCTAGACAGTCCTGGCTCCATACCCCAACTCAGAACCTGTGGGCTCTGTAACCCTGGGACCCCACAGCACCCTCAGAGCCTTTGGATCCCATCATAATTTTGACAGAAGCCTTTGGAAAGGCTCTTATAGGATTAAAGAGAAAGCTCGGCCTTTGTTCTCTGTTCTCTCTGCCTTCTTACACCCAATGTGGTCATTCGGGTCTCATCTTAAATGTCAGCTCCTCAGGGAGGCCCTTCCTGACCACTCAATCTAAAGCGGGGGTTGGCAAACTTTTTCTATAAAGACCCAGACAGTAAATATTGCAGTCTGAGCTCTGCCACAACAACTCCACTCTGCTGTCACAATGGGAAAGCCACCATAGAACGAGCCCGCTGTGCTGGGGAGCCAACTGCTCCCAGAAGAACACTCAGCCAGTGACTGGTAGGAGAATGACAACCAATGACAGGGGGAGAGTGAACAGCTCCGCTCCCTCGCCCCTGGGTGGGACAACTCTGAGGTGCATGTTCTAAACAGTTTCCCAGAGTTCCCCAGTGAGACTGAGCTACAGCTGCCCACGGTGGTGACCCGCTGGACACTACATATAGAAAGCAGAAACCCAGTACAAGATAGAAGCAAATGGAATCCCCAGATGATGGCAAAGGAGGACTCCGGGATGACAGCTATGCACCAGATGGGCTAATCAGTCAAGATTCCAATATGTCTGAAGGGTCCAGCGAGATTTCTTCAAAAAGGTAAATGAATGTAATTTCTGGCACATTGGAAGGTGTTGAGAGGTCACTTGGAACACTGGCAAAAAGTTTGGGGTTGAACTAATAACAAATATTGAGAAAATTGGGTCCACTTGGGATGAGGGAAGGGAACAAAACAATTATTAACTCAAAACTAAAAAGCCATTCAGGAAAGCAAAGCACATTATCATTTACCACAGAGCTCAGCTGTGAATGGCATTTACATAGTCACAATTATATAAATAGTAAATATTGATCCCACCAAGATTATAACTACCTTGAGAGGATAGGGAGATGGGAAAGGCATATATATGTGCTGGGGCCAAGTGTAGGGAAGGAAAGAGAGTAGAACCCTTATATCTGATAGTGGGAAAGCAGATTATACTAAAAACTGAGAAATTTAGAGGTGGAAATAGATGCATGTTATTTAGAGACATGGAATTAAATATCAAAAGAATCAACTGAAAGAGGTCAAAGTGATTGTTTTTGGGGAGAGGATATCAGGAGGAAAAGGTGAAGTGGAAATTTCTGTTTTCATGAAATTTGACACTTCAATTTATGTACATGTGCAACCTAGATACACATAAAATCAAAAACAAAAGAATAAAAAAAGACAGGAATAACATATATTAACATGTCGTTTTGATCATGGTTGTCTCTGAATTTTGGATCATGGGTATTTCTTTTTTTTTATTTGTTATTTTTTAATATTTTTTTTTCCTGGCAATGATATATGGTGAGAAACGAGAAAAAAATGTGGTATTTTTTAAAGGGAGAAAGGAAAAAGGTATGTCCAGTGGCAGCCTGGAAACTAGTGTTTCCATTTGTCACCAGGTCTCAGAATGGGGACAGTGAGAAGGATACAAAGAGGAAGGTGGGGGTGGGGTGGGGAGGAAGAATTGACAGAGCTTGGTGACTCAGAATAGGGAGGTGAAGCAGTATCAACGATAGAAATATCAAATAACCATGGCCTTGACTTCCTGTTTTTAAATAAATATGACAAACTGGCACATTTCGAGTTTACGAAAGATGACTGGCATGTGTTAAGTGTTCCTCATGACAGGGAGAGTGTCAAAGGGCTTTACTTAACATTTTCTGCTTCTGCTCTTACTCACTTGCCATTTACTTTACCCGCAGCTCAAGCAGTCCTTTATAAGCATTCATCGGATCATGTTACTCTCTTGCTCAAATGCGTTTTGCGGCTTCCCATTTTGCTCTGAACAAAACCCAAACTGCTCGGTCTAGTTCCTGCCTTTGCAGGGGTCTCTGGTTGTCTCGCGTACCTTTCCCACTGTACCCCAACTCACTGGGCTGCAGCTCTGCTCACTTATCTGCTCTTTGAACGGGTCAAGCTTGCCCCCACCTCAGGACTCTTTTTCCTCCTACATTTCAGTCAATAATTTAATTGAGCATATCTTTACGTGGATCTGTGGATGCTTAAAAGTCATCAATATGAGCATTGTGCCCTTGGCCTCCTGGCACGTCACTGTCACATCACTGTCACGTCACTGGCACGTCAATGCTCATCAATATGAGCATTGTGCCCTTGGTCTCCTGGCACGTCACTGTTGGACGGTAAATAGAGTCATGTCGCATGCCAAGCATCCAGGGAGGCACCATGTACCAGCCTATGATGAGGAAGGGACTCAGCGCACTGACAGCAGTATTTAGGTGTGTCTGTTGTTTTTCATAAATAAGTTCTTCCTGGACACTTACACCTGGAGAGGGCCTAGGAGTGCCATTCCATAGGAATGCAAGGTAAGCCACAGATGCCATTTTAAACGTTCTTTTTTACTTACAGGTAGCACTTTACAGCTTCTCTTTGGAATATTCGAACTGTCAACGTCATTACTCTTGAGAATCAATAGCCAGATGAAGAGATACATAAGGGCGAGGTCCCGAACTAAGGGGCTGTGTCGTCATAGAGCTTGGGCCTGGTACAGTGGCACGTGAAAGCAGTTAGTCCCTCATCGTGGAAGCTCTCCAAAAATGGCCCCACCTCAGGACCTTTGTATATACTGATCCTTCATCTACCTTCTTCTAGATATTTATATTGCTGCCTCCTGGTCATTATTTCTATCCCGTCACAAATGTCGCTTCCTCAGAGGGGCCATCAGGAACCACCACTCTGCACACTTGTCCCAACCAGTTACTATCTCTTCCAACATTTTCCTTTCTTGTCCTCATGGTATGTGTCACCATGTGAAAGTGTCCTGTTTTTTCCCCTCTTTTAAAAATGTTTTAAAAATTATTACCGACATCTAATTCATATAACAAACTGCATTGTTTAAAAGTGTGCAATTCGGTGGCTTTTAGTATATTTATTATGCTGTCCAACCATCACCACTATTTGAGTGCCAAACATTTCCATCACCCCAACCAGAACCGCCGTATCTGTTGACAGTCATTCTCCCCCACGCCCTGGCAATCCCTAATCTACCTTTTGTCTCTGTGGATTTGTCTATTCTGAACATTTCATATAAAAGGAATTATATATATACCATTTCGTGTCTGGCTTCTTTCAGTTAGCATAATATTCTGTTTCTTTTGAAAATTTACTTCCTTATTATCTGTCATCCTCTTTGGACTCTCAGGAGCTCTACTAACTATAATAGTGTAGAGCATAATTCATTAAATATGGATTAAGCACCTTTTGTATGCTATGTACACAGTAGCACAAAAAAACTCTCTCCAAGGAAACTTTCAACCGCCATGTTCTCCTCAGTAATCTTCAGGTCTCCCTTTGCACACCCCCAAGGTGGGTGATGAGCTAAGGGTTAGTGGGCTGGTTGGGGAAGCCCCCCCTTTCCTGGCCCAGCAAACATGATCCAGCTCTTTCATGCCAGCACAGGGGCCCCAACCCAAATTGAAACAAAAGAAAAGTCCCATTGAGCACCTGTTTCTAAGGGGTTTCCCTGTTGCTTTGGCTTTTATTCAAGACAAATCTGTAAGACAGTTAAGATAATGGCCTTAAATAAAAAGTGAAAGGGGCCATGACAAGGAACGCAGGAGGCCTCTAGTCACAGAGAGAATATAGCCTCTACCACCAGCAGCAAGTAAATCGGGACCTTAGTCCTACGACTGTAAGAAACTGAATTCTGCCAACAGACCGAATGATCCTGGAAGTGGATTCTTCCCAGAGCCTCCAGCTGAAGACACAGACAGACTGCCATCTCGTCTCCAGCCTGTGAGACCCTGAGCGCAGAACACAGTGGGGCCTGCATGGACTTAGGACCTAAGAACTCTGAGCTGGAAGTGGTTTAAAAGGAGAAAAAAATGATGTTCGCTTTGCTGCCTTCAGTTCTCAGCCAAAGGCAGGCTCGCTTTGAGGCCCCAGGGCTGGCTGGTTTACTTGGGCCAAGGTGTGAAAGAAAAAGAGTTAAGAAAGTAGACACTGCAGCCAAATTTACAGAGTTCGAATCCCAGCACTGCCACTTACTACCTCTGTCATCCTGGGCACATTACCCTCCCTGTGCCTCAGTTCCCTTGGTATGTATTTCAGAGTATTATATTTGGATTAAATGAACTAATATTCCTGAAGTTTTAGAACTCTGACAGGCACCTGATAAATACTTTACAGATGTTTGTCAAATAAAAGGAACTCCCCCAGATGATATATGTGTGCATAGTGGGGTGACTGATTCCAAGTGGTGCTGAGCCCCTTTATTGATTTTCCTGGGTTAGAAATACTGGTTGTGGTGGCCTCTAACCAGTTTTCCTACCTCATTTAAAGACCAAAGGGGAAATTCTTCTCTGTTTCTGAATAGGAGAAAATTAGAAAAATCTCAATTATCCATTAACAGAAGAGTAGCTGCAGACACTGAAAATGATGACTCATATCTATGAATATTAACTCAGGAGAGGGCCTATGCTCGGCCTTGGCAATGTGCTGTAGTGGTTAAGGTCATGGGTCTTGAAGCCAGACTACCTGTGTCTGAATCCTGGCTTGGCCACCTACAGCTGTGTGACCTTGGCTACATTACTTAATCTATCTTTGTCTCAACTTCCGCATCTGTAAAATGAGGTTAATAATAGTGCTCATTACACAGAACAATTATAGGATAAAATGAATTAATACACAGAGGGCGACTAGCATATGCACTATAAGTACTCAATAAACTTTAGCTATTACTGTTGAATAAAAAAAAATAGCCCAAACATACTTTAGGGTTTAGATACATGATCATGCATTGAAAAATCTATGAGATAATTTATAAAGTGCTCTAAAATTATGACTTTTTCACTTTCTCCTTCATGCTTTTCTGTATTGTCTGAAGAAAATAATAATATTAAGCCAATACTACTTTTGTAATCAGAAAAAATTTACTTAATTCCATTTGGGAGTGGAAGCTTAATAAACAACTCTGTCTTCAATGAATAATTGTTTGCCTGTCTTTACCTTTGTGTGTTTGATGACTGTTTTTGCCTGGGAAATTCTTGCTAGAGCACTAAGTCATCCATGTTTGCTCAAATCCTTTCCCTGTGAATCAGGAGAAGAGCCTGTTAAAGGCTGGGTGGGTTCTCCTTCCTCCTGCCCTACTCCGTGTTGCAGGAAAGGAGGTACCAACACACCCATTCCTTGGTTCTTCATTTGGCTGTTTATTTCACCTCCAGTCATTCAACAGGGTTTGAGAAAACAAAAATGGCCCATTCAATAGAATTCCATGCATTCATCTCAGAAATGGAGGCAGATTCACATCTATTATCCTGGAAAGATGTTTGTGATTGCATTGCTCAGTTAAACCAATCAACTACAGAACAGTATTTATTCAAGAAATGGGTATTGCAAACACTCAGCCATTTTCTTAAAGGAACTAGGACATAGCAATAGGAAGCAGAGAAAAACCCCAAAAGCCTATATTCTAGAAGAAGAGACAGACAATGCACAATAAAACAAAATAAATTAATTTAAATAATGAAAAATGTTAAGATGTAAGAGATGGGACAGAGACAAAGATACATAGATGGGGTGGCCATAGAAGGCCTCTCTGAGGAGGTGGCGTTTGAACCGAAGATGTACAGTGTGATTGCAGTTTCATAAAAATATACCACTCTGTGTGTGTATAGGTCTGTTTATTATAACCATAGAGAAAAAGTCTGGAGGGATACTCACCAGACTGTTTGTACTTTTAACTATAGAAACTTCTTGAGTTCTACTCTATGCATTGACCTGGGCAAAATTCTCAGGTCATCAAGCTGATTTGGACAGGCATGGTCCTGCCCTCAGAAGGCCACCTCCTTTTCTGATTCCCTACTTCAGTCGGGCTAGGCTTGACTCTGAACTCATCATTACAAGCAACAAGAAACTCAAACTCGTCTAAAGGAGAATCGGGTCACGTAAGGAAAAGCCCAGTGGTATCCCTGGTTCAGGCATGGCTGGATCCAGAAGCTCTACAGTGTTAGCAGGCCTCTGCCTCTCTCCTATTTCTGCATTCCTTTCCGTTGGCTTCACTCTCAGGCAGTCTCTTCTCAAGGTGACTAAGATGGTCTCCAGCTCAGCAAAGTTCTAGAACTGCCTGTCATTGGTCCAGTTTGGATCGCATGCTTTCTATGAATCAAATGCATTGGCCAGAGGGATATAGAAATTCAGACGAGGCTCATGCGTCTACTACTGGAGACAGAAGGGAGAGTCTTCCACACTTAAGTCATATCTACTGAGGAGGGGAAGAGGCCACCAAGTTGCTACTGGAAGGTCAAAAACAGGAAAAAGCATGATCAGCACTGATTGAACATTAACTGTTTGCCACAGGATATGAACAATTACTTCCATTTTACAGAGTAGAATGGAAGGTCAGAAACTTTTGTAAGGCCAAACAGCAAAGTAGTAGAGAAACTTATTTGAAGTTTGTCTGATGCTAAAGCCCCCAAATAATGATAATGATGTTGATAATTATAGTAATAAGAACTACTATTTGTTGAGCCCCTACTATGTGTTAAACTTTGCAAGCGTGATCTCATTTCATCCCCCGTGCAATACTTCAAGGCAGGTTTACAGTATAGTTGACTCCTTAACATCCGTTCCAGCCCAGCCATTGGCCTGGGACTCAATTAGTCTAAGCCAGTCATGAGAATTGCATCCCCTTTGCCAGAGATTGGTTCAAGAATGGGCATGTGACACAAATCCGGCCAGTGAGAAATGAGGAGACTTTTGCCAGGAAAGTTCTTCCTTACTCTTTCAGGAGAGGGTCTGGAAGTGACCCTATTTTCCTACCTGACATAAAAGAAGATGCTTGTAGCCCTGATAGCTCCTAGCAGTCATCCTATGATCACGAGGAGAACAGCCTCAGGAATGAAACTAATACCATGGACAGCAGAACAGAGACGGAAAGAATCTGGGTCCTGGATATCATTATTAGGCTGCTAGATCTACCACCATCCCGTGAGGGGAGGCAAGTTAGCCTGTTCCAGTTAAGCCAGTTTGAAATTTATTATCTTCTTCCTTCTAGCCAAAGGCATTCTAATGGACTCATTATGAATTTTCTAAATTTTTATTTCACAGATGGGGAAACTGAGGTTCAGAGAGATCAAGCGAATTGCTTCAGATCAGACAGTGAGCAGGACTTTCATCCAGGGTTTGTTTCATTCCAAACTCATCACACCATCCAGTTCCCACACAGTAGTAACCTTCCTTCTGCTAGATACTTTTTAAGCACCGCAACATTGAATCCTTATAACTACCCTGCAAAGTAAGTGCTTTTACTATGTTCACTTTGCAGATCACAAATATCCATAGTAGAGGGAGGCTGTTTAGCAGAGAGGCTTTGGATCTGAGGATTGCTTTCAGGTTTATGATTCATAGCTAAGGACAGCAAGTGGTCAGGCAGCAGGGGATAGGGGTGGTGGTGGTGGTGGTGACGGAGAGGATTAAGGAGTTCCTGGAGGTTGCAAAATACCAGAATCTTATTTCAACCCTGCTGCAGTGTTGAGCCAGGAAGAAACAGAACCCCAGAAACTCATTCGTCCTTTCAGGATTGGCTCTTAATTAATTTTAAATATGAGTAAAAACATTCATGAAGAAATACATCACCATTTTAGAACAAATTGGAAATATAGAACAAACTGGAAGTAATAAGATAACATGATTCAAAAATCTTACCAATGCTCCATCTGTATCATTATTGGCAATGATGCTCAATCTCTTCATGCCTCTGTTTCCTCTAAACAAGCCTCTCTGAGGAGGTGGTATTTGAGCTGAGACCTGAAAGATAAGATGGAATTGCCATGGGAAGTGTGTTCCAGGCAGAGGGAACAGCACATGCAAAGGTCCTGGGCTGGGAGTGAACTAGGCTGACTGAAGGGACAGGAAGACATCCAGTGGGTTCATGAACAACAAGGGAGGGAGGAATTGCAGGAGGTGAGGTCAGGGAGATGGACTAGAGTTGGATTTCCACAGAGAGGGAAATGGGTTTGGGTCCAGGGAGCTGCCCATGCACCCTGCACACAGGTGATGGGCCAGTAATATCAGCAGGTTTAAATTAGCATTGGGCTTCTGGGAGGGAGGCTGAGTGACATTGACAGTTCAGTCTGATACATTTTTACCACACGCCCACTCTGTGCCAGGCCCTGCCTGGAGTTCTGACCTCCAGGAGCATTTACTTTGAAGATCAGAAATTCAGGGACAGCCCAGGCTATAAATAGGCATTTTTCCAAAGAGGACACCTGACTGGCCAGTAAATGGATGGAACGATACTCAAAGTCCCTGCAAAGCAGGCAATGCAAGTCTAAACACTTAGCGATGTGTTCACAGCCATGGGCGGACTGACAATTTGAAAATCAGAAAATACCAAAGTACAGAAGAGTGGTTAATGTCTCAGGCTCTGGAAGCAGCCTCTCCCATTGCCATTC
>NW_011888898.1:3297860-3334823 GCF_000151845.1 Pteropus vampyrus
GTGACCTCTTAGGAACCTTCCTGTTCCCACAGCTTTTATCCCCAAGAAGCAACATCGCAAACCCTGGACGGGTGCTGATCTTTCAAATGTCAAGGATAAGAAGATGACTGGAATGTCTTATCACTGGCAGGACAGAACACGGAGGCCTTGCAGATGAAAGAGGCCAAGGAAGGAGCTGGAGCTGTCTCCCGGGCAGGGGCAGGCAGGGGAGCTGGCTGCAGCCTTGGAATGAATGGGTTCAGGGAAAAATTGATGTGTGAGAATCGGGGAGCAGGCGGGGCGGCATGCCAGGGCCAGCCAGGAGGTTTCTCTTATTGGGACTGTTTCTGTTCTGTGCACCAGTAGGTCTGTATATGCACTGCTTGCAAGCTGAAAAAGAGGTTGGGAAAATAATGATGTGGCAAACATTTTCCGAGAGTGCTCGTCAGGAAGCACTGGTGGGTGAAGTTTGAAGTGAGACAGGGAAGGGAAAGAAGCCAATATAAGGTGAGTTACTGAGCAGGTTATCACTCTGAGCAACTGAGGCTCAGCCCCACCATGGAACTCTAGGATAGGACACAGAAAAACACACCTGGAATTGTCCATCCAAGGGGCAAGGGAGTAGGGGTATTTATCCACCAACTCTTGTCAGTAGTTGGTTAAGGGTTGTTCCTCGGGGAGGATGCACCCCCCAGCATTCTCTAGAGATAGCAGAGCAACAAGGCGGAAGGAGCCTCGGACCCCTCCCTGTGGAGACATGCCATCCTGGCTCCTCCATCCCTAGAGAGGCGTTATTGTCCACATGGTCCAGATTGGCTTCCCAACACCATGTCTGTTATTTCTGCCAGCAGGAAGGGAATAATGAAGGAAAGAGCATTGCCCATTCCTTGTGGAAGGCAGGACCCAGAAGTGGGGAGGGCGAATGTGCTAGAGAAGAGCTTTCCACTGCCCATAACTTAGTCATGTGGCTCCATATGTGGCTCTAACTCGCAGCAAAGAAGCCTGGGGTATGTGGTAGAGCCATGGGAAGCCATGTGTCCAGGTAAAAATCGGGTGTTCTCTTACTAAGGGAGAGGAGGCAGGAACAGATATTAGGGGGATCGTTTGTAATCTTTGCCCAAAATATCTGACTCAAAGTAGCTCTACAAAAGATAAATGCTATTGTTGTTGCCTCTTCTTTGGAAAACACTGTAGGTATATTTGAAACATGCATATAAATGCTTGGTATTGATACCACCCTGTGTTGGACTTTGAAATCAATACAGTAGTAGGGTTTAAATCTTTATTTTCATGCCTTCCTAGGCTGTGTGACCTTGTATAAATTACTTAACCTCTCTGAGTCATCCGTCAGGCAGGGATAAAGGTATATTAGTCATGTATGGCCTGAGAGATTCAAATAAGGCAATGAACATAAAGCTCAAGAACAATGTCCAGCCCAAAGGTGTGCTCAATAAATGATCATTTTATTTGAGCTTGTGGTGGTAGAGGTTGGAAGGGCACTTTGTGCAAATTTACCAAGCCACCACTTATGTGAGCACTTTTCTGTATGTATGTTGTACTTCAATAGAAAGTTTCTTCCCAAACTTATCTGTGGTCTATTGGAAGCCAGCAGTGACTGAGGGTCCGAGGGACACAAATGGGGACATTCTTCTTTGCCAAACACTACAGTTTCTGTTTCAGCTTGGGGGACAGGGGTCAGCTTCCCCTCCAAATGCTGGACTTGGCACCCACAAAATTTGCCTTCCCCCTGTGGTATGACCTGATTGCCACACATGGATCCAGTCTGGTGCCCACAGAGTTCCCCTTCCCCCTATGATGCAGCCCGATTACCACATCTGGGTTCAGTCTGGTGCCAGCCAGCCTGACTGCTGTGTTATCAGCTCCTGGACTCTGAAAGAGACTAGTTTAGACAGGGAAATGTCAGTTAGTGACAGTGAACAGCAGCCTCATATCACTGATCTCACAAGTGGGGTTTGTACTGCTCATTCTTTATCTCATTAATTCAAAAACTTTTTCGTACTCACTATATATGTAGCTCTAGGTGAGGTTCATGGTTGGTACAAAAATGCTTCATTCATTCATTCATTCATTCACTCACTCACTCATTCATGCAATAAATATTAATTGAGCACCTACCAGGCACTGTACTAGGTACTAGAGATGCTTCTGTATAGAAAACAGACATGGTCTCTGCTCTCCCAAAGCTGACTTATTAGAGAAAAGAGATGGACAATAAATAAACAAATAAATATGCAGCATGTTAGATGGTGATGAGTGCTATGGACAAAAATTCAGCAGAGATAGGGATATGTGTATAACACATGTCTGGAGTCTGCACTTTTTAACAATGTTCAGGGAATGCCTCTCTGGACAGGTGACATTTAAGCAAAGACTTGAAGCAGAGGAAGTGGGCCATGCGAGGACGTGAGGAAAGAGCATTCCAGCCAGAGGAGAGTGGGGAACTGAGGTCGGGAAGTTGTAGGGAACGGGAGCTGCAGGGCCTGTGGCCAGGGTGAGCATGGCTCTCACTCCTAGTAAGACGGGAGCCGTTGGAGGGATTCAGGCAGGGAAGGGATGTGATCTGATTCTTAACTTTGATTGTCTTAACTTTGGCTGCTGGTTTTGAGAACAAGTTGAGAAAAAAGATGGAAGCAAGGAGACCACTGAGGAGGCTGCTGTAATAATCCAGGTGAGAGATGAGAGATGGTGTCAGTAAAGTGTCTATTCTGTATGAATTTTGAAGGTGATACCAAAAAGATTGATGACGGATTGGATGGGGGCGGGGGGTGAGAGACAGAGAGGAATCCGGGATGGTACTCAGATTTTGGGCTTGAGCAAATGGGAGGATGAAAGAGACATTAACTCAGACGGCAAGGACTGCAATGGGGCAGGTTGGGTGAGGTCAGGAGCTGGATTTTTGGCATGTTCCTTTGGAGTCAGCAGTTAGATATCCAGTGGAGATGTGGAAGAGGCAAATGGATATCTGATCTCGATGCTCAGGCCAGAGGTCTGGGCTGGAGACATACATCCATGGATGTCAGCGTTTAGATGGTATTTCAAACCAGGAGACGGGAGGGGAGAAGACGTCTGAACAAAATGAGGTGCGGGACACATCCAACACAGCCAAGGTCAGAGAGATGAGGAAAAACCTACAAGGGAGACAGAACAGGAGTGACCATCATTAAAATAATATTGATCTACCACCATGAAAATAATTGCTACCCTTGGAAAATATTGCACCAAAGTAGAATGCACTCCAAGATACATTTTTTTTTCAAGATAAATTTTTATTAAGAAAACAAACTAAACAAATCTAAGGTGCAGAAATGTATATATTTAAGTGAATAAAAAATATATAATATTTTTAAACCATCATAGATTGGTTCTGGCAAAAATCATCAATAAATACTAACTCTAAGGGCTCAAAGAAATTTATGAGGAACAAAATATTACATTGGTCTTCATATGTCTCCCCAACAGATTGCTTACTACTTTCAAAGAGAACTATACCTTCACCAGATCAAAATCAACATCACCAAGGCAGGGCAGGTGGATATCTTTTCTCTCCAAATATCACACCCTGAGAAATATGCAACATTGCTTAAGTCGTATTTCAGCCAGGGATGCATAATCAAATGGGGCAGATGGTATTTTCTTTCCTAAAATGGTCACACCAATATGTATCCCATTGCAAATGCTTTTCTTCTGAAGTGACCTCGACGTGCCTCGCCTAAAGGTGGAGTTCTTTGCTGTTGACACTGGGCAGAACATTGTAACTTTCTCAAGGAATAGAATGCAGTGGGAGTGCCAGTGCATGACCTCCAAGGCTAGGTTGTAAAAGGTAATACGGCTTCCTCTCTTCTCTCTCTCTCTCTCCACTTGGATGCTTGCCCTTCCATCCCAGCTACCATATTGTAAGGATATATAAAGAGGCCTCAGTGTGAGCATTTTTACCAACAGCCCCAGCTAATTCCAGCCAGCAGCCAGCATCAACTGCCAAATATATGTATGAATGAGCCTTTGGATAACTCCAGCCCCAGTCTTTGAATTTCATAGCGAAGACCCCAGATATAAGCAGATATGTCTTCTCCACTATGCCCTTTCTGGGGTAACTTGTTACACAGCAATGTTAAACAGACAAATCCCAAATGAAGAATATGCTGTGAAATAACTGACCCGTGTTTTATTTAAATATTGATGTCATAAAAGACAAAAGCTGAGGAATCATTCCAGATTAAAGAAAACTAAAGAGACATAATAACTAAATGAAAAACATGACCTTGAACTGCATCCTGTGCTAGAGGGAAAAAATGTTATAAAGGACAGTATTGCAACAGTTGACAAACTTAGAACAAGGGTGGTAGATTAAGATATTGTATCCAGGTAAATTTCCTGTATTTGATAACTGTGATGTAGTTACACAAAATAATATTCTGTTCTTAGGAAATGTGTGCTGAACTATTCAGGGGCAAATGGGGCATGATGCATGCAATCTACTTTCAAATGAGCCAGAAAAATAAATATTAATAATAATGAATAAATATATTCACATGAAGAAAGAGAGAATGATAAAATGAACATGGCAAAATATTAAAACATTGTGAATCTGCGTAGAGGGTATACTGAAATTCTCTGAATTATTCTTGAAACAGTTCTGTAAATTTGAAACTATTTTGCAACCTTTAATCAGAATTATATCTGGGGAGGGAAAGTGAGTGAGGAAAGAAACAGGGAGGGAAAGAGACTAATCTTTCGTCCTTTTGTACTTTTTGGAAGTATGAGCTAGTCAAATAAATAAATAAATAGTGAAAAACAACAAAGGTAAATTTATTAGACATATATTTTAGGCACTGTGTGAAGCCACTTACGTGTTTCTCCTTTATTTCTATCAACTATGCCCACAGCATGGAGGAGGAAACTGGGGCTTTGAGAAGGGAGGTGATTTACCCAAGGCCGAGCCCAGAACCAGGAATTAACCCAGGTCAGTCTCATTTCACATGCTTCAAAAATCAGTTGGGCAGGATCTTTCCCTTTAAAGAGAGATTTCTCAAAACTGTTTTCATTATTGAAAGGAAGGAAAAAAAAGCATTGAACTCTTAGCTATGTAGGTGTGGATCATCCATTGTGAAGATTAATCTGGGGTGTAGCTAGCTGACCAAATAGTCACCCTATTCAAGCAACCCCAGGGCTGTCTCTACCCCTTTCCTCACAGTTGCCTCCAAAATTCCTTTTGACCAGCGATTGATATTTTTATTACCTGTTTTCCTTCTGTCCCCAAAGTGACATGGGTAACTGGCGATGGCTCTATAGCACACATGTGATAATATAATGAATGTTTATTGTGTGCTAGGCGCCACTCTATATGCTTTACTAGAGGAATCTCATTTAAACCTTAGTGTAACCCTGTGAATGACATACTATTATTATCTTCATTTTACAGGTGAAGATATTGAGGCATAGAAAGGTTAAGTACCTTGCCAAGGTCTCGGAGCTGGCACATGGAGGAAGCAAGAGTCAGACCTGGGTAGTGGGTCCATGGTCCCCCAAAACTATGTGCATTGTGCATCTGTGACTCGAATCTGCCCAGAGACCCAAATTTCCTTTGGGGTCCACCTGCCCCCACTTTAGATCATTTGGTTTGGGCGGAGCTTACCATACTTCCTGGCCTTAGAGTTACCCAGTTCTGGCCCATCAGAGCCATAAATTGTCCTGGCCATGATGATTAATTCAAAGGTGATTCAGTCAGGTCACTGAGAACCCTCCCTTAAACCTTTAATAAAACCATGCAGAAGAAAGTACTCCTTAAAGTGGCCAGGACGGTAAGAGCTGCCAAGTCCATCTTTGCCACCTGCTTGAGAAGGAAGGCAATACAAGCAATTCTGAGCTGAGAGACCAAGCACAACTGAGCTCCTGGATCCAACCACACCTGAAATGCCTGCAGACTTTTCCAATGAGTAAGCTAATATATTGTTTCCCTCCTCCCCACCCATTTTTTTTTTTTTGACCTTTGGCTCAGGCTAGTTAAGAACATACTAGGAGCAGATGTTCAAGCATTGATTGTGGTTTAGATCATGACCACAGCCCATCTCCTTACTTTTTTAAGAAACACTTTTTTCTTTAACAGCTCTGTTGAGATATAATTCACCTATGATATAATTCACCCATTTAAAGTGTTCAATTCAATGGTTTTTCATATATTCAGAGTCATGTGGCCATCTCTACAATTAATTTTAGCACATTTTCATCACCCTTTAAAGAAGCCTCATACACAGTATTAACATTACTTATTCTCCCCCACCCCAATCCCCGCTACTCACAGTCCTGGGCAACACTAATCTACTTTCTGTCTCTGAAGACTGCCTATTCTGGACACTTCACTTTATAGAAATATGATCATATAATATGTGCTCCTTTGGGTCCTCTTTTCACTGAGCACGTTTTCAGGGTTCCTCCATGCTGCAGCGTGTATCACTACTTCATTCTTGTTTATTGCTGAGTAAGATTCCATTGTATGGTTGGACCACATTTTATTTATCCATTCATCAGTTCTTTATCATTTGGGTTGTCTCTGTATTTGGTTATAATTAATAATGCTGCTATAAACCCAGTGTACACATTTTCGTGTGGACATGTGTTTTCCATTTTGGGGTATACACCTGGAAATGGAATTGCTAGGTGACATGGTGACACTGTATTTAACCTTTTGAGGAACAGCCAGACTGTTTTCCAAAGTGGTTGCACAATTTTCCATTCCCACCAGCAGTTTATGATCCTCCTCCCAACCTTACTTTTCTGTATGACTCTGGCAAGTTGTTTCAATTCTCTGGCCTTAATTTCCCCATATCTGAAATGGGATGCACTGTTGTGAGGATTAAAAAGAGATCATGCATGTAATATTTGGGGCAAATCTCTTGAGTTCTGGGCTTCAGTTCTCATCTGTGAAATGGGGATAGCAAAAGCATTTCTCTCATACGATTCTTCTGAGGATGAAAGGAGACTCAGCTCCTAGAGACAGGATGCATTCGGTAAGAGGTGGCTATAGATCTACTTATAATGTGATTCCCCCCTTTCCAATCGAGCAAAACTTGCCGGGACATCTGTGTGCTGTGCATCTGGCTGTATCACATGAATTAATGCTTGCTCGATTTTTATGTTGGAATTCCTTTGCTTTATGAAACACTGGGAGATTTGTGGTCGAATCTGTGATGATCAGCTGACATTTGGGAACCCACAGTGTGGATCGGTGGTGTGACATGATCTGCTGATGAATGACACATTTGCTGAGATAGAGAAACTGTGCCAAGCTTAAAGCAGGAGGGTGTGAAAACCCCATGACTGAGTCACAGTCCCCAGGGAGTGGGATAGGGGTGGGGAAGCAGGGGGAGGAGGGGGGGGTGGGGCTGAATAAAAGCATGATTCCCTAAAGGCATTGGCCTTTCTCTCTGACCTCATCACTTCCTCTCCTTCCTTACAGTACCCATTGGCCAAAGTAAATCGCTTGCATTTTCTGGAACAAGCAATGCTTTCCAGGCCCGAGTACATGCTGTTTCCTCTGCCAGGAACACCTTTTCTGCTCCTTTTCTCCCTGTCACCTGGCACAGTTCAGTTTATCCTTGAGTTTTTGCCTTAGAGTTCACTTTCTCCAGGAAGCTTTCTGCAACGGGGATCTTTTATCTTGCCTGTGCAACATTAATTTCCTCTGGATAAGAAAACAGCATCTCGATTTTCCTTTGGGGAACCACTCCTATCCATGGGTGAGCCTGGCCAATAGGTGTATTCCATCCTCCTGGCCATCGTGGTTGGTTTCTAGATAGACATGTCATTCCAAAGAGGCCAATGAGACTCATCCCTGGGACTTTCATTGGACTTGTTGGGAGAGAGGATTTCCCTTTCTACCAGGGTGACAGTTACACAAACAAAGCGAACTTGGAATTGCTGTTGGCCATCTTTGCCAACATGTGCAAAGAGCCTGTCTGAAAGTAAATCTAAAACAGAGGAAAGCAGAGCTGAAGGATGGAAAAAGAGAGAGATGAAAGAGAAAAGACACAGAGAGATATTTTTTGACGTTATTTGAGCTCCTGGATTCAGTCATGCCTGAAGGCAGTTTTACATCATGCTGTCTCATGAACCAATAATCCCCCTGCTCCTCTTTATTTATTTGGCTAGTTTGGTGAGTATTCTGTCACTTATAAACTAAATACACCTGACTAATAGTCCCTGACCCCATACACACACCGAACTGGGGTGGGTACCCTTTTGGGGCTCTCACACAGCTCCCTGTCCTCTCTTTTCATTGCAATTATTAGATTGTATCATAAAGATCTCTTTGTTTGCTTGTATCTCCCATTAAACTCAAGGAGCAGTAGTACCTTGTTTACTGCTGTATCTCTAGCACCTAGCCATGCCTGGCACATAATAGTACCTTAATAAATTCAATTTTAATTGCTCTTAAAAATTACAAATGAATTCATGATAGCACGTATGCAAATGCACCCAAAATAATTATATAACTTTTTTATAGGTCCATACAGGAAAGGCACCAAAAAGAAAAAATTTAGAAAGATATCACTCATGCCTCAGGGTATAAGTTACCTCACACCATGGTGATTACAAGAAGAATGTGCTTATATATCAGTCATTATTAAAAAATTAATTTAAAACAAAGCTTAACAGAAGCAGCTCATGCTCTTTGTCACATCAGAGTTAACAATTCGAAAGCACGTAGTTAAAAGTGAGAGTTCTCTTGTCCTTCCCAATAAATATTTGTTGAACGAAGAAATAAAAGTATTAAGTATAAAAAGTTGAATGAATGATTGAATAAGAAAACAGTTTCATCTGGAGAGGCCTCAATTCAAGGTGACCCCCCTCCCTCCCCCATAGCAGGCCAACTGGTTTCTCGGAAAGCCTGGGCCTGGGCCAAGGTTTTATTTCTTTCTGGATGGGCCCCTGTCTAGGAGTCTTTCCCTGGATCTTGAAGAATGACTTACAGGGTTTGCTTGGCCAGTAAGTAAGTCCCCTAGTGACCAGAGTAGCACCTTTTATTCCTCAAGCAGGTAGGTTCTCTGTACACTCCCCAGGGGCTGGGTTGGTGAGGGGTGAGTGGAGGCTTCCTGTTTGTGGCCAGTGGCTGATTGCTCTTTCCCAAGAAACAGCCTCCAGCAGACACACGGTCTCCAGGTGTAATAGACAGTACGGAAAGTCTCCAGGCCCAGACGGTGTGCTCAAGGTCCATTCCTGCCAATTAACTTGCTGTGAGACCTCTCCCATCTATAAAATGAGAGAGGAATGTAACAGACGCTGGTGGTTGCCTATCTAATAGCTGCCCTGCCCTTTCTTTCTTGCTTACAGAACCTCAACTGTTGGGAGGGAGAGGGAGGGGAAGGTGTGCAATGGATGCCTATGTGTTTAAGGGAAAGGCTAGTCCTTTCCCCAACCCCAATGTTTCTGTGTCCAAATGAATACACACACACATACATGTGTATCTATCTGTACACACATACCTTAGATAGTCTAAGTGAACCACAGTAACTCCAAAATATCCACTTGTCAGTAATGTGTTTAGTTATGTAATAACACTCTCGCTTTCCATGTGGTTTGGGCAAATCATTTAATCTTTTTGTGCCTCAGTTTATTCTTTAAAATGGGAATGATTCTTACATTCCAGTATTTGCTATGAGGCCTTAAAAATAGCCCAAATACAGAGCCCAACATATAGCAGGAGTTAGAATACAATTCGTAGACAAATACTGTTGACTTAATTCTCAGTTTGAGGATACTCTTATTCTTTTCCTAGGCACTCAATGAGTAACAATTTTTTTTATTAACTTGATTTGCAAATCCAACTAATCCCATTTGGAAGATGTATGAATTATTACGTATAAGGAGAAAAGATATAAATAGACAGAGAATGTGGGCTGTGAAATGTTGAGAATTGCTGGGGTCTAGAAAGTCATCCTGTGAGAAATACAGAACTGCTAGCTCCTGTCTTAAAGGTTCAAACACAGTGGTCTAGGATGAGGCTGGGGCCTCTGTTAACAAGGGCCCCAATGGATTTTATCAGATGGAGAATTTGGGAGTAACTGGTTTGAGAGATTAATTCTAATTCCTGATTTTGCCCTTTACCATCTGGGCAAGTCCTCCTACTTCCATAAAGCCCGATTATCTCATCTGTAAAATGATATTACCAACCTCAGTGTTTTGCAGTATGGATTAACAATGGTTCCCAGCCAGGGGTGATTTTGCCCCTCAGAGGACATGTGGCAATGTCTAGAGACATTTTTGGGTGTTATAACTGAGGGGTGATGGTGAAAGGAGGGTGCTCCCGGAATCTAATGTGTAGAGGCCAGGGATGCTGTTGAACATCCTGCAGTAACAGGATGGCCCCCACGACAGAGAATTATCTGGCCCCAAATGGCACTAGTGCCGAGATTGAAAAACTCAGGTTAGAGGTGTTAATATGTCATATGTTCTAAGGAGGGTGAAGGTCAAGGAGACTTTTCTATTTTCTTAGCACAAACAAAGTCGCCCACAACATGAAAGCCTTCCCCAGTCCAGGAAAATAGAGCTAAATGTGGGGTCGGGGGTGTGTAAGGAAAAGGTTGGAGAGCCAGAGAGAGCTCCGCTGTTCTGTGTGAGGGTAGTGGGGAGAGTGGCAGTGGTCCCAGAATCTCTGTGTGTGACTCAGTGGAAGAAGCCAACTGGCTGGCCCTTGCAACCCCATTGGTCAGACCATACTCACATGGTCACCCCTAGTGTCAAGGGAGGCTGGGAAATGTAGTCTTTATTTTAGGTGCCTAAGTGTCCAACTAAACTTGGAGTTTCTGTTACTCATGAAGAAGAAAGTGAATTGGGGTGCGGTGGGGTAACTGGCAGTGCCTGCCACAGTCAGCTCCCTTTCATTGAGCTCCTGCTGTGTACCAGATGCTTTACACCCTCTGTCGATTTAATCCTCACAACACCCATGGCAGATGAGAGTTATGATCCCCATCTTACAGATAAGGAAGTCAAAGCTTGAAGAGAGAAAGGGACTAGCCCACAGTTACAAAGCTAGAAGTATCCACTGAAGATTCCAACTCAGGTCTCTGTATGCTACTCTGCCAACGCTTGGTCGATGGACTCGGAGATCGAGTGGGCCAACCATTTGGCTCCTTAGATGAACATCTGTTTGTTTGGCCTGCCTAACATCAATGCCTTCTTCTGATTACAGCAACCAGTTTTCCTTTGGAGAATGTAGCAGGTGCTATCAGTGTCCAGGCTGTTGTCCCAACCCTCAATATATGCTGGCCTAACATTTATCTCTTTGTCTGAGGACTTTCTTAGGTTACCAGGGACTGACCAGTTTGCTCTTGCATGCTATAAGTTCTAGGCAATTAATAATTCTAAGAGATGTTCTCAGACAACAACTGACAGGAGTTGACAGATAAATCCCTCAGTGTCCCCAACTCTAAGATGGGATAACTCTGAGGTGTGTGTTCTACACTGGCTCCCAGAGCTCCCCGATGGGGTTAAGTTCCAATTGCCCGCAGCTATAACTTGCTCAATTACATATCCTCTATTCACGGCCTTCCCTCCCCTGTCTTATTCCCTTAGTCCACTAATGATGCTGCCTGGGATCACCTCCCAAATAATCTACTTGCACCTCAAGTTCTTATCTCAGGGGTCTGCTTCTGGGGGAGCCCAAGCTAAGGGCTGAAACTATTCTCCCCATTATTGAGTCATGTTCTATGTGGTTAAAGTGGGACTGACCCCTTCCTCCCAACTCCAGGGATGAACACATGGCTCAGGTCTGACCAATCACACCACGATACTTCTTTAGCTACAGTGATTGGTTCAGGGACTGCCATGGGACCCCAAGCCAGGCCAATGAGAGCTTCTTCCTGGATTTCTGCTGGAACAATTGAGGAACAGCATCTTTTTCTGCTGTGGTTCCTAAGCTGTTAGGATATTGGCCTGGGGGCTCACATTCACTGAGAATGAAGCCACCTGAGAGGACAGCAGTGCTATGAAAAAGAGAAATCAGACCCTGATGGCTTTATGTACATCTCTGGTTCCAGGCAGTGTATAAACAATTTTAAATGTCATTTATTAGGCTGGGACATCCTGAGCTCACCTGTTCCCCACAGGCAGGACAATGCCCTATTGCCTCCCTACCTGACTCCAGAAGACAGCAGGGTTTACAATCTCTGGGTTTGGCTGGGAAACAAGGTCTTGCTTGAGCGTTCCAGGCTTTAGCAACACTGTAGATCAAGGAGTCACCAAAGTTTAACGTGGAGGAATAACCCGATTGAGAAATAGACTGCTTTCATTTCCTCAACTCCAGAGTCATTAAGAAAGAATGAAAGGTATAGTTCTAGGCAATTAATAATTCTAAGAGATGTTCTCAGACAACAACTGACAGGAGTTGACAGATAAATCCCTCAGTGTCCCCAACTCTAAGATGGGATAACTCTGAGGTGTGTGTTCTACACTGGCTCCCAGAGCTCCCCGATGGGGTTAAGTTCCAACTGCCCGCAGCTATAACTTGCTCAATTACATATCCTCTATTCACGGCCTTCCCTCCCCTGTCTTATTCCCTTAGTCCACTAATGATGCTGCCTGGGATCACCTCCCAAATAATCTACTTGCACCTCAAGTTCTTATCTCAGGGGTCTGCTTCTGGGGGAGCCCAAGCTAAGGGCCGAAACTATTCTCCCCATTATTGAGTCTTGTTCTATGTGGTTAAAGTGGGACTGACCCCTTCCTCCCAACTCCAGGGATGAACACATGGCTCAGATCTGACCAATCACACCACGATACTTCTTTAGCTACAGTGATTGGTTCAGGGACTGCCAGGGGACCCCAAGCCAGGCCAATGAGACCTTCTTCCTGGATTTCTGCTGGAACAATTGAGGAACAGCATCTTTTTCTGCTGTGGTTCCTAAGCTGTTAGGATATTGGCCTGTGGGCTCACATTCACTGAGAATGAAGCCACCTGAGAGGACAGCAGTGCTATGAAAAAGAGAAATCAGACCCTGATGGCTTTATGTACATCTCTGGTTCCAGGCAGTGTATAAACAATTTTAAATGTCATTTATTAGGCTGGGACATCCTGAGCTCACCTGTTCCCCACAGGCAGGACAATGCCCTATTGCCTCCCTACCTGACTCCAGAAGACAGCAGGGTTTACAATCTCTGGGTTTGGCTGGGAAACAAGGTCTTGCTTGAGCGTTCCAGGCTTTAGCAACACTGTAGATCAAGGAGTCACCAAAGTTTAACGTGGAGGAATAACCCGATTGAGAAATAGACTGCTTTCATTTCCTCAACTCCAGAGTCATTAAGAAAGAATGAAAGGTATTTCCCCTAGTCTTTGCCAAGCAGGTAGCCAGGATTTTGTGGTGGAAAGGTCTGGATTTCTCTTACCTTCAGGCAGAATTAACAGGCACTCCGATCCTAAAGTCTTAGATGCTCAGATTGGGGACTACAAGACTACCTACACGGAGGCACATGGCGGAACCAGTTCCCGGAGAAGCCCGGGTGACTCGGTCACAGTCCTTGGGAACCAGACCTGGGAATTCGCCTTTCAAACAGTTTCTCCAAAGGTTGAGAAACAGGACTCTTTTATTTGCAAATGACAGAAATCCCATTTGAAATTGGCTTATGCGGGAGGGGGGGGCGGGGGGAGAGGCAATTGCAGACTTAAGAAACATCCAAACCTATGGAGAATTTTAATGAGTTTGTTTGAGCCAAACTGACAACAATTGCCAAGAAGCAAAATCTCAACGGATTAAGAAAATGCTCCGGAGAATGACAGTTTTGCAGGTTATTTTACACATTAGAATCAAAAGAGGAGACGCAAGGAAGATTCCTTGGTGGTAGATTAAGGGGGTGGGAGAAAACAAAGCAGAGAAATCTCTGGGACTGGATTAAAAGTCAAACGAAGGGACACAAACTTCTTTTACGTTGGTGAGTACAGGAGAATTAATAATTAACATTTGTAACACAGAGATGGTATGCAGGGAGACAAGACAACCATGAGGGGTTCCGTGGTTTCTGGTCTCATGCTCCTGTGCAGTGGGTTGTGCCCTGAGGAGTCTGGAAAAGGAAGTGACTCTGGCATTCCAAAAGTATGTTATCTTAGATGCAAAAAGACTATAAACAGGCTTACTTAAGGTAAAGGTTGACCTTTGTCTAGAGAGCTACAGGCCCAGGATGTGACTACCCACCATGACCTACTTTATGTTAGAAATTTTTATGTTAGACCATCCTATGTGGTTACTTTCAGTCTCTGAGTTTGTAGGGACCGTCATGCTGGCTTTCCTTGAGCTTGTCAGGTTTAGTATGTGTTTTCTTTTCTTTCTTTCTTTCTTTTTTTTTGTGTGTGTGTGTTCACAATTTATTGGCTTAAGTAACTGGAGGGAAGAAAAACTGACTTAAAATAACTGAAGGATTCTGGCTTTAGGCCCAGCAGGATCCATGAACTCAAATGAGATTGCCAGTCTCTTGCTATCTCTTGGCTTTCTCTTCACTGAGTTGGCTCCATTCTCAATCTCTACTTGACAAGACGGCAACCAACAGCTCCACGCCTACATCCTGCCAGGTATTGTAGACCCCTTATCCATGGAGGATGTATTTCAAGACCCCCAGTGCATGCCTGAAACCTCAGATAGTACCAAACCCTATACGTACTACGTTTTTCTCTATACATACACAGTGTTTCATTTAGAGGAAGCACTTTACGGACGGCACAAAATTTTATCATGATACTCCGAACAGTACACAATTTAAAACTTATGAATTGTTTATTTCTAGAATTTTCCGTTTAATATTTTCAGGCCACAGTGGACCACGGGAAATTGAAACCAAGGAAAGCAAAACTTCAGATCAGGGGGGACTGCGGTACAAGTCTGTTGGAGTTTCAACACTGTTCTGACTGAACTAACTTAGGTCATGGCCCATCTCTGAACCGATCCCTGTCACTCAAGGACGTCAATCCTCTGATTGTCCAGGTCTGGTCCCATGCCTGTTAGGGTAGAGACAGTTTCACCTGAACTAAAGGAATTGGATGTGGGGGAGGGAAAGTTCCCTGAGTAAATACTGGGTACTGTGACCAAATACGGGGGAATGAACGATGGACAGGCAAGGACAGTTGGTATCCAGCACAGAGTCCCTGGTCTAGGCTATAAATCTCTGGGGCTCTGCGATTCTTGGCACTCTTGTGGGTCCAAGTTGTTCTTTGGTCCAGATCACAAAAGCAGAGACAGGGCACCCATTCAGGAGACCACCAAAGTCGTGAAGCAGACTCACGTCGATGGCTTCATTCCCCTTCCTTCTTGCCAACAGAACCCAATTCTTTTGGGTGTGGGAGAGGGGTAAAGAGCAACACGCCAACCCCAGGGAATGAATGCTGATTGGTGTAAGCCAGCCATAGCAACCCTGTCTCCCTTTGTCTTCGTCTTGGGGTAAGCCTGGGACCCAGTCCTGGCCAACCAGGCGCAGGGGCAGTCTGCTGAGGGCTTCCGGGAAGGATTCCCCTCATTCAAAGAGAAAGACGTTTTCTCCTCCAACCCCTTTTCTTTCACACACACCTTCTTCCATCCTTTGGAGGTTGTTCTGCTAGGATGTGACATATGGAGCTGCAGCAGTGATTTTGAGATCATGAGAGAAAGGCCAAGGGAATTCTTGAGAAGCCGACATTTGGCCCTAATCCTGAAATGCTGAAACAGTCAATCCTGGAAAAACCTACCTATTGGTTTATTGTTACTTGAAATAATAAGCATCCTAGTCATTTAAGGCCCTCTAACTGAGTTCTCAGTTACCTGCAGCCCAAAGTACCCTAATGGATCCACTCCAGACTGTAAAAGTTTAAGGCAGGGAGGGCAGAGCAAAAAAAGCTTCTCCTTCTCAGAGGTTATTCTGGTTCTAAAGCTGGTCAGGCCTCTTCCATTTTGCTCTTTGAATGTTCTATTATGAAGCTCTGGCACATGATAAACATTAATAATTCATCAGGACCCTGCCAGTGTAGACTGTTTTATAAACTTCCTTGTAAGTTTGAAAGTTGCCTGAAGCCCTATGCAAGCATTTACAACTCAGAAGGTAAGAGTAGGCTGCTCTAGGAGTCTGGCCTCTAACATTTTTATTTTTGTTTTTAGGTTTTTTATTTGTTTATATTGAAACTTCAGAAAATAGGACAAGAGGAGACGTAATATATACCCTTTACCAGATGCACCTATTGTTAATTCTTGACTTTATGTTATCATTCTCTCTCTCTCTGTATGTGTGTTTACATAATTTTTTTGAACCATTTGAGCATAAATTACATATATCATGGCCCCTTACCATTAAATACTTCAGTGTGTATTTGCTGAGAATGAGGATATTACTTTATATAACCCCAGTGCAGTTATCAACCTCAGTACTTTAAGCATTGAAAAATTCTTTAATCTATCGTTTCTACTGTTTGTATTCCAATTTTGTTAATTGACCCAATAATGACCTGAAGTTTTTTTCTTCTCCAGTACAGGATCCAGTTTGGGGTCAGACAGTGCATTTAATTGTCACATCTCTTTAGTCTCCTTTACTCTGGAATATTTCACAGCCTTTCCTTGTCTTTTATGACATTGACATTTTTGAATAATGCTCTCCCCACCCCTTGTTTTTTCTTTTTTTTAAACAATGTTTCTCAGTTTGGATTTGTCTGCTTTTTCTTTATGATCAGATTCAGAATAGGCATTCTCAACCTGGCCTCTAATCTCGATTCTAATAGAACCTGGCCATATAATCCTGAGCAAGTTATACTTCCTCTTTGAGCCTCAGTATTCCTATCTGTAACAAAAAAGCTTTGAATTAAGTGATTAAGATTTTCATATGACACCAACCCTCTAAATTCTTTCCTTTTTTTCCCTTCTAAACAAAACAAAACAAAACAAAACAAAACAAAACAAAACAAAACAAAACAAATAAAAGGAAATAATAATAGAAGTAAATAGCCATTGACAATTTCGGATCTACTTATTCATTCAATAGATATTTACTGTTCACCCATAGTAGCCAGGATACTTTCAACTGGAAGATACAAAAACCCAACTCATACTGACTTGAGCTACCAAAAGAAAAAGTCCAGAGATAGGTTTAGCTTCAGGCCAAGCCGGAAGCAGAGGCTCAAATGATATCACATGGAATCTGTCCCCCTCCCTTTCTTCATCTTACTTTCTTCTCTGCTGGCTTTTCTCTCAGACAAGCCCATTCCACTTTGTGGCAAGATGATAGGCAGCAGCTCTGGCCTTCCAAACAAGCAGCTCAACAACACTAGAGAAAGATTGCTTCTCCTTTGCAATTGTTCCAGCAAAAATCTGGGGCAGGTTCTTATTGGCTAGGACTGGGCCACGTACCCATGCTTGAACCAATCACTGTGGACATGGGGGTGGAATTCTCTGGATGGGGTCTTGGATCTGTCTCTACCACCAAAGTCAGACAAGGTGTCTGCCCTTGGACTGTGTATCAGTCAGGGGAGCAGCATCACTATGAGTGACTATCCTATAGGGTAAAGGATTTATTATAGGCGGTAGACCCCCCACAATTATGGAAGAAGTGGGGAAGGTTCGGAAGAGGACTTGGAGAATCAAAGAAGAATCACCAGTCAAATTGAGAAACCAAACAAGTCCAGCTGCAGAGGCGGAACTGCCAACGAGGAGGTTCGTGGAGAGGGCTATAGGAAGCGGTTGCTCCTGTGAGTCCACAAAGCATCTGGTCCAAAGCCCAAGGCAGAATTTGGTCAGCACTTGGCCAGCGGTTAAAAGCAAGAGCTGGCAGTGGAATAGGGGCGAGCAAGGAGGAGTTCGGCAGTTGTGAAAACCAGATAATCATAATCTAGTTTGATAAGTATTTTAATAGAGGCGAGCATAAGGTGCAACGCCTAAGGGTTGCCCGAATCCTGTCCAGAAATCAAGAAAAGTTTCTTGGAGGAGACAACATTTGAGCTGAGACCTGAAGAATGGCGAGGAAGCCAGATGAAATGGGAGAGAGGGGAGGAATTAGCATATGCAAAGTCTAGAGATGAGAGAGGATACTGGAGAACTAGAAGTCTTCAGCCTGCCTGAGGTCTAAGTAAGGAGGGTCAGGGGTGATCCCATGAGGCCATCAGGGGCCAGATTGCAGGTCTTTATAACTAGGAATTTGAACTCTGCCCTAAGAGCAATGGAGAGCCATGGAAGAATATGAAGCAAGGGAGAGGTTAAGTGTCATATTTAGGTTGTTGGCAATTTAGAAAGGGGAAGATATCCTAAATGTCTCCCTTCCAGGAAAAGTCCAAATACCGCAACTGGAGCAACAAAAAGCCTGAAAGCTGGCAGCTCCAGAGTCGTTGTAGTTGGCTTGATGGCGTTCTCGAGGACCCAGGGTCTTCTCACTTTTCCACTCTATTATCTCTAGCAGTTCTCTTTTGGCCTCAGATTCATCACTTGTTACAGCGGCTGCAGTGCCCCACATCATATGATCACAGGACATTGATCAAAGCAGGAAGGAAGGGGGAAAGGGCAAGAGGCTTTCACTTCATGAAGCTCTGTCTTATTAATAAAGTGAACCCGCTGATTTCCCCCTTGCATTGGCTAAGAGCTGGATCATGTGCCCATCCTGGGCCAATTATTGCTGAAGGGGAATGGAATTACTGCTCCTACTGAAATGGATCATGATTTAACTGCTAGGGCTGGAGAGCAACCCATCCTCCAAAGATCAAGGGATTTCTACCCCTTAGCTGAACGTCAAGGTTCTTTCGGTCAGGAAGATGTGGAGATGGAGTGAGACTGGCTGTGGGGTAGCAAAGGGCAGTGTGTTCATTCAGGTCCTCTGGAAGCAGAAGATAAAATGGAGTTAAGAGCATAGAGGTGTAAGGGGGTAGAAGTGTTATGCTTGCTAAAAATATGGGAGAAAGCCAAATAGAGCAAGGGAGCCTCAGGCTGGAGTGCAGATCTGACACAGTCTTGATCAACTTAATGGGGAGCTCCAGAGCAAAAACTGTTGGTGAGAGGAGCCCCATGTTGGGCAGAAATAGCCGCCTCAGACCCCATTGGACTCGGGCATTGGCTGGGGACTACTCAGGAAGACTGGGCCTTGGCTTGAAAGTTGAGATGGATCCTAAAGATGCTGTAGCTAGAGGCCCATCAGTGACTACTCTTTTCACAAGAGAATGGCTGTGCCCCTCCAGGCCTGCTTAGTGTCTAGCCTGGCTGTGCCCAGGGAAGTCAACATTCTATTGAATAGGAAACAGAGGCTCAGAGTCGTTATGTGCTTTGCCCAGAGCCAGCTAGCTTGGAGGTGGAAGAGGGATGTGAACCCACACAAACTGATTCCAGAGCTTCTGCTTGGGAGGAAATTTTTTAAAAAATAGTTTCTTTTATCGCAGGACTTTCCAGAGCCTTTAATCAGCTAACATGCTCTATAAATCTCCAAGAGGGGGTTATAATGTGCAGTACCCCCAGACTTACAAACTGCAGGTGTCGAAGTCGTTTTTTCATAGATCTCCCAGTGCTAACCTTGAGTACTGCGGGGGCCCGTTGGAGGAGGTGAGGAACCCTGGGCAGACCTGGAGTATGAAGAGGCCAAACTAAGTGCACACAGGCAGACAGGGGACTCTTTGGTCTCAGGACTCCCACCCTGTCATCGACTGACTTCATATGAACTTTAAAAAAAAAGTCCCACCTCCTGACTTGTAAAATGAATGGTAAAACCACGTTTGAGGTCCCTTGACTCGCCAGCAGCAGCATTTTCTCTACTGACTTTGAAGAAGAGCAGGCGGCTGACACATTTGAAGTAGACAGTCTGAAGAACTTCAAGGGCGTGCAGCTGGTGCCAGGTTCCCGGAAATCCTATGAAACGTCAGGCTGGGCTAGCTGCGCTGAGGTGGCAGGAACACAGGCAAGAAAAATTCTGGCTATCCCTCAAGTTTCCCAACGCGAGTCCCAGATCACCTTCCAATCCCTTAGTAACAAAATTTGTCAACAATGTTTCTTTTTTGCTGTCCCAAAAACCTCTCGGAAGATTTCAGCAAGGGCTAGGCTTGTCAGATTAAACTGATTTGTTTCATGCACTTAAAAGAAATGTAAAACTCAATTGTTCCACTGACTTTTGAAGTTTTGCTTTCTAGTTTTTGAAATGGTGAAAGCCGATCCAAGGTAAACAAAATTCAAGCAAAATAAAAATATCCAAAAAACTCAAGTCTCCCCCTCATCCCTTTTCCACTGACGCCCTTCTCCCTCCCCAGAGGCATTCATCGTAACCAGTTTCGCATATCTCCTTCTAAGTGAATTTAAACATAGTATATAAGCATCTGCTGTTGTATGTATTGAGATGTTTTTGGCTGCAAGTAAAAAACAATACCCAGCCTACAAATATATGATTTACTTAAAAGATGTCTGTATGTAGAACGGTTTCAAAGTTGGTTCATTTAAGGGAGTGATGATATTATCAAGGATCCAGATTCCTTCCCTCTTTCTCCTCTGGCCTCCGTGGCGGCCTGACATCTGGCCCTGCACTTTGGTGTCTCAATACTTGGATGAGTCATTGGTGCGGGGCGGAAGGAGCATCCTGGAAACCACTGCCACGCCAGGCCAGCAGGCAGCACCTTCACTGTGCATCGAAGTGAGTGCCAAGATTATATTCACTGAAACTAAACTGGATGGATTCCCCAAGGCAGCCTCTCCTTAGCTATTCCCCCCGCAAAATGCCCATGGCTACCCAATGCCATCTGATGCCATGGAAGGGAGTTTGGGGGAGTTGATGATCTTGGTGGCTGAGTTAAAATACCATATCACATGACTCTGTGGACACCACAAAAGGGCTGGGCAACTGAGGGGTCCAAACTCTTGCATTATTCTCTTTACAATAGTGTTACTTCTAGATTTAAAGAAAGCAGGACAGGAGTGGGTGATGAAATAAATGTAAAAAGTGAGTTTAAAAGAGAAATTGATTGTGATCCTACTGAGCTTTTGGGCTCAGGCAACCGAGTGTTCAATAAGGGAGAGATAAGTTCTGGGTGATTAGGATTCAAAAGTTTAATTTCAACTATGTTAAGTTTGAGATATCTATCTGACATCAGTAAATAAGTTAGACACATGAGACAGGTATTTATTACCTCCAGACTTCTTGATAAGTAAATCATACATTTGCAGGTTGGGTTTTGTTTTGTTTTTGAGACAAAAAGTATCCCAATGGATACAATATATGCATACGATATATGTATTTATTTTATATCTATCAACTATCTATCGATCGATCGATCGATCGATCTATCATCTCTCTAATCTATGGTGCATGTATTCCAGGGGTGGGACACTGAGAGCAGTGTTATGGGGGGTGGGAAAGAACCTGAGAGACTTTTTCTGGATACTTTTATTCTGCTTGAACAAGGAAATCAGGCTTGAATGTAACTTGCCTAAGGTCACATAGCAAGTGGGTGACAGAGCTGCCATTTGAAATAAGATTGCCCCGGCCTCCGACTGGAAGCTCTTTCTATTCTGACAGACTTGCTCCTAATGGAGCTGGAAAGGGAAATGAGTTCTTCCAGGGTAAGCGCTGGTCTTCTTACCTGCCTCTCCCTGGGCCGGCTCCTCGCCTCCCTGTGGCTTCTCCTGTGGCTGAACATCGATAACTGCCTGAAGGGATTCCTGTCTGTGGCTGGGAGAGGCTGCGTGCATTCTTCTTCCCTCTATTATGGAAACCACAAAGCCTGCGGCTGCAGCCGCAAACAAAAATAGTCCTGGAATGCCCCCCTGGACTACACATCTGCCCCCACTGGATGAATTTTCCTTCCTTTCTTAAGAGTTAGAGCTGCCTGAGATTCCAGTCAGAGAAGCCTGGGTTCTAACCTCAGTCCTACCACCGATGGTGGAGCTGTGTGTCCCTGGGCAAGTTACTTACCTTCTCTGTGTCTTGGTTTCCTCATCTGCAAAATGATGTTAAAAAAAGTAGCTCTCTCACAAGGTTGTCATAAGGGCTCAGTGAGTCAACAGATGTAAATTACTGGGTTCTCTACCTGGCTCATCATTAATCTACTTGCCTCACTATTAGTCTACCTGCTTCACACACTCCCTCCCCTTATAAGGCCTTGGCACATGCTGTTCCCGCTGCCTGGAATACTTTCCCCTTCCCTGTTTGAATAACTAATGGCTATATAGCCTTCAGATTCTTCAACACGTAACTGTAATCTGCATGAGGGCAGGACCGTTTTTGTTCACTGTGATCTCAACACCTAGCACCCACGTGTTTGGTGTACAACTGGTGTTCATTAAATACTTGTTCAGAGTGTGAGCGAATGACTAAATGGATAAATGAGGTAAATGATCAGTTAATGCTAGTTCATTCAACAAATGTTCTATAAATGAGGATAATAAGTACCTATCTCATCATTGTATCATTGTGAAGGTTTAAAAATATTATGCATTTAAAATATCTAAGTGATGCCTGGTAGTAGCACTGAGTAAGAGCTACTATTAGCATTATTTTACATTATTATCATGATTAGTTTTTTCCTGTAGGTGCTCTTTTGGCTTTCAGGAGAGAACAGGCTCCCTTGATCCTGCTGTGAATGGATGCTCTTCCTGGTCCCGGCTGAGGGCCAGCTGGACAGCTGGGTTCCCTTGCCCGTCCAAGCAGCCTCAGACCTTCCCAAGGGGCAAGGATTGGCCCTGTCCTCAGGGAACAAATTCTTGGCTTCCAGCACAGCTTCTGCGACTTGGCTTCAGTCTCTTTGTAGATAACCTCATATGTCTGTAGAGCGTTGGGGACACTTATGTGGTGTCTGCCTGGTCTGGAGTGACTCCTCTCTTTTAAACAGGTATGGGTGCTCCAGGAAGTCATACTTAAAACTACATGACCCTGCCCTCCAGCCAAAGTTGACTGGATAAAGATGAGAACTTGATTAAATGGGCCAATCAGATCCCCTCTGCTGAGAATTTGGGATTCTGACCTAATAATGTTTGTGGGCTGTTGCTTAAAGGAATGGGTAGTGCATTCAGGTGCTATGAGGCGGTCATGTTTGGTCATGGGTTTGAGGAAATGGGTGAGGGAGAGGAGAGCAGAAGAGAGGAGAGGAGAGAAGGGAAGTAGAGACGAAGGAATCTGTGAGCAGAATGAAAAAGGGACACAGAATACGGATTCCACAATTCCAGGTGCTAGTTCCAGAACTGTCTGAAGCACTGTACTTCCTGCCCTCATGTTCGGTATAACAGTGGTTCTCACATAAAGACAACTGGGTGCTGTAGTAGACACCTGTTGTCTTCGTTTTTCAGGTGTTGATTTCCCCTTCTTCCAGAAACAGCAGCTTGATTTCCCAGGGGGAATCTCCTGATTCCATCTCTACCTGGTTCTGTGCTGGCCCAATCACAGCATTTTATCCTCTGAGGGTGATAAGTGATTGGTTTAGAAATGGACATATGACCCAGTTAGAACCAAAGGGACTCCATTCTGGGACATTTTGTTGACAGCAGTGAGAAGAATTTCTTGGCCCTGTAGTTGCTTTGAAGGCTGGAGCCACTGGAGCCATCTCATCCCCAGGAGAGGCTAACCATCAGGATGGGGGGAATGTACCTTGGGCATCATTTTAGCCCTTGGATGCAGCTATGCTTGAAGCTGACACTTGAAACTAGTCTTTTCAACTCAGTGAGCCAATTGACTTCTTTTTTTACTTACACTGATTTTCCTTGGGCTTCTGTCACTTACTCTCCTCACTAATACTCCTTGCCAGGGGCATCCTCCTGTTCGCCTGAGCTAGTCTGAATGGGTTCTGTCACTTGTGATCTAAAGATCTTGGACGAGGATTGAGCGTTGAGCCTCTGTTCTGAGGACCATGCTCAGTTCCCAGTGATGTGTAGGTTCCAGGTTTTTGGCTTTACTTCCTTTTCCTGACTTTCTCTATTGAGAACTTGCCTGGAAAAAAGAGAAGTGAGACCTCCCACTCATCAAGTGATTGCAATTTTACGCATCACAGCTGTCCTGTGAGGAAGGTATTAGAATCAGTTAGAAGTGAGAGAGGATCCATGAAGGCAATGGGGTACAGATGAGGAAACTGAGGCCCAAACTGGTGAAGTGACTTTTGCCCCAAATGATCCACCTAGTAAATAGCTGAGCTGGGATTTGAAGTCTGATCTATATAACTTCAAAGCCTAGCCTTGAAACGCCACTTGTGCTGCTTAGCAACAAGAGCACACCCATGTACCACCACCTGCCTAAATGATATGCATCAAAAGTCCTCAAGTTTATGCTCTTTGACCTGTGAATTCCAGGTCTAGGTGTTTATCTTAAGAAACCGGAGATGTGCTTTGCAACATGGAGAGTGAAAAACTGGAGATCATCTAAATGCTCCTGCACGGGGATTAGATAAAGTGTGATATGATAAATTGTGCTAGGAAAAGCTATATGTATCTTACAGGGTAAGGGTGAAGGTCATAGGCTCTGGACTCAGACTGTGTTGAGTTTTTTTTTTCCCCTAATATTTTTAATCGTGTTGAGTTTTAATCCTGACTCTGACATTTACTAACGATATGATCTCAGTCAACTTACTCGACCGCTATGAGCTTCACTTTCCTCTTCTGTAAAATGAGTATAATAATAGTCTCCACCAGAGTGGGTTTCTGGGAAGACCGAATGAGTTAAAACATACAGTTCTTAGAAATATCGCATGAGTGATGGTAAACGTGGGCTCTGGAACCCCACACTCTGAGTGAGGGTCCTAGCCCTGCTGTTTACTTAACCTCTGTCTGACCTTTCTTCATCTATAAAATGGGCTGAAGAATAGGATTATTGTGATCAATTAACATACACATACAAATAAAGTGCTTAGGATGCAGCCTGGCATGTAGCAAAGACTTAATAAATTTTAGCTATTATTTTTTTACCTGCTCACGTCTTATAGAGTCACCCGTTTCTACCTTTTACAAATTCTGAGAGTCCCCTTCAATATGATAATTGCTAATGTTTCAGAGCTCATATAGGTACCAGATTTGTTTTTTGTTGTTGTTGTTTTTCGATGGGAGACTCATATTTTATTTCTCCAGTGACATATTTATAGTCAAATATAAATTAAAGTCCTGCTCGTGTACCAGAGCCAGGTCCTTTATGTGGACACCACCTTTTTGTGTATGGCCCTTGAGCTAAAACTGTTTTTTATTTTGTAAATGGTTTTTTTTAAATCGAAGAATAATATTTTGTGACACTTGAAAATTATATGAAATTCAGATTTCAGTGTACAAAAATAAAGTTTTATGGGCACACAGCCACATCCATTTGTTTTCTTATTGCCTATGGCCGCTTTGGCCTATGACAGCAAAGTTAAGTCAAATGTGGCAGAGACCATACCGCCCGCAAAGCCTAGGATATTTACTAGGTGGCTCTTCACCTAAAAGGTTTGTGGACCCCTATCTTATTTGATTCTCATAACGTTTCTATCCTCTTTGTACTAATTCCACTTTTCTCTACTATCCCATTTTTATTTTCTTTCTGCTAGTGAGAAGACCGAGAGGTTATGCCATGCTCAGGGTCTCACAGGAAAGGCTTGTGCCGGAACCCGGTATCTCGTCCTCTGAGTTCAGGGCCTGACCTCTGAGCGAGAGCCCTCCTCGCTGGCTGTCTCTGGGCCTGCGAATCCCCCAGCCTGTGGCCCATCCTCCCTATCACAGCAGAGGCCAGTCCCGCGTGAGAGTCTGCAGTGTCTCCTCAGATGGCCTTGCAGGGCACTTGGCCAGGCTCCTTTCTCCTCTGGAGTCCAGCCTACCTCACACAGGCCACTCTGTGAGGCTGTGGGCAGGAGGCCTCTTTCGCCAGCAGTGTTTGGTTACTCCAGTGACATTCCATTGTTCCTAAGAGAGGAGGCCCATTTTCGGCAAGTCCTAGACCTGGATTCCAGGAAGCTCTGCCTGACTCTGTTTCTGTTTGTTTTAATCAGCGAGTCCGCCTGTATCACTTTCCACTGGGTTGCATCAGTCCTCCTGCCGTTCTAGGCTCCCTCCCTGGCTGTCATCTCCACACCACTCTGAGCTCTTGCCAGCCAGGGAGCAAGACACAGGACCCCTAAGGGGAAGGGGCAAGATAGAAGACATGTCAGCAGGAGTTTACTGCTGCCCCCCAGACCCAAACGGCAGCTTGGCCCAGCCCCAAATTTCCAGAGAAATATCCTAGACCGAGGCACCCAGGGTCTCGAGCCTGAAAAGAGATCCCAGGGGTGGCAGTTCAGCCTTGTCATTGAATACCCATGTCTATGTGTACACGGGCACAGCATCTCTGCAGGGTCGTTTGACAGGAGCTAGGAAAACTGAAAATGGGCACGCAACTCTGGAGGCAACTGCCTGAGTTCAAATCCCGGCTCTGCCACTTCCTGGCTGTGTGATGTGGGGCAAATTACTGAATCTTTCTGTGCCTCAGAAAGATTCTGCATCTGCACTATGGAGATAATAATAAAACCTCCCTTATTAGACTGTAATTAGAATTAAATAATTTAATACATGTAAAGGGCTTAGTATAATGTCTGGCACACAATAAAGGCTCCATAGGTAAAAGTGATTATAATTATAATATTAACTATTATTATCGATATTCACCAGAGAGAAAGGGTCTTATAAGTGGCTAAGGGGATATGAACAGTAATACTCATTGCAGCATGATTTTTAATCGTGGCAGGGGCGGGTCGGAAAACATCTAAATATCTCTCAATAGGGAATGGCTAAACAAATTTGGTATATACACACTACGAAATTCTGCACAACAATTATAAAGAACAAAGCAGATCTATCTGGTCTGATATAAAAAAAAAAAAAATTCCAAAACAGTTTTCGGTGAAAAAAAAAAGCAAAAAGCAGAAATATACAGAGAGCATGAAAATTTATGTAAAACACAAAAATGCAAAACAGTCTATGTGTAACGTACATATGTAAATGCACAGGGAAAAAGTCTAGAACAGCACCATCTGATACAGTTTTTCCTAGCCACATTTAAATGTAAATTAATTCAAATGAAATCAAATTTAAAATTCAGCTCCTCAGTGGCATCAGCCACACTTCAAGTGTCCTAGTGGCTAGTGGATTGAACAATACAGATACAGAATCCTCTGTCACTGCAGAACTTTCTATTGGATGGTGCCAGTCCAAATCGGTAAAAGAGCTATTACTTTGGCATAGAGGGGGCAAAAATTGCAGGACATCATTTATTCTTTTCACAGATATTTGTTGAGCACTTACTCTGTTCCAGGCACTACCCTCACACTGGGACCACAACAGACATAAATCCCTGCCCTACTGGACCTCTCTTCCCCAGGGGTGGCATGTCAAGTGCAAATGGTGCACAAGGTGACCATTAAAGACATTTTTTACACTTACTTGAATTTTTTTTTTTTTTTTAAATGAAGAGAACGCCTTACTTGTGTAATTAAAAATTTAGAGAAGGAAACAAAAGTACTTCAGCCCTGGAGAGAGGAAACCTGGATTCCTGCCCTGGCCTGTCCCTAACTTGGGTGCCCTGGGCCTTAACCTTTCTGGTCCCCCATTTCTTTATCTCCACGTGCACTAGACAAGGGCTCTGAGGCCTCATCAGCCCCTCCGTCCTGTGGTTGGATGCTTCCATGAGTCTTTCCACCTGTCCAGGAAGCCCACGGATCATTGGAGCCCTTTGGAGGTGTTAATATGTAAAGAATTTGCAGAAACCTGTGATGAGAATCACAACAAATCAAGAGGGAAGGTGGGGTGGGGGAGGGGAGGTGGGGAAACCTCCCACAGTCAGCAGGGGCTTGCATTTCCAGCAAACTTTGCCTGAGGGCTCTCTGTGCACCGAGGTCAACCCAACACAGAATTTCTGAGAAATTCCTGTTACAGTAGTACAGTCAGACACTTTGTAACAATAGCTAATATTTATTGAATAGCTACCGCTGCTTCAGGCACCCCTTACATGGATTACTCATTTAATCCTTATGACAGTTCTATGGAGTTCAGTACAATTCATCAATCCCATTTTACAGATGAAAAAACTGAGGATCCAACAAACGAAATAACAGCAGATTATTAGGTTGGAGAGGCTGGACTTCAACCCAGAGGCCAGCCTGCAGAGCCCTCCGTCTTACCACCATGCTTCAGCGCCTGCTCTTAAGAGTCAACTAGAACATAAACGGAAGAAATGAAGGCTTTTTGCTTGTTTAAAGCAATCCATGCATGTGTTTTGGGATGCATAGACCAAGTGGGGATTAATTCTAATTGAATCTTCTTGCTTCTGCCTTAGCCAGCCAGGAGCCAAAAGAATCCTCAGACCAAAAACTTCCCACGGCCCCAGCTCATTCATTGTAAAAGCCTTACTATGATCCACGAGGCCTTCTGTGATGGCCACCACCCACTTCACCTCTGCTCTCCTTCCTCCCGCTCCCTCTGACTCCCATCAACCACAGTCCTCCTCCCAGCTGCTCCACCTCACCAGCTGGTACCACCCTGTGGTGCTTAAGTGAGCTCTAACCTCTGCGACTGCAGCTTCCAGGTGGAGGTGAGGTCAGAGCTGAGCCTGGCGGGGTGTATAGACGTTTGTTAGCCATCAGAGAGTGGGAAAGAGAGGGGAGTGTTTCAGGGAAAAGGGATTCAAGGAAAAGGTGAGGTGGGGCGGGGGGCGCGGGCGGGGGTGCAGGCAAGGAGGGAATGGCTCAGTCAGGGGCATACAGAAAACCAGCGAGGTGTTCCTGAGGAAAGATACAGAGTGGGAAATGGTGACGAGGAGTGAGCCAGGTGGGCAGAGACCAGCTCATAAGGACCTGGCACATGTGTAAGGGTATTTGGATGTTCTCTTGAGGGCAATAGGGAGCTATGAAAGAGTTCTGAGCAAAGGGAGGACACGTTTGGATTTGCTTTTCCCCAGCCCACTCCGTCTCTCAAGGCGGGTACTTTGCTGGTCACAGCTTGCCATCTCGTTTGGCTATAGGTGACTGTCAGTCTAACGCAGCCAATAATTTTTCAGAAATCACTTCTCTTTTCCTCCCGAAGTGTGTGAGTGTTTAGAGAAATTTTAGGTTTACAAAAAGCGGAGAGGGAGGTACAGACATTTCCCTCCTATTTCTTGGTCCCACACGCACAGTTTCCCTCCTTATCGACATCACTCACCGAAATGGTACATTTTTACCAAGGATGAACCTATATCGATACATTACTATCACCCGGAGTCTATAGTTTACCTTAGAGTTGTACATTCACTCTTGGTGTTTGTACATTCTGTGGGTTTGGACAAAAGTATAATGACATACACCCCTCATTATAATATATTACTGAGTGTTTCTCTAAAAATCCTCTGAGCTCTGCCTGTTCATCTTTCCCTCTACCCCCACCCCTGGCAACCACTGACCGTTATATTGGCTCCACGGTTTTGCCTTTTCCAGAATGTCTTATAAATCGTACAGTATGCAGCCCTTTCAGACTGGCTTCTTCCCCTTAGGAATATGTTTGGTTCTCATGATCGATGCTGCTATGAATACCCGTGTACAGTCTTTTGTGTGGGCACATATTTTCAATTCTCTTGCACATCTACCTAGGAATAAAACTTTTGGGTCATATCGTACCTCTATATTTAACTGTTTGAGGAACCGCCAGACTATTTTCCAAAGGGACTGCATCATTTGATAATCCTGCCAGCAGTGAATGAGGGTTCCAATTTTTTGATACCTTTTTATGTCTTTGTTTTTCTGAGTCACACAACTCCATGAGCATATATATGTAAAGAAAGGTGAGGACAGGGTAACAAGATGGGTATGGAGAGGAAGGTGATACCTGATCATGCTGGGCTTTAGTCCTCAGTAAGGTATTGCGTTTTATTGCGATTTCAGAGGGCGGCTGTCAAAGGCTTTTATGGCAGGAAGAAGCATGAACTCATTAGCATGTGTGTGCGTGTCTGTGCATATTCATTGTTTTTACATTTAATCCATAAATGAATAATAATTCATATGGTTCCCTCCCCATGTAACAAGTAACTACTGCTTTATTTTTGTGTGTGTTCATTTAGAGTTTCTTTTTGCATACATAAGCAAATACAAACACACAGTCTTGTTCTCTGTTTTTATACAACTACCACACTTGCTTTTTCACATAGCAATGTGTCTTGGAGACTTTTCCATGTCAGTACGTAGAGAGCCTCACCATTCTTTTTCACTGCTGCATAGTATTCTGCTATTTGATGGATCATAATTTATTTCCCTACTCTCTTCTTAATAAACAAGGGGGTTGTTTAAGTTTTCCTTCACTATTATGATCCATGCTTTCAATAAATAATTCCATACAAATGTCACACGTATGCAGAATTTTTTGTAGGACAAATTCCCCAAAATGGATCAAAAGGTATATGTATTTATCATTTTGATAGATTTTGCCAAATTATCTCCAGAGAGGTTGGGGAAATGTATACCCCTCCAAGAATCATCAAGGGGCCTGTTGCCTCAAACTCTTATCACTCAGCATGTTATCAAGCTTCTGGAACTTTGTCAATGTGATAGATGGATGGAACATGTTGCTTCCAGTAGTTTTCGTTTGTATTTCTTAGAATGAAAAAGGCTGAGCAGTTTTTCTATGTTTAACAGCCATTTGAACTTCCATTTCTATGAACTATTTACATCCTTTGTTCATTTTTCTATTGAGTTGTCCATTTTTCTTGTCTGTCTCTAAGAGCTCTTTTTACATGGGAGAGAATAGCTCTTGGTGGTATGAGTTACAAGAATTTTTCCCTGGTTTGTCATTTACGTTTTGACTTTGCATATGGTAGTTTTCTCTCACATACTCTCTCTCTCTCCTTTTCTTTTTTCCATAAAGTTTTTTTTTTAATGTAGTCAAATTTATCTGTCTTTTCTTTTATGGTTTCTGGACTTTGATTCATAGTTAGAAAGTCCTCTTACAGATTTTCTTATAGCTTCATCGTATGTTTCATGATACAGCCAAATGTTATCCAACTGTGTGTCTCATTCTGTACTTGTTTTCTCACATTATTGTTGATACCAAAAAAGCTATAATTCATTCATTTTAATTGCTGCATAGTATTTCATCACGTGACTGATGAAACCACATTATATTAGCTTGTTCCCCTAATAATGAAATTTAAGTTGTTTGTAATTTTTCACTCTTACACTCAATGCTGCAATGAACACCCTTGTGAATAATTCCTTATGCTTGCTTGCCAGAATTTCTTTGGAGAACATATCTAGAAGTAGAATTTCTGTCAGTTTCTAAAACAGTATCTGATTCTGGTCTTAATTTGTGTTTCCCTGATCAGTCCTGAGACTGGTCATCTTTTCACATGTGTATGGGACCTTTGGGTTTTCTCTTCTCGCAAAAATGCGTTTTCAAATCCTTTAGTCCTTTTTCATGGGGGTGATTGTCATTTTTTTTTTTCTTATTGATCTGTATGAGTTCGTTATAAATTCTGGATATAATTCTTTTGTTGTATTGGTTATGCATAACTTTTCCTGACTTGTCACTTGTTTTTCCCTTAGTAGGGTCTTTTCTCAGACAGGAATATTCAATTTTGATGAAGTTCAATGTGTCAATCTTTTCTTTTAAAGTTTGTGCTTTTTGTGCCTGGTTTACGAAATCTCTTTCTCTCCAAGGTCATAAAGCTATTCTTCTATATGTTCCCTTAATCATTTTTGAAGAAAAAAAAAATTTTTTTGAAATCTAAAATGGTGCCAAAGGAGACGCATATGCTTTTATGTTTATTGAAATGGGGTATGGGTTTAGAAAATTGAGAAGCGTAGCTATAACCTCTGCCTTCCTGTGGCCTCTAGCTCAGGGCAATATTACATTTGCTGTCATGTGGGTTGATTGATTATGGCTGGGCTCTGGGATGTTAAGACCCTAGACTCAGATTTTCTCTTACTGCCTTTGATCAACACTCCTCATTCCTGCTGGCGGCTCTGAGGCTTAGCTGTGGCCACAGCTCCTCTCTCTGCCTCCCATTACTCTGTTCAAAGTAACACTACTGGCTCAAAGCCCTCCCCTGGGACTCAGGGATGCAGAGAGGGAGAGAGGGGGAGAAGCAGAAACAGCTGTCTTTGCTTCCTGAGACCATGACAATATCTGATTCCTCTAGACATCTGCCACAACATAATGTGCTTGGCTAATTAGCTTTCCCTGTAGCCAACATGGGCAGCCTTCCCTCCAATCTGTGGGTGATATTTGGAGCCCTGTCCATCTTTTGGCAGTTGGGATATTTTCTCACCCAGCAGCGAATGTTCAGGAGCTGAGCTGGACAGGACAGCAGGTGGCTTGGCTGAATCCTCTGATCTCCCAATGGGAACTTTCCAGCAATTTCCCCACATAGGGCCATTTTAAGATCTTCCTGGGCCTCTGGCATTGCAACTTTTTAAGGCTCCATCTACATCCTATTAAGCATAACAAAATCCACCACCCTCCATAGCCTAATAGATACAATTAGATCAAATCATGTGATGTCAGAGGCAGTTGACTAGTTGACCTAATATTATATTTGTAGACATTTTAGTTAAACATTAATTTCAATTTTTACTGCTTCTGTTTTATATTTTAGAGTCAGGATTATTTTTTCAGGTCTCAGACGTCTTTATGTGCACTTGAAATATTTGGAGACTCTGAGCTTTAGCCTAGGGGTCCATTGGTAAAACTGCTGCTCAGTCCCCACTTTTCTTCATAAGACCAGGTTTGCCAAGACCCGTACAGCCCACATAACCTCCAAGCACTTGTCAAGCACCTTTCTAGATATTAAATCATGAAATGCTTCCAAATCTTTCTCCTGTATGTACGATTGCAGAACATTTGCAGAGATTCTTTGTCCTTTTGGCAGAATCAAGGATTATTTACTGGACCCCCTTTATCTGTGTAAAACTGTAGTGAATCCTCTCCTACATGTAAACTGATGAAATATTTGTGGAATATCATCTTGTGTGTACGGTGTTGATCTGTTTGCACTACCCCCTGCTCTGTGTAAATCAGGGAACATTTACAGAACACCCTATCTGTAGCATCATTAACTGTTTCCTGTGTCTCATACCATAGAATCTTTATAGAGCACTCTGTTTTAGATGGAATCGGGGAAATGAACACCTTCCTTCGAACAGAATCATTAGTTTTTTGCAGAATCCACTCCGGGATCACCGACAATTTGCATAGCACATTGGAAAATCAAGGAAGAGCTACACAGTGCTTTTCTATCTATATAGAATCATGTAATATTTGTAAAGCCTCCTCCTAGGTATAAAATCATAAAATGTTTACAGGGCATGCCCTGCATATAAAATTTTAGGGTGTTTGAGTAACTTTTCTTTCCTGTATATAGAATTATGAACCGTTTTTGAGGAATACCCTCATGTATGCAGAATCATGGAATGCTTGCAGAGATCCTTCTCGTGGCTTGAATCTTGTACTGTTTGCCAAACACTTGTGTATAAAATCATTAAATTTTTGCAAAGCCTCTTTGCCTATCATTATGGAACGTCTGCAGAGCTTCCTCATCTGTACAGATTCAGGAATGTTAGCTGAATCTTCTTCTTCTGTGCGGAATCATGGAATGTTGATTGAGCCCTCTTTGGTATAGACTCATGGAATGTTGGCTGAAGCCCCTAAGGTATAGAATCATGGTCATTACTAACCACGTTCTGCACTATATAACTTGAAATGTTTACTGTGCATGCCCACTTACATGTTGGAGAGAAGAGATGCAAAGGGTCGTGATCAGGTCTTAAAGATCAAATGAAGATTAAGCTTTGTTCTGTAGGCTGTAGGGAACCACCAAAATTATGGAAATATAAGAGCAACAGGATGAAAATTATGTTCTAGTAAGCTTAATATAATAAAGAAAGTAAATAGAATGAACTGAAGAGCGGTGACTTATAAAAATATTCTTTCCAAACAAAGCAAAAATTAAGGTACTGATTGATTTTACTAAGCTCAATAATCTCTAGTAAATACTTTAATGAAATAAAGACTCAATCTTTTGCGTAGGGTTAGCAAACTACAACCCATGGGCCAAGTCTGGCTCTTTCATACCAATTTCTCATATCTCACTCTCTCTTCAGAGGCCAAGGGCCAGGGCCCTGGAAAAGCCTGATTGCAGCAACTGTGGGAGAGGCAGGAAGACCCGGGAACCCTCATTCACTGCTTGCGGGGAGCATAAATTGGCACGCTCATTTTGGAGAACAATTTGGAAATAGTTAAGCAGGAGATGTGCATACCCTACCACTCATCATATCCGTTCTTACATATATGTGCTCTGGAGAAACTCTTTCCATGATGCATAAGAAACATACGGAAGGACGCTGTTACAGTGTAACAGCTATTACTGTGTAACCAATTTGGCAGTGTAAACAGTAACCATTTTATTATGCTCATGGATTCGGAAAGGGCACAGTGGGGACAGCTTTTCTGGAGCTTCGGCTGGGAAGACTCAAAGGTCAGGGGTGACCTGACAGCTGGGGGCTGGAATATCTAAAGATTCGTTGTCTCATACATCTAGTGATCGATGCTGACTGTCGGCTGGGACCTCCACTGCGACCCCTGACCAGAGCACGTGGGCTTCCTCATGAGTCAGAAGCTGCATCACCTCAGAAGTTGCGTAGTGCCATTTCCACTTATTTTTATTGGCTATGAGTGATTCACAGTCCCACCCGGATTTAAAGGGAAGTTCCAGAATTAAAGAAAGTTTCAGAAGAGCATGAAGATGGGAATTATTGTTGAAGCCATCTTAAGATAATAAATTATTCCACAGATATTCATCGCAGCAGTGTTTGTCCTGGGCTACCATCACTTATACAAACCCCTTGGGGCTAGATGTGTTTTGAAATTTAGAAAATCTCAGAATTTGAAAGGTAATATGCTATGTACACTAAATATTTATGTAATACTCCTTGAGAAGGATGGGTCATACTATAAGCAAAAATCTAAATATTTCCTTAGTGCAGTATATGCATAGTCACACTAAGTACAATAAGGATTATAGATATCTTTCTGCCTACTGAGGTCTGGTTTTGCCACTAAAAAAGTTCAGATCAGATCAGGTCAGGTCTTGCTGTCAAATAAATTTAGACTTTGAATTGTGGCTAAGGATCCGTGAACCAATAACAGTAAAATATTGACTACAACCTAAATAAACACCATTAGGAAAAAGGACTTTAAAAAGTGTGGCCTAATCATATGATGAAATACTATACAGCAGTGAAAATAAATAAACTTAAGCTACATATTTTGTTATGAATGTGTGTCTTACAAAAATAATGTCAAGAAAAAGCCAGTTGCAGAAGAGTATATTCGTGATCAGTCAGGATAAACCAGGTTATACTGTAGTAACAAATAGCCCCTATATCTCAGAGGCTTAAAACAGAGTTTTACTTCTTGCTCATGCTACATGTTCATCACTGGGCAGGTGGGGTTGGAGGAATTTCCTCCTCATCCTGGAACCCAGCAGGTGGGGCAGCTGCTCTGTGGAAGTCGATGGTAATTGTGGTAGAGGGAAAAGAGTGGCGATTAATGTATTGGCTGTTAAAGCTGCTGGCAGAAAGTGATGCCTGCTCCTCTTGCTCCGAACCTCAGTTTCCTCTGAAATGAGGCTGATTAACCAACCACTGCCTGGCACCAGGGTGAACCTCACAGTCATTGCTCAGTCAGCTGGCATTCCTGGCACTGGAAGCACTCAATGCCAAGGCCTATGGGACCTGGAGAGCAGTTATGCAAATGCCAACGATCTTTATCTATTCACCGCCTCTGGGAGTTTAGGCTAAGATTGTCATTGCTTTGTGATGTTATCACTCTGCTGGTGATTAGTGTTTACGAATTGTGCAATGGCTTCCTCAGGGAGGGTGCCTGAGGAAGCCATTCTCCAGTAGTTTGAGAGGGTGGAGAGGGCATCGTGTTACTTGTGACTTTTTACTTTAGGGTGTGGATTCTTTATGTGTCTGACTTGGGCAAGCCTGTAGTTGGGTGTTGACAAACATACAAGGCCCAACTTGTGTACCCCTGGCATTTCTCTAGGGACCGCCCTTTCTTTAGACTACTCCCCTCTTGTAAAACCTTTAAGGGCTCCCCAAGGCCCACAGGAACAAATGTAAGAATAGCGACAGCTCCAACTGATTAAGCACCTGTTACATGGTCGACACTTTATAGGTACTATCTCAAATCCTCACAGCAACCCCAGGAAGAAGGTACTGTATGATCCCCACTTTACAGATGTGGAAATGGAGGCTCAGGGAGGTGAAATGACTTGCCAAGATCACAGAGCAAGGGCGAGGAAGAGGCAGGACTGGTTAGTTGCCAGATCTTCCTGGCTCTAGAGCCCCTGTTGAACTGCAGGGTCACGCTCCTCCAGTCTCATTCCTCCCCTTTTCCTTTTCCTTGGAGGGACCTTTAGCTGCTTTAGCCTGGCCACCTCCTCTCACTGCCCTTACAAGCATGTCTCACCTCACCCTCAAAGACCATCTAGAATCTCACTGCCTGCCACAGGAGTCCTGTTCTCATTGCATTGTATCGGTTACTCACTTTCCTGTCAGTCCCGTCACTGGGCTGTGAAAACCTCCATTTAGTCACTTCTGAATCCACCACGCCCCTCATGTGCTCACTGCACACCTGCTATTCTTTTGGCATTCCTTCAACAATTATTGAGCACTTGCTGGGTACCAGGCACTGTGCTACTTGCAAAGATACAGCAGAGAATGAAACAAAATCCCTGACCTCATAGACTTATGTTCTGATTTGAGAAACAGAAAATAAACAAAGAAATACATATATGCATAATATAATGTCAGGATGAAAAGTGCTCTGAAGATAAATAAAGCTGGGTAAGGGGATAAAGAGTTCTGAGGTGGGGAGGAAGAAGGTATTTTAGAGGAAAGATCTCTTAGAGGAGATACGTTTTGAGCAGAGATCAGAGTACAATGAGCTTGCATGGAGGGACTGAGTAGTAAATGGATGAATGAACTAATGAATGCAGGCTTGAGTGAGTTAGAAGCCTGACTTGGAGATGGAAAAGAAGTGTAGTGGGAGGAATTTGATGTAT